>NW_021703768.1:4036666-4210572 GCF_005190385.1 Monodon monoceros | reverse complement strand
GTGGGATAGGGTGGGTGGGAGGGAGGGAGACGCAAGAGGAAAGAGATGTGGGAACATATGTATATGTATAACTGATTAACTTTGTTATAAAGCTGAAACTAACACACCACTATAAAGCAATTATACTCCAATAAAGATGTAAAAACAACAACAACAAACAAGCAACAACAGAAATGAGATGATTCGGGTGTTTGGGTACCTGCTCATCGGGGACTCTTAGATCCTGGGGTAAAGGTCTCTGCCTGCCGCCCCACCAGGCCTGCCATCCTGCCCCCTGCTCTGAGGGGGGCAGGTCCAGGAGCAGAAGAGGTATGTGAGACCTACTATTTTGGGATAAGAAGTTTCTGTTCTCAGGCCAAACTCTACTTTCAAAGAACAGCTTCCTTGCAGCAACTCAGCTAAGGCAGAAGGCATTTTCCTCAGAGTTTTACAGTCATTACTGGGTGGAAAATAGTCCTGAAGGTCAGGGAGGACAGAGGATGTGAGACTGAAATAGCAGATGAATGGTTTCAAGGCGAAATCCCCACCCCTGACTCTGTACTGCGGATTTCTGAGAGTCTGCCTCAGGGCTGCCTTAGAAGAAAACCTGAGCCCTGACTTCCGTTCACAGAAATTCAGAGGGGCCATTTGATAAGAGCAGGATTCAAACCTGAACCCAGCCACCCTGGCTCAGGTCCAGCAAATAAGGGCTTCTCTGTTCCCCATTAGCATCAATTATAAACTCACCGGTTTAGGTGTCTGAGTTTGAAAGAGGAATTAATGATAATATCAAGACTGAAAACGGATCAAAATCATCCAGCTCATTCCACCAGAGGAAAGGTCTGACATCGGAATGGCCTTGCAAATCAGAAAAAAATAAAAATAAAAAGTGTGGTGTTTTGAAGCCTAATTGCAGCTTCTCTGAAAACTGATAAATGAAATGTATAATAGGATGTGTGCCCTCATTTTAAATCGGCCGTTTCTGGAAAACACATGCTTTACACCCATCTCAGACCTGGTCTCCATAAGGCTGAGTTAAATTGAAATCAGAAACTTTACACTGTGTTTTCACCTCCCTCCCTCTTCCAACATCACAGACCAATGGACCACTCTAGTTCTTGGAAAGCCTTCAGCAGGGACTCCTTCTGCCTCAGGCTTTCATTAATTTTCACTAAAATCCAGTGAATGAGGCCAGGTACCTTGCCTATTTCCTTTCAGAAATGTCAAAAGTGTAGCTGGCCACTTGAAAGACAAAAGTCAGATTGGATTCTGTAACTGTAAGGGTTTAACTAAGCACGAAGAGGTAGCCAGAGGCAGGAATGAGAAGATGCAAGTTTAACGTGTGAGTTACCCTTGGAAACACCCGGAGGGAGGAAAGGAGCAGAATCTTTGCTGAAAATTGCCTTCCTTCATCTAGGTTTCATGGCTGAATAGACTGCACAGCTTTCCCTCTCTTCTGTCTTATTTTATTTCTTCTCTCTCCTTAGAAAGGCCTCTGTCACCGACCTCCATTTGGCACACGTGGGAACATTCTAATAACAACAGCACATCTATTTTTGGAACAATATTTCTATATGTTTTTCTTTTCTCCTTTCAATCTGTTTTATTATGAACTAAGTAAACAATCAAAATGGAGTTAGACCATATGTACTTTGAGCTTTTTTCCCAGTTTATTAGAATTTACCTGCCACCTGCTGATTTAATGCTCATTGGGCAGGTTAAATACCTAAACGTGAATGGAAGCAAACCAAAAGGTATAACGTGCCATCCTGTACACTATACTCAAAATAATTAACATCCCACAACTTCTATGTCAAGAGGTCATACATCCTTTTTGGTGATGGTTCTCTTACATTGATAAGTGAAATTCAACTTGACCTTATCTGGAGCCAGAGAGCCTGAGTCCAAATTCCCCTCTGCTGCTCGCTAGCTGTGCTCCGCGGTTTCCTCACTGGTAAAATGGGGAGGAGAATAGTCCCTGACACATAGAATTGTAGTGAGGATGAAATAAGGTAATAGACTGAAAGCACCGACAGTGACTGCTACAAGTGCTTTTTTACCACTGTTATTGGTTTGACCCTGATCAGTACCTAACAAACCCCTTTACTCAGCTCTTCATCTCACCAGGAAGCCCAGACCATGCTCATCCATGCATTCAACAGCTTCCTGCCAGCACGTCCTGTCTCCGGGGATGGAGAGATGAATACGAGGTGGCCCTGCCCTGAGGGAGCTCAGGAATGCAAGGCACCTAGGGGATGAGGATTCTCACCCCCCAGGACGGGACTGGCGGGGATCCTCGACCAGTGACCAGTGCAGAGAAGGCCCAGGGGGCTCCGATGTGGTTGGGCCCTCTCCATAGGGGTCGTGCAGGGACACAAGGCCTTTGAAGGCACAGGTTCACGGCATGACCTCTCTCCTGTTCAGAGCTGGTGGCAGGTGAAGGACAGTTCACCATGACTATAAGTCTAATGGAACTTTGGCTGAGTCCACACACAGAACGTCTCCAGCAGCCAAGAGCTTTAGTTCAGAAACAACTCAACAAATGTCAGTGCCAGTGGCCCCAGAGGCCTGCAAAGGCCAAGTGACCAAAGGGCCCATGAACGGCTGTGGTGGGGAAGGTGGCAGTCCTGGGAGGGACCACCGGGTACCCCAGGGAAACACTGGGGTGGCTACAGCCCCCACCCAGGTGAGAGGAGGGATGGAGGCCATGGGAGGAGGGGCTGGCCACACGCACTCTACCGTGGGAATCTCTGCGTAGTCATCTCACTGGACACACACGGCTAGTCAGAGGACAAGGCAGGCTGGCGGGGTGAAGGGGGGCTCAGTGGGGTATGCAGAGACTCACTTGAACTTTACTCTTGGACAAAGGGAATGTGTTGGGGGCTCTCCCACAGAGGCCTATGGGGCCAGATTGATGCTTTAGAAAGACACATGATGGGACTGAGAGCAGGGCATGCAGTGCCCATCAAGGTTCTTCACTGAAGACCACCCGGCTCCCACCTTTAGCTGGAAAATATGTACAGGCCTTTCAAGTCAAACAGAGAGCCCTGCTGGCAAGGGGTCCCGTGAACTCCACCTCTTCCCTCTATCAAATTTCTCCAAGTAAGCTGACCAGATTTTCTGGTTTGATGTTGCAAAATGGTTTCTACTTCAATTGCTCTGCTGGCAACTCTCTCTCTGGTTATTCACTCAGTAAGAAGATGAAAAAAAACCCTACAGTCCAGTCTGTTTGCTGCCTGAAGGTGTGGACACTCTTTTTCTTTGAGTTTTGCTATCATAGAATTCTCTGAAAACTCAAGGTGTTACTACATTCTCTCCCTTCTGCTTTATGCCTCCTACCTTGGGTACCCAGCCTGTTGAAATGAAAACATGGAGGACAGCTGTCAGCCAGGCCTTCCATTTGGCTGAATGTCCACCCTGCAAGATCAGGAAGAAGCCCTTTCTCATCTCAGTGCTGAGTGGACACCAGAGAATCCAGGCATATGAGACTGCTCTGGCAAAGACTGGTTACCCTTTATGGGTAGGTGGTTTGTTGCAGCTCCTGCTGAAAACATAACTTAGCAGTGTGCAAAAAATAAATATTTAAAGAATTAGACTTTTGGTGAACAGTGGGCTGGTGAGCTCTCACAGGACAGTTTGAACACACAAGCACACACACATGCACACAAACACAACTTTCTACTGGCAGGGTGCAGCCAAATCCCTTTGACTCCCACCTGTCATTGTTCTTGGCTGTCAGGAGCCACCCAGGGGTGGGCAGGGCTGACCCTCCTCTTCTGCTTCTGCTTCTAATTTCTCTCCCTCCCTCCCTGCCTTCCCGCCCGTCACTGATGCTCAGACCTCAGGTCCCAGTCGTTCTGTCACATTTCTGTTTGTACACAGCTCCGTCTCTCTTGGAGGACACCAAGGTTTCAAAGACTCCAGGCTTCATCCACACCAGATCTACTCTGAATTTTGACCAATAAAACACAGGGTTGAGCTCATGGGGTGAGCATCAAAGGGAAAGGTCAGCCAGATGTTACCGTTCATCATCGGTAGGTGGAAGTGGGACTGCCCTGAATTCTCATTTCCTATTTTCTCTCACCAAATCAATTTCCACTCTAGATACTTCTGTTTCTCCATCCTCATTTTCACATTTCCCAGACTTAAAAGTATATGTTCTTTATCTGTTATCATTTATTTTAAGTTCAATCTCTGTTTATTCCTCTGTTACAGTGTGTGTTGGGCCATTTCTTTTTATTCATTTATTTATTTATTTATTTATTTTTGGCTGTGTTGGGTCTTCCTTGCTGTGCGGGCTTTCTCTAGTTGCAGTGAGTGAGGGCTACTCTTCTTTGCGGTGCACGGGCTTCTCATTGCAGTGGTTTCTCTTGTTGCGGAGCACGGGCTGTAAGCGTGCGGGCTTCAGTAATTGTGGTGCTCAGGCTTAGTTGCTCCGCAGCACGTGGGATCTTCATGGACCAGGGATCGAAAACCCATGCCCCCTGCATTGCCAGGTGGAGTCTTAACCACTGCACCACCAGGAAAGCCCTGTTGGGCCATTTCTATTCCTTCTGTAACAGGTCCACCCAGAACTCAGGTCTCAGTTACCCATGGGATAACGCAGCACCACATCAGCTTACAAAGTCCTGCCACCCCAAAAGTACTGTCTGTGCCTGTCTTGGCAGTTATAACAGAACAGCCAAGACTGAAGAGCTTATAAAATATGGAAGTTTGTTTCTCACAGTTCTGGAGGCTGGAAGCCCAAGGTCAGCGTGCCATTAGGGTGGGGTTCTGGAGAGAACCCGCTTGCTGGT
Organism: Monodon monoceros; assembly: GCF_005190385.1. Taxonomy (NCBI): domain Eukaryota; kingdom Metazoa; phylum Chordata; class Mammalia; order Artiodactyla; family Monodontidae; genus Monodon; species Monodon monoceros. The sequence continues at coordinate 4,205,797 of NW_021703768.1, read as the reverse complement.
TCATAGAAAGCAGTCTTCTTGCTGTGTCCTCACATGGCAGAGGGGTGAGGAAGCTCTCTGGGGCCCATTTTATAAGGGCACTAATCCCATTCATGGGGATTCCACCCTCACGACCTTATCACCTCCCAAAGGCTCCAACTCCAAACACCATCATATTGAGGGTTAGAATTTCAGCATATGAATGGTGGGGAGAGGCATACACAATCTGTCCATAATGAATACTGTCACGTTTTAGTCCTTCTCTTGTTAACCTCACATACATGTTGTCTGAAAAACCCAACTTACTCCTGTCCTCCCTCCTTCCTTCCTCCACATGAGATCTCTCTGCTTTAATCATCTCCTTCCTCCCCACCCATCCTATAGAATGTAGCCAGAGCGGAGCTCTTAACACACTCCTGAGCTGCTTTCCACAAACAGAGCTGCACCTTCCACAAAACATACACGTCCAGCATACACATCAATGCAGGCACAAGTACATTAATAAAATGCAAAGTATAACACAAGGCATCCAATGATCATGGCTTTCCACAATCTGAGACCCAACTTACACTTCCAACCTTGCTACATGTGAGTTCTTGAATACACTGCTGACTCTAAGTCAGTCTGCCATTGTTTCTTTCCCTCTGTCTAGATGCTTTTACTAACCATTTCTGATTAATGCAATCCTATTCACCCTTCAAGGTCCATCCTAAGAGGTGTTGTCTCTATGAAGCTTCCCTATTCATTCTGGGCCACAATGGATCAGTGAGATGCCCTAGGCCAATTTGTTCTGCTAACCCTTAGATTCTCATTGACAGGTCTCATTTGGGTATCTTCCCAAAAGTTTGTTGAGGGTTGGCTGCTCCCATACAACCTCACTATCACGCTACGAAGAACTTGAAGCCAAAATGGTTGATGCAAAATATTCCATAAGCATGATGAACACAGCTCTTTACTTTCTGAAGTTCTCTGACCATGAAAAATTCACTTGCAGAAAAGGTTTACTCACAGTAAATTTCACAGTTGATGAAACTATATTCTGGAAGCAACTTTCTATTATCTTCAGAATTGGCACAAAGGAATAAAAAAAAATATTTGCCCCAATAGCTGGGCATAAATCTTTTTAAGGATGAAGCTTCAAGCACCATATCTATGGGTACAAGCTAGAGAATTCTCATTCTCTGTTCATACAAGAGTGAAACATGTCACCAAAATATTTCCAATTCCTATGCCTTGAATAACATTAATTTCCTTAGCTTATATTTGACATACGCACTCTTCTAGGTGCTGTGCATTTCCACGACAGTATTTGTACAAAGTAAGTCAATGAAGTAGTTCCAAGTATTGAGCTGGCTACACTCTAATGGATAGAAAAAGAGGAAACGGAAGATGGCCAAAGGGAGGGAAATCATGTTACAGAAAGGAGGGAGTAAGTGAGACAGTCGTTGTTGACCACCTATGAGAGGCTGCCAGAGGGAGGTCTGAAAAGTGATAGTAGTGTGGAGATGGTGAGACCATGTGATGTGGTTAGTGGTACTTATTCAACAGAGGCAATGCCAATGAGAGCTTATTACCAACATTAATTATGCTGATTAACATGACCCTAATTTCCAAAGAAAAAGCAATTTTGGACATTTAGTACTTAAAATAGCAAAATACTTGAGTGAAACAACATCTTCCCTGGCAGTAGTCACCTGTAAACTGTGGTCTTTCTGTGTTAGCCAATGAGCCCTTGTGTGCATATTCAAGACTTTGAGAACTAATCTTCCCTAGAGTGCAGTTCAAAGCAGTAACTAATATGTGTCTGGCTCACATGCAGTGCCCAGCCTTGTAGAGCGAATTACTGAGATGATATGTGAATTCTCCCTTGTACATGAGCATATTTGAGGCACGTATTAGAACTCTAGATTGAGCAGCTGAGTTCAGATTTTAAGAGAGGCATTGAGTTATTTGCTACCTTCCCCTGTGTGCAGTTTTTATAAGAAAGCTGAAACTCATCCAGCAGTGTTGGCACAATGCCTAGATTCCAAGTCTTGACTATTTTGTTCAGAACCTTGAACTGGATGGAAGGCTAATATTATTCCTTTATGTGAGTTCCCCCTGACCTCCAGAGAAATGTCATAGCAAAAATGAGGACAGCAGGTTACTACTTACTGTGTACTTTAACATCCCTGGTTAAGATCTGTCTACTTCATGTTTATTTTCATTTTTCTCTGCACTTATTTCCAAAATGAAGTCTGTGTTCACATTACTGCATAAAAATTATTCTAGTCTTGAATATATATTTACCAGTAGATCAAATCAAGTCAGCAAATATTTATAGAGCACCTAGTATGTACAGGGCAGCAGGCTGCACAGGTACCCAAAAAAACTGGCTTGAATAACACTTTTATCTACTGACCTCGCTAAAACAATAATGTGTCCATTAATTGGAAAGTGGAATTAGCTACATTGAGTAGGAATTTATTTTGAATTTGTAAGATAAAATGTTTTACTAAACATGTAGGGTTTGAAAACCATTGACCAGACATCCCCTAAGGATTATAGAGAAAGATGAGACCTTTTTACTTCCCACTAAGAACCCAGAACCCAGTTGAGAAACAGGACAGGAAGAAGATACCCAAGCACAAAGCAGTGCACAAAATGAAAGCCATAGAAAAAAATAATACAAACACGGGGCACCACTGACACAGACTAGATACAGGCACACAAGGTCATCTCTCCATAGCTGGTGATGCACCATTTTCTTTCATTGGGAATGGATGTGGGACCATAGGCACCAGAAAACAGAAGAGTATTTGAGACTCTATTTTTCTCCTTTATGAAGAAAATTTGTCATCTCTTCATTTGAAGGTAATGACCTGGTCTTCTTCACATGGCTCTGCTGTGATATCCTCCCGGTTGATGAGATATGGTTAGCCCAGGGGATCTTGATGGAGTAGCCCAGACCACTGATACAGCGAAGAAAGAGTTTCCCAATTAGCAGCAGTTTGTTTCTACAGTGAATGTAAGTCATATTGAAATATCTGTGGATGTTTAAGGATACATTCTCTTGCATATTTAAATATTTAAATTTACGTTACAAAATAGAGAAAATAAGAGTCTCCAAGGTAAACAAAAGTAGGGAGTTACAAACAAATAAACAAATTTTATTTTTTAAAACGTATGACAGCTGTATAAGGTCCCATTGGATTTATTTCCCATTCTGAGATTCTAATTACTCTACAATCTATTTTATAACTTCTTGGTCCAAATATAGAAAAGATCACTTTCCACTGTTTTCATAATTTTCCTAATCAAAATATACTCTGTGTCCAATGTGGCACAAGAAAGCTATTTAGATCATGAAGGTGATCTCATTTTCTATGTCTTTGTACCTGCCAAAAGCTGGGCCGTATGAATCAGATTCAGCATCTGGTTCCAGAGTTGTTCTCACCTCTCTGGACAATACCTTTCACCTCCCCTCGCTGTGTGATCCCTTCAGGGCAGACAGGTCCACCTTCGTTCTTCTTGACCTCCGTAGGGTCCCCAAGGTTCCATACTCAAGTCCAGCATTTTGCATCATTTGCTCATTTGTCTATCACATCCCTGCCCCTCAGTGTGTGGAGTGCTGCCTTGTAAAGGGCGGTGTTCCACAGAGTGTTGGACAAAGACTTAAGGAAGGCATGGTCTCCGTTTCTTGACATGGTGGGGGGTTGTTGTACTCTCATAGAGCATTCGAGTTTTTAAAGATACAACAAGGTCATTCTGCAGAATTTTACAACGTCAAAACAGTAATTTAAGGAATAGCATTTCTAACCCCTATACTATTTATGCTCACTCAGGCATGACACTTCACTTCAGATTTCAATTAACCATGGCAAAGGGTGAAATTCTCATGAAACTCTGTGCACCTGTGCACTTATCAGAGATTGGGCCCTATTGCTTATCTCACTTATCAGTGGTTGGGTCATCTTTCTGTTGATTTGGGGATGCTTCAGATGGGATAGACCATATTTGAATCACTGTACCATAAGCCATAATTATAGCACGTTGTAGTTTTGCTGTAGGAAAGAGACTAGCATCTATTTGAGCACCTACTGTATGTGTGTTTCTCAGCTAGATGTTCTGCTCAAGTTATGAATCCTATGGAGAAAGATTTGGTAGAGAATTTTCCATATTACATATGAAGTGATCCAAGCTCAAAGCAGTTTATATAACACTCAAGTCCACACAGCTGGAATCTAGAAAGCCTGATTCTTGAGCCCAGACCTTGTTCCAAAATCGTAGGTCTTTCAACAGCATACAAACAGCTTTCTGGACTCTAACACTGAAATGATAGTTCTTTCCCACCTAATGTCAAGACAGCATCACATAGTGGTTTTAGATCTTCAAAAGAGTCTTAATTCACCCTGAAATTTGAATTCTAGTATTTTTACACCAATACTCAGATTGTCTCTGCCTATTTTATTAATCCTAACACTTTAAAGAAATAAGCCTTCTATAGGCTCATCAATCTTTTTCCCTTAAAAATATATATAATTTTCTAATACTCAGGATATGTAGAAAAAGTGACTAAAGAAAAACCTTAAAGTTGAAATAAATGTTTTAAAATAATAAACAATAGAGTATGTTGCGTGTGACATTATTGTTTTCCTGCCTATTTCCATGGAGTAGAATCATGACCTCATACTTTAATTGCTGGCTTTTTTTGCTAAGTAATTGGAGTCATGAACATATGACCATAACTTTGTGAACAAAAGAAAATGTTACATTCCCTGTTCTTTTTTCCGCACATACTTCTCCCTCCAATACTGAAGAGAATTCTGTGCAACCAGCCTGTGTTCAATATTACTTTTCTACTAAGAGGAAATATTTTCTAAATGAGTCATATGTTTATTGGAGGAAATGCTCAGAATAACATTCTCATGTCAGCCCAGTCTGAGGGACACAAGGGCACTATCAATGACTATGTTCAGGTCGAAGGGAGTTAAATTATACTCTTTAATGTAGGTAAACACATGAGTCAAGAAGAGGGAATCATTATGGTTTTATTGGGTAATTATTTTTAGTGAGTTAAAATTTTATAAAAACAAGCAATTCTACAAGTAGCTTTTAGAATTATTATTTTCATTCACTTTCATATTTTGTAAAAGTGATTCGTTATCATTCAAATATCCACACAATCGATATTTTTGACTGTATAATTCGTTGTTGGTTGTGGGGGGGGGGTCTGTCCTGTGAATTGTAGGATGTTGACAGCATCCCTGTCTTCTACTCACTAGGGTAGCACCCCTACCCCGGCTGTGACACCAAAATTGTCTCCAGATGTTGCCAAGCGTCCCCTCAAGGGAAAAACTGCTCCCCTCCCTCCCTGATTGATAACCACTGTTTTAGGGTAATACTGGCTTATAATGCTGAGTATTCACTACATGCAAGACATTGTTCTGAACACTTTCAACAATTAACTCACTTAATAATCAAAACAGCCCCGAGAGATAGGTACCATCATCATCCCCATTTTTCAAAGAAGGAAACTGAGGCACAGAGGGATTGGCAATCACAGCCTGTAAACAGTGAAGCAGGGCTCAAGCCGAGGCTGTCTGGTCCTCACTCTTGATCATTAACTTCGCCACTCTGACACTTACGAAGTGAAAGATCAGAATACAAGAACTGAGTATAGTCTAGAGATTGCTAACAATTGTGGAATTTAGGGAAATACAGTACATGTGGATATTTGCATAAAGAAGCATTGGGAGGATAAGCTAGAAGATAGGGGCTGGGCTGGAAGGGGTTGGTGTACATGTGAGGCTCCTCTGAGTATCCCCCTTTATACAGCTTTGTTATGTAAATCATGTAAAGGTATAACATTGGACAAATTAAAGCAAAAAGAGGGGAAAAAAACTATCCTTAAAAGTAAAACAAATGAAAACATATAAACTCAGTAATGCTTTAGACAAACAACATAACCTCCCAGAGAAAAGAACTTTTCAACACTAACACCAGACTTTTATCTTCATTAGAACAGATTCTAAGGACAACAAAGGAATCAAACATATTTTAAATTTCACTCATTGATTTTATTGACCATATTAACAGTGGTTATGATTTTTTCAAACTCTTTATATATTCTGGACAAAGACAAGCAATAAATAATAGAAACCATGACTTTCAATCCAAGGGGAAAGAGATACAAGTATAAAATCCAAGACAGTAATAAAATATTGCCAATTTAAGTCATAGTTGTATATATTAAAACATGCTTACAATTTTATTTGTATGTTTCTACATCTGTGCACTGCAAATTCTAGGAGCTGTGACAACCAGTAGCAATGAGAATACTTTGCGCCCACCTCTTGGTTTCCAAATACAATCGCCCATTAAATGAAAGCAGCGATCCTTGTAGGAAGGGATGATTCCAGGTCTGAGGGAGACAATTTACAAAATCAGCCTGGATGTCTTGTGCCAGAAAGACTAATGCTAGCATATGAAAAAGACCTGAAGCTGGATGGATGGGGTGATCAACAGCTAAATTGAATAATTTTGCCATCAAAATGTAAAATAAATGCAAGTGATTATTTAAACAAAATTTGGACCCATGGTATTTGAGGGAAGCGAAAAGGAGTGAGAAGGAGGGTGACTCCTTTTCTCAGTTTGCTCACTTTGGAGTTTACTGTTACCCCAAAACCATGCCATGAAAATTGATAATTAAATGTAAAGAGCATGAATGCTGTCATGTCTGTTTCTTTCTTTCTTTCTTCTAAGAGGAAAAGTAGCTCCTCCCCAGTTGATGGAGGAAAATTCATTATAGGAAAATGCTCTCTGATAAATAAAAAAGAATAACAGGGTGAGAAAATCACCATGCTGAAATCCCCCTGAGAGCAACTGATACAGGCAAAGCTTGTCAGTGAATACCAAGGCCATTGTAAATTGCTAATGAAAAAAAAATGCACCTACAATGGAGAGTTCAGTCTGTTATAACCTTCAAGATTGGCATCAATAAAGATGAAACCACCTGGCATTACATGTTTGATGTGGTGCAATGGGAAACACGTAGCTGCCAAAGAGTTCTTAACACAAGTGTCTCACCTGACCCTGATGGACCACTGGCCAGAACTTTCAGGTTATTATGGGATATACAGGGGATGGAGGCACAAGTTAAATGACAACCACAAGACAAAACACAGGGTGTTCCATGGCTGACATTAGAAAACCAATGCCAGGAGGAAAGGTAACAGTCTAGATCAAGTGAAATTAAAGGACATAATGATGTATGAATCTTGATTGCATTTCTCACAGAAAAATATGCTATCATACAACTAAGTGATGGTTAGAGAAATCTGGGCATTGCCTGAGACTATATAATAAAGAGTTATTTTAATTTACTTAAGAGTAATATTTCATACTTACTGGTATAAATGGAAATAATAAAATATAATAATTATGACAAAGTTAATATTCTACTTAGGCATAGTTGTATATAAAGACACAGTTAACATTTTTCCATATTTGTTTGAATAATTAAATAGAGATTGTATATGGTGGGTATCAGAGATGGTCGTAGTATCCATTAAACATTGTTTTTGCTTATTAGGTTATTTTAATTAAATCTTACACTGTTAGAAATCACTTAGCCCCACTCATCATTTTGGAGGGAGTGACGAATCTGAAAATTGAATCCCATATTTAATTAGACAGTTTCTTGACCCCTGATAGTCAAGGAAAAGAGGGTTCCCCCTGGTTCCTCTAAAGAATGGATTGACTAGGAATGTCCTCATGACTCAGACTCTCTGTGACCCCTAGACTTTAGCATTTTTAAGGTGGGTCCCTCTTTCAATTTCCCTACCCATTTTTTGGCCCCAAATTCAAGTTAGTAACTGTTATTCACAGTCTCGTGGGCATGCTAGGTCAGCGGAGAAGCAAAGGAACCCACAGAAGGTGTCTTTGCGTTGGTGCAGTCAAGTCATTCTGGGCGTGTGGTGGGTGGGATGGAGCCCACATAAGGTGGCAGAATATGGGGGTCCAGTGGCCATTAGACAGGAGGCTACCTGTGAAGGCTACCCCACATCCAGGCCTGAGGAACAGCACAAAATAAATCGCATTGTTTGGGATGTAACAGGGCTTGCCTTGGAGAGTGCTTAGTGATTTATGGTCTTGGTCCAATGGTTTGAAAAGGTAATTTGGGCTGGACATTCAGCATCCAAGTCCTGGCTACTTGTAGAATCCAAATGTGAAGGAAAGAAAAGATGTCTTGCCAAAGGGGTTGTTGTGGGGATTTGCCATGATGTGGAGGTGAAGAATCAGGGAAGGAAAATTAGGAGCAAGTCTGCTTGAATCCCACAGTTAATGTAAGTGGAGCAAAGGGGATGAAGAGGGAACATTGGGGTCCTGAATATCATTCAGTCACAAATCACCCACAAGCGAAGCACACTCAGCTGGGTTTCCTGTGTGTGTAAAGGGGAAGAAAAGGCGGCAGGAGAGAGATGAGGGGAGAGGGAGAGGGACCACAAAAGAGGAAACAGAAGGAAAAAAGTAGCGAAAATAAAAGAACCCTTTCTTTTATATGGCCGAGTAATATTCCAATGTATAACCAATTCACTTTGCTGTACAGCAGGAACTAACACAACATTGTAAATCAACTATACTCCAATAAAAATTAATAAAAAAGGAAAAGAACACTTTGTGTTTTCAATGATCCCAGATTCTCACCTGACTTATCTCAGATTTAACTTTAGCCATGAGGAGAAGAGAAAAATGACTGGAAAATATAGGTCAGCCTCCAATACATCACTTTCATGGCTCATCATATGATGATTTCCTTTTAGGTGACAGAGATATTAAGCAATAAATAAATAAATATCTAAAACTAAAATTTCTCTAAAGAAATAAAGTCTTAAAAAAAGTATTCCCTAATAGCTCTAATTTGTACCTTCTGCTTAAAAACGTGTAGACATTTTTTTCCAGTTCAAAATTGAGATTAAGCACAAAATAAAGATTTCAGAAACTTTCTGTGTCATCTGTATAAACTATTTAACAGTTTAAAAAGGTTAATCATTAAAAAATTTGCCCCCTTAAAATTTGATTGAAATAAAGTTATACCACAATAACTTAGTATTTTGTGTAAAAAAAAATGACTAAAAATATTGTGCATTAGACAGTTTTTTGTTTGTGTGTTTGTTTTGTCCTAAATCCCCCTTCTCCATCATACTTCCTTTGGCTACATAATCTTTGGAGGAAAAACGGTGGAATGGATTGACACCAAAAACAGGTAACTGGCAACAGCCCATTCCCTAACTTCATTACGTGGTCTGGGGAAGAATTTTTGGAAAAATTTCCAAAACCTGTTTTGCCTGTTTAGGATTGCTTTGTGAACATCTGGTTTTAAAAAGCGGTGTCTGAATATAAGAAGCACTGCCAAACCCACTAGCTGAGAACCCCTTGCCCCGCCGAGACCATGTCCTAAAATGCTACTTTCTTTCCGCCTGCAGGCATTATGCATGAAGTTGGAAAGGGCGTTTATATGGGTAGTGAGTTTGCCTGGAAGCATGCTGAGCTCCAGTTGGGCACGCATGTATGTACCCTCCCATGCTGAGCTGGAAGGCAAATGGGCTGTCAGCAAGTGAACAGGGGGCTGAGGAAAAGGACAATTTCCTTATATAAGCTTCTCTTTTTGATATGGCCCTGGTTTCATTTCTGCATATTGACTTGGCTTTTGTAAACATGATAGAGCACCCATTGTGCTCTATCCAATTAGCCCAACCTGTGCCTTGGTCATAAAACTTTATGCAAACCACCACTCACAGACTTTGCAGTCCAGGGAAACAATAATAGGCTTATAACCCTTAAAGATTTTTTTTTTTTTTGGCAAATTGCTAATAAGCGCTCTTTTTTTTTTTTTTTCACAAGACCTTCAGCTGATGGAAAAGTAAAAGAAAAAAACAAGGACTGTAGTTTCATGTAGGCGGTGATGATGGCAGTGCGATTAATAACATGGATCATTAAAATTTATAAAAAGCTATTCTTAATACAGGATATAAATACATTTCTCAGGCAGAGCTATGAAATTTATAACCTTTTTATTGTCACCAGAGGACCATCCCACCGCTCTACTCCCAACACTGTCTGCCCTCTATCATAAATCACCATGTGGTTAATAACCTAGATTACACCAGTTGCATTTACAGAATTAAATATTGACTATGTGAAAATGTTATTACATTTTTACTGATCGGAAGACCACAAAACAGCCCTGCAGGACATGTAGCTGGACAGAACTATCTGTGTAATCTTTGTTGGAAGCACAGTTACGGGACACTCAGTAACAGCTGATACATTTTGGAGCAATGGGGAACGAAGGGAGAAAATGCTAGCTCCTTAATTTTAAACCAGGCCAGGCCAAACGCGTCAGAAGGAGGCCATGATATTGAAACAATGCACCTTGTTTCCAATTTAGGAAGCTCCAGGCCAAATGAATGATGTAACTGTCAAATTCCAAATGTTAGAGCAATATGGTGAAAGGCTATAGTAATCCACATGGAATAGAGATTATTAAAAATATTGGTGGAATTCAAGCAAGAATCAGATATTGTACATTACTGAAGTGGACACATCTCAATTTCTGGTTACTTGAAGAGAACCATTGATTTCCAAATCTCCAAATCCTTGAGAGGAATTTGCCATTCACTTGAGAAACAATCAGAACGAAAACTTTTGTCCCTAAAGAATGAGCATACCTACAGGCGCATGTGTGAGTTGTTAGTGGATCCAAATGTTCAGCGCGTGGTCTGAGACCTCACGAAAAGTTAGGAACACCAGATTGGGCAACTCCATCTAGTGATGTACTTGGTTTGAAGACTGATTACAATTTGGTTAAATTAATAGAAAAAGCTCAGAACACAGATACACACACACACACACACACACACACACACACACGAACTGCACTGAAAAGTGACATATGGGCAATTGGATATACTTAAGACAAATAATGCAAATCCAAGTGAGTCACCCAAGAGTTCCAGTTCTATCCTGGTCTCTTCCCTTAAATCTAAGGAGGATGATTCATCTATCAAAAATGTAATGATGCGGCTTTAACTGCATTTTCTTGGGACTGTAAATTTTGTGTGGCATTATTTTTTCTACTCTTTTAAAATAATTGTCTTTTTCTTTTGTTGAAAATACTAAGGTCAAGTATTTATTCTGGAAAGATCCTTTAAACGGTTGTCACTTTGAACAACATGCTTTAATGAATACATAAACCTAGAACGTTTAATAAAATTAATTTACGAAGTTTTCAAATTTACAACCTTGAAAGGAAGCATTAACGCATATTATTAAATTAAAGGAAATCAAATGTATCCTACCAAGAATTAGACAATAACCACCTCGTAAAATGTAATATTCCAAGTATTATATAATTAGATACAAAAGAAGTTAATGACCCTCACTGTGTGACAAGTTGCTTACATAACCATAGGGAGAAAAGAATCATTTCAATTGCCCTAGGGTTGACAAATAAATTGACTGATTTTAAGAGAGCAATATTTTGAGGGAACGTTAACTAGAATATTTTCTAAGGACAAATGGAAGTGCATAGAAAATATAGACTTCACTCGATAGTCTTACTCTTTGTACTAACATTGGCATTTCTTGAAAATTTTGAAACCATGGTGCATGCGTGCTGTGGAATAAATACATATGTAATGATATTAACGCTATAGAAACATATTAATGCTTAGTAAAGAGAAAAGGAATAGAATGATAACATCAAAAGTTGTCCTGTAATATAAAATTTGAATTGGAAAGATCTTCATGAACTTCTTATGTGATCACTTTTTTTTTTTTTTCATTTCAAGAAGATGTATCTTCCAGCTCCGTTTATGGAAGAGATGTAGATGTCATGCCAGCCTGGCACCAGGAAGCAGACATCCTGAGCAGCTGTGATGTAACAAAGCCACCCTCTGCATCACCAGCAGGGATTCTTGGGAAAAACAGCTGATTCAAGGTGTGGGGAAACTGATTTAAAAGATGAGGCTGGGACACAGTTTGTGCCAAGTAAGGAAGCTTTAAGGAGTCTTGGAGATGTATCAGAACAAGACAGGAGCCACAGGAAGGGGTTCTTTGTGGTCAAAGATGGGACTATTTAGAACCACAGGGAAAGGACATATATTTTTTCTGTTTTCTTGAAGACTCTCAAAAAAGCTCTTAGTAGCTCTGCTACTCCATAAAGATGTAAATGGACCAAAAACGTAAATTCATCTTTCACTGCTTCTGATTTTACCCTATGGATCTACTATTTACAGGTTTGCTGAACGGGATGGCCCTTCTAAGGTAGGGTCTACAAGGACCTAGAGACTCACCAGAATGGAATGGAAGGGGGAGGTGTCTGGGAATTCTATTAGCCTTACGGTTGCAAGTAAAACTCCAGCTGAATCTGGATGAAGAGAGAAAGGGGGTAAGAACTTTCTAGCTCTTGAACTGTGGATGAGGTTTAGCTCGAGTTCACACAGGGTGAAATCACCCCCTCCTTGATTTTCAGCTCTTCCTCCTTGATGGCGACCTCACATCCAGATCCCAGGTGCACGCAGGATACGGCTGTGGCCCTGGGCCCTTCTCCTGTTGGCCCCGCCTTCTGTCTCATAGCCCAAGCCCAGCAGGTTACATCTCCCGGGGTCTGTCCTGGACACACTGGGTGGGAAATGCTGACTGGGAGTGAAGCCCAGAGTGGAAGGTGGGTCCCCCACCCTGGACCTATCGTCTCCTAGATTGCTCATCTCAGTGCAGGGGATGGTCCCCAGGGGTGTGGGCAGGGCTACCAGCAGAGGGTAACGGACTGTGCGTGGAAAGGCAGTGTCCACTGGAAGAGGCAGCACCGATGGTGCAGGGCAGAAGGGAAAAATCAGACCCCCTTGCCACGTGTTCTGAGTTCTTTCTCTAGTCCTGTTTTCTCTGAGAGGGGAAACAGTATGCATCATTTTGAAATTAAATTGAGGCCTTTTGAAACTGAATTCCTACTTAGTAGGAAACCTCACGATTCCTAAAAACAAACAACCCCCACCCTAAAAATTACCAAGATTTAGAGTCTTTTGAAATGGTAACTCAAAAATGCCTTTGGACCTTAAAAGCAGGAAGGGAGAATTTGCCAGGAGTATACTCAGTAATTTAGAGGATAGTCTGTGTGATTTGCTTCTAACGGTTATAGATCCTCATTTCATGATTTTGATGAATGATCAGGCTATTGTCTTTCTCTGAATTTGGTCAAAGTTAAATTTAAGTGATACCCAAATGAAAAATCTTAAATGGTTGACAACAACAACAAAACTAGCTCTCAAATCAGGATTGCTCCATCTCTGCTTCCATCAGAAATAATCTAAACATGAGATAACTGCAGGTCAGTATCATAAGTTGTCTTAAAAATAAGGAAGCCTCCACCAGTTGAATTGACTGGAAGACAACGTACCTTCTCTGTCCTTCTAGAATTTATCCACACTTGTCGATACCACATCCATCCAGGCAGTCTGCAGAAGATGGTGAATCCAGACTTTTGTTAGGCAGATTCTAGTCAAATCTCAGTCTTTTGCTTAGGAATTACGTGAACTTGCACACACCAGCCTCAAATTTGTTGGGCTCCTTTTCTGTATCTTTCAGGCTGAACTGAACTACCTGGGAAATTTTCAGAGCTAACTTCAGGAAGTTAACAGCGAGTCATCCCTCTAGACTGGTTCTCTTTAACACTGGATTCAATAAGAAAATGAAAGACTAATCTTAAATGAAGGAAAATGTGTATTTATGTACGCAGGCATGCATGTATGTACATATGTGTGTATGTATGTATGCATATCCAGGAATCAGCTATTTTTCCTTTCAAATCAAATTATTTACTGCCCAGGTAAAGAAGTCTCTTCTTCAGAAGTGGAGAAATTCTTACACCTGGTTTAGCACAGAAATAATCCTTTGGTTATACAGAATATATATATATATATATATATATATATATATATATATATATATATATATGGCTTTCAATTCAGACATAAACTGTTCCCGGGGAAATAATTAGAGCTTACCTATTAATCTCATATGAAAGATTGGAATTTATTTCACTTATACCTCAACCTCCTTCTCTCACCCTACTTTCCTTCTAATGTATACTTTCAATATCATTGTAATTCACATTTGGTTAAAGCAGCATTTGGTGTTTTCTTCCCATCTAAGACTCAGTATATACTATGGTTATACTGACATGTTTACACAGCCTCTCTGCTTTTTCTTGAGTTTTCAGGACTTTTATATGCTTTATTTCTTGTGTACAAAGTTGTCAAGATTTGTTAAACTCCTCTCAAAATAGATTAAAATAATAATAATAAAAAAATATCAGTCCCACTGTGTTCCTCCCTCTGGAGCCCTCTGCCTCCTTGCTCCAGCCTAGACTTCTCTCTGGACCCACTCAATGCTCATCCTGGAATTTCAGGAGTCGTCTCTGCTTGCTCCCCACACTGGACCCATTTCCTGAAGGTTGTTTCCCTTTTGTTGATTCACATACCTGTTTGTGGGGAACCTGTACTCCATGCATTGTTGGCAGTAGCACCAATTTGTCGAAATATCCGATGTCTGAAGATGCCTTTACTTCTCCTTCACACTTGATGACTAGTAGAGCTGGGTATAGAGTATTCTAGATAAGAATTTCACTCAGACCCCTGCCCATGCTCCTTCTTTATCCACCAGGGTCATTCTGGGTCATTTCTCCCACCTCTGGACTCTTTTGGAATCTTCTCTTTATTCCCAGAGTTCTGAAATTCTATAACAATGTGTGTGTCTGAAGCTTTTTTAAAAAATAGTTTCCTCTTCTGGATAATCAATAGCATCTTTAAGTGGAATCTGATACAATCTTGTAGGTTCTTTAACTCTCTTGTTTCTTATCCCCCAATTCTCTGTTTCATTTTTTATTAGATAATGAAACTCATGGACTGATCCTCTAATACTCTCATTCTTTTTTCTCCCATTTCCCATCTCTTTGTATTTTGGTCTATTGTATGAAATATTTTCTCAATTTTTCTGTATCTTAGGTTTTATTTTCAATTTCCACATGCATATGTATAACTTATATATTATATATAAACTTAAACCTATTTGTAGATTACATATAATTCACATATAAGCATATTAATATATTACATATATTAATTTTCCAGAACATTTTCTTGTTTCTTAAATGTTTATTTGTATGACATCTGGTTCTAAGTTTATGGATGAAAAGTTTTCTTTGAGGCACCTTTTCCTCTCTGCTCTGTCACTCTTCACCTCATGTTACTTTCATCTCTGTTTACTCTGGTCTCTGGCTGTCATTGAGTGTCCGGAGCTTCTTGGTGCTTCATTCATATTTAAGAGAGAGGCATGAGAAGTCTTTGCAGGCTCTGGATGGAGAGTGGAGCCTACTGACTGGTGGTTTTATTTTGCAGTAATGGAGGATGGATGGGTCTGTTTTACTCGGAATATCCATATACTAGCATCTGTGTGTCTTTTCTCCTATTTCAACCTGATCCTTCAGAAAGAAACCGTCCATATTTTCTGGGGAAGAAAATCTGAATCAGTGGAGCTGATGAAGAAGCAGCCATGGACCTTCATATCTGGGGATGCAAACCTCTGTTAATCTCCAGTTTGGGTACAGTTGGTACAGGTATTGACCTCCTGTTGCCTAGAGAACCATGGCCAGTGTCAGCCCCTCCTCTGTGCTGCCTGAGTGGAGAGGATTGTCCCTGACTGTGCATGGATGGGCAGGAATCTGGGGGCACAGATGCTCCTTATAAAGATGGGCTCATTTTCAGGACCCTCTGCACTCTACCTTCAGCAGTAGCTGGTACCTACTTTGCCTGCACCCACCGGGCTTTGAAGCAAGAAACAGCCAACATCCTAACACCTTTCCCTCCCAACTCTGAGCAGTTATGCTCCAACTCTCTCTGGTGAGCTGTATCTGTTACCATTTGTGAGAGATGATATTCTTCAAGGGTGACCACAATAATACCTCTCATTCCACATGCCCTCCCAGAACTTGGTCACTCCCGCATTACTAGGTGGACCCTAATTTTCTTCCCTTGAATCTGAACCTATGCATTGTGTCAAACTAAGAAAACGTAGCAGAATGATGCTACATGAATTCCAAGACTGGGTCAAAAAAAGGAGGTACAATTTAAGCATTGTTAGCAGAGGAACTCACCTATGGAGCCAGGAGTTTCCAGGTAAGACGTCTGATCATCCTGAGACTGCCATGCTGAGAGGAAGCTCAGACAACACGGAAAGACCGCGTGTAGGAGGTCCAAATGAACAGCCCAGCTGAGGTCTCAGCAATCACCACCACATATGGGATGAGGCAGCCCCCAGCCTTCCGTCAACCCGAGCTTTCAGATTTTCCAGGCTCAGGGTCCTGGCACCATGGAGCAGAGACAAGCCATTGCTTCCTGTTTCCTGCCCAGAGAATCTGGGAGCACAATCAAACGTTTGTGGTTATACATCACCACTTGGGGTAGCTAGTCATGCAGCAACAGTAATGGAACAGCATTCATCCATTTCCTTTCCAACGTTTCGTTAACTTTGTCTCCCATCTTCTGGACTTTATACCTTTTTGTATCAGGAGAAGAGGAAAGAGTAAAGGTAAACGCTTGTGTCCAACCTAGCAATCAATTCATTTCTGTATCCTCAGAGTGTATTTCTTATTAATTCAAGTTAGTCTATATTTGATGTGTGCACAATTATTTGTGGAAGGAAGAAAGAAAAAAATTGCTCAATTACTCAAAAAAAGAATTCTCGATCCATAACCATCCTCTGTGAAATAATGCAAATTGCATTTTTAAAATATCAATAAATAGTTTATTGTGGTTGAACCCCTCCCCCCCCCAATTAGTAAAGCCTTTTGGGAGACTGGGAGCGTCCACACCTCTGAACGTTATTAGCTGACCCAAGATGAGTGTAAAAATCAGGGAGCTGTTCTCTTTAGTCTACCCCTGTGAGGTCTTCTTCCACCCCTGGGAAGACAGCACACGGGGCTTAGTCCAGACAGCTGGCCTTGGCTCCACAGCCCCTCAGTGGATGAGGACAGCCACTGACTGACACGGCTGAGCTGTCTGTGCTATTCGTGAGGACTAACAGCGGGGAACAGAGTGGAGAGTGTTTTCTGTTCCGTGCTCTGTTTCACAGAGTGTACACACGCATGAACTTACACCTAGGTATTAACTTACATGCTGGGAGAATGCGGTCCAGGTTAAATTATGTCAAGTGTGTGATTCGAGTAATACATTAACAGGGATTTACACCCTCTCCTAAAACACATGCCACAGCAGCATCTTTTCTCTGTATCGTAACGTTTCATGCCTGGACTACATTTAATAAAATAGAAAAAAAATAACACATATATGATAATACTAAATAAAGGTGAACAGATATGTGTACAAAACAGGATAGGCATCTTTACAAAGAAATTTTATATAGCATTTTAATTAAATTGGCTTCATCTGCTTGTACAAACTATATATGTAAACATTTTAATCAAGTGCAGAATGCTAGCTTTGTGGTGTATTTTTCCTGATTACTTAGACTTTATGTATAAAGACTTTAGGTTAAGGTTACTTTTACACTTCAAACTTGTACACTAAATTTGAACTGGTTGGGAGAATGCTGTCTTCCCATGTATAAAAACAATGCTTTTCCTGCAAAACCATAAAGCAGATTAGGGCTTTTTGATTGCTTTTTTTCCTTGATTTTTTTTTTTTTTGTTTTTGTTTTTGAGAGGAGAGTTCTGAGAATGTTCGCAAATGACCAATACATTTTCTAAACTGAGCCCCTTCCCCTTGTCCAAACCCCAGAAGTAAAGTCTTTAAAAATTGGAACTCAAATAAATCCTCCTGCTGTATTAAAAAAGAATGCAAATTTGGCTCTTAGAATTTGCCAGGGAAACGTTTCTGCACGTACACTCATTTCAGAATGTTTTACTTAAAACTTTTGCTTCCCAGAAGCCCTCATATGCTAACCTACTTGAATCTACCCCAGGACATGAAATGTCGAGCCATGCACGAACTTCTCTCTTTCTAGTTCCAGAGACACTGCTCGTGCAATTCCATCAAAGAAACAGGCAGGGCAGTGGTAGAATCCAAGCAAAGAGATCCTCACTCCATCCCCCAGAGATCTGGACAATTTCCTGCAAATTAAGAATTATATCAAGAATTATATCAATGTGCATGAGTAGGGCTCTGCAACCCTTCTTTCCCTCCAAATCAAGGGTGCTCCTATTACACTTGAAATCTCTTGACGGCTGGAGGGCAAAGATGCAAACCATTCGAACGTGAGGAAGAAAAATCTCTGCGAATCTGAAAGGGAGAACATAATACAACTTGAAATGAGGCTTTCAAGTCTGACAATTTACGTGCGCTCCTAAATCTCCCTGACCACTTGTTCAACCCACGATGCGGTGTTTAAGTCTCATCAAAGCTGAAAAAACAAGGTGAAAACAGACCAGAACCGCAGTCTAAGACTCCCTCACATTCCCCGGGATTTCCTGGGCTGTTAATGAGGACAAGCATCCCCTATGCCTTCCAGGGGAGCAGCTGGGAGCCAGTGTGGGAAGAGGAAAGTCTTGGGATAAAGTCACTTGTCCCAGGCAGAGGCGCGTCTGAGCCACACAAATAGCAGCACATCTCCCCTGGGTCGTATTTGTGTGTAGTTGGGAAATTCGGTCATCCAAGA
Source organism: Monodon monoceros (assembly GCF_005190385.1). Classification (NCBI taxonomy): domain Eukaryota; kingdom Metazoa; phylum Chordata; class Mammalia; order Artiodactyla; family Monodontidae; genus Monodon; species Monodon monoceros. Next base: position 4,187,107 of record NW_021703768.1, on the reverse strand, counting down.
GATGTTTTAGTGTGTAATGAAAGAACAAAATGAATACAACGCTCTGTCTCTCCCTCTCTGCAGGAACGGAGGGCTGGAGCGTCTGCCCTCCCAGGGACAACATGCTGCTTATGCAAATGAGGCTCCCAAACACAAAGGTGGCTTCAGTGGCCGGCAGCTCCTTTCCCCAGCAGGAGCCCTCACTTTGTTTAAGCTTTTAAACTCCACCAGTGGCAGGAGAGGGTTGATGTTTAGAACACAAAAGGGACACAGTGTCGCCTAATGTATGCATCTTTCCTGCGGAATCCTAATGATGCTGTACTGAGGGAATTTACACAAACCTTATAGGACTTAAAAAGAGACATTTATTTCATTCAGAGAATGCAGTGACTTCCAGTTCTTGTGCTGCTCCCAAGGCTGGGCTTTGAAAGGGGCTTTCATTGTGCAGAAAGACAGGGCCCGTCCAACGCAGGGAAGTTTTGGGGGCAACTCCATCTACTGCTTTCCCGGCCCTGAGCCTCCCTCCTTCCCCCTGTCCTAATGGATGAGGTTAATATAACCCCCGCATGCCAGTGTTTGTGTGGCCCCGATAATGAGGCTGTTGTGGGCTTCTTCGCTCTGCTCTTGTGTTTCCATTTAAGGATGCAGTTCAAAGTGGTGAGCAAGTGAAAAGAGCTGCGGTCACCTCATTAATGATTTGTAAACAGCATTTCTGGAGCTGCCAGCACCTGCAGAAGCTCCTCTGCTCCACAGGGAGCAGGTTTGCACCACCAGGTCCCTGGACTGATGCTGGGCGTCCACCCATGGGCCCAACCAACACCTTTACGCTCCTTCAAATTGGTTACAGGTCAAGCAAACAGTAGCGTTTCACTTTTGAGAGGAAATTTCAAAAGGGACACGAGAGAGGGTTTTTAAGAATAAAAATCAAAGTCAACCTTATAATTGTTCCAGCAGAAGTGAAAACGTTTGAGGTGGATGGCAGAAGGCAGGGAAGAAAAAGGAGTGTGTGTTTACAGAAGGGGCCTAGGCTGGACGCTTCTGAACAGCAGCAAACAGTTTATAAGTTTGCTTTGCTCCGATCTCGGGCCCCAGTGAGGCTGCCTCGGTCCCCACCTTGGATCACTGGTGTCCTGAGGCCGCCCTTGGCCACCCTGAAGGCTGTCAGCCCTGCCGGCCAAGACCTGGGACCCTCCTGGCTGGGGAAGTGTCTGGAAGAGGCAGGTCACAGGCATGTATTTTCCTGAGTTATTTTTAAACGATGTTGCTCAGAAGTTGTTCCTATAAGTGCAGCTACTGCTCTTGAACTGTCACAAAGGAGTTCACTTTTCCACTTTCATTCATTGGAGACACACAGTCCTATGAGTTTATTATTTCTGGAATTAATAGTGGGTGGAAGGAGGGACCGCTCACTGGTTCATCACGTGAGGAGCAGGTTGTCCCCATGGAGGAGAGCACTTGCCCACCTTTGCTGGGTTGTTGGCTTTGGAAGAACAGGGAGGGAGGAGGACAGAGTGGGAGGAGGGGACAGCAGCCAGAAGGAGGGGAGGACAGGATGGTGTGAGGGCAGGAGATGCAGTGACCCAGACCTTCCGGTGGACTAGTGGGGATCCCAGGGTGGGAAGGCCTTTGCCCTCTAACGAGGCCCCCATTCCTGCACGGGGGGCGGGGCAGGGACAGATCCTGGGGCCAAAGAAAAGTTCAGAGCCCGGCCAGCCTCTGCCTCCCGCCCTCCATAACCCCATCACCCTGAACCATGAACTGTCAGCCAGGAGGTGTGGCTGCTTTGTTCTTTCCTTTCCTTTTGTTCCTGGGTGCCCTCCTCAGCCACAACTGCCCCAGGTCGGGATTGCACCTTGACAGAGCCTAGGAAGCTGCTCTGGGGACACACAAAGCCCTGTGTGCTCTCCCCTCTCTCCAGGCACCATCTGGGCCATTCAAGTCTCTGGATCCCCAGCTGTGCAGGACTGGCAGTGGCTGATGCCATCTCTGATGACCGTGGCAGCCTGCAGCTTCCTTGCCCAGGACACTGCTGGTTCTTGGGGACACATGTTCTGGGGGACAAGGTTTCTAACTGTCCTGGCTCACAGCTTGTCTGCCCTCTCAGGGTAACAATCTCAGACCCTCAGCTCAGTGTCTAGTCGTTTTCCCCACAGGTGGCTTTTCTCCAGGACTAACAATATGACAACAGGATAGCTCATCTCTGTGAAGATGTGCTTGGTGCCAACCATTCACTCTGTGCTGTGTTTGCCCACAGCCGGCTCCACTGAGGCTCATTTCCAAGGCATATTAATTCAAGCATGCTTCATCCATCTACTACTGGTGCGTGTGTGTGTGTGTGTGTGTGTGTGTGTGTTTGGGGATGTTTAGACTTCTAATAATGTTTAACATACTTACAATTGTTTTTGGAAGTTACATGGAAATCCTATGCATACCAGTGATTTGAGTTTAATACAGATATCATCTTCATGTCTTAAGTATTTAAAATGTTTCCCAAGTTAGCATTCCCTTAGTTTTCCTTTAACGCAGGGTCTGGAGATAGAGCATGCAACGTGCACCTGAAACCATGACCTGATTTATGGTGGGAAACAACATCTGACATTTACTGGATTCTCCCCAAGCCACCAAGCACCAGACACGCTGCTAAGTGCCTTCCATCACGAGCTCATCTTTCCTGAACCAGGACTGATCATGAGTCACGTGCTGTTAGGAGGGGTAGAGATAGTTCTGAGGTCGGGCTCACAGCAAGTCAGCCCGGAGAATGCCACGGGATCTAACTTTACCCCTGAGCAGTGGAGCGGGATGTGGGTGACAGTCCTTCACGTGGCTCCCGGGAAGACTGTTGTCCAAAGCTCCACAACCTTCATGAAATCATACCCTCAACAGGTCACAAAGGCTGGGCAGCAAGCACCATCACCCCAGCCATGGTGGATGCAGGACCCCGAGGTGACCCACTTCCCTCACGGTGAAGCCTGGAGGGACAACAAGGGAAGACGATGCTGGAAACTAGGAAGATCAGAAGGGTTTGTCCTCAACCACATCTCTAGTTATTTCTCATTCATTTGTCCATCATGTTATAGTGCAAGATGTCCTGAGCCAGGCACGGAAGATGCAGAGGATGTCTGGTCGAGCATCTCCACTTTGGGGACACGCAGTGAAGTTGTGCTGCAATCATCTTCTTAAGGTTTGGGGAAGCCGGGGGTTTAGGGCTCAGGCTTTGAACTAGAAAGTCTCCTTAACTGTGTGTTCTTTACCAGTGACCTTAGCACCATCCAATTCCTCCACCTGCGATTCTGGGGGTAACATCAGTACACGGCGCGGGGCTTTATGCAGGTGAAGTAGGGTGTGCATTTCCTTGGTGCCTTGGAACGAGCCCCAGCTTGACAAAGTTCAAGCCGGTGGTGGCAGCCATATGATCTGCTGGCACCAATGGAGGAACAAAGCCACACCCGGGAACAGGTCTAGAACAGGTCACAGTCTAAACTGTGATCTGCTCTTGACTGAATTGGACCTGGAAACAAAACAGGGGGTGCTCTGCACACAGGAAGGCTCCACAGGCTGCTTCTGACCATGCTGTGCGGGAGCACTGAAGGGCCAGGGGCTTCTCCTTAGCAGACCATGACCTTGGCCTATGATCCTTTTCCATCCCATCAACAACTGTCTTCAAACGCAGGTGCAGTCAAACACAAGTTGGCCTGCTCATCCCTACTCTATGGAAGGGGTGTGAGGAGACCTGCGCTGCTGTCCTCCATGCCTTCCTATTTCACACAGTGAAGGTCCTCCTGGCTCTTCCCTGCCTCCCTGGTCCCTCTCTCCTTCCATCTTCAGCTCCCTGCACACCCTGGTGGGGCCTCAGCTACACAGGAAAACACACACCTTGCATCAACAACTGTGTGCTCAGAGCCAGCATGGAGGCTTAGGCAACTTTCTTACAAATGTTAATAATGACACACTCTGTTTTACAATTTCTAGAAGTAGAATGAAACTCTATGATTTAAACAAATGATTACAGAGTATCACTGAGTGAGATTTATTTGCCTGAGTCTATTTGGTTGCATCTATAGAAGGAGATAGTCAGTTACTGGCTTATACAGATCTTTTAGACTTATCCTGCCTTGTTCAATGCCAAGCGTGTGTGTGTGTGTGTGTGTGTGTGTGTGTGTGTGTGTGTGTGAAAGAGAGAGAGAGAGAAAGAAGAAAGGGAGGAAAGAAGGAAGGAATGAAGGAAGGGAAGAAAGAAAGAAAGGAAGAAAGAAAGAAAGAAAGAAAGAGAAAGAAAGAAAAAAGAAAGGAAAGAAAGAAAGAGAGAAAGAGAAAGAGAGAAAAAAGAAAGAAAGAAAGAAAGAAGAAAGGAAGGAAGAAAGAAAAGAAAGAAAGAAAGAAAAAAGAAAGAAAGAAAAGAAAGAAAGAAAGAAAGAAAGAAAGAAAAAGAAAGAAAGAAGAAAGAAAGAAAGGGGAGGGAGAGAGGGAGGGAAGACTGGATATAAGGGAAATCTTGTTGATTTTTAAGATACTAATTTTTCTAAAGTTTTCCATCTTTAGAACACAAATGAGGAGAGAGGAGGGAGAATATTTGTATCAATGAAATAGAACCAAGGAAGGCAAATAGACAGAGATGCCTATAAGAAATACATACAGTAAGTATATTCTTAAAATTTTCCATGCATGACATTAGGTTCTGACCTAAACTCATGGACACCATCTACTTGTATGGATCTATACAGCCTTGTGCCACAAAAAATGGTAAAATGCATTTTCTGCTCAAATTTTATAAGTGCCTGGGTTCTTAAACCCTATAATTTGCAAAGGGAAGAATGTCCGGGTTGCCACTTTTTCTGCATCTGCCTGGGGTAAGATGGCATGTGAAGGGGAGGATTTGGAGGTGGAGGTTCTTGAAACCAGGTCTCAGAGTCAGGGAGACAAGACTGAAGTGTAGCCCTGCTCAGTGATCACATGACCAGATGTTATTCCATTAAGGACCCAATGTCGGATATGAGAATATGGCATAGAGCACAAAAAGCAGCCTGGTTCTGTGGGGATATTTTCACCATCCAGTTGTGTTCTGCTTAGAGTTCTGACTCATTTGCTTTCATCAGCAGAGTGTTGACTCGCCTGCCTTGAGTCTCTCCTGTCTGGAAGGCAAGGGGTCTGGCAGAAAGAGTGATGGGTTCATAGAGTGTGGACGTCTCAGCTTGCCTCCTCCACCAAAGGGCCATGGGGAGGGACTTGGGATGTTCTGTTTGCCCACACGTCTGTCTTGGGGACCCTGCTTCCCTCTCCCCTGTGGCTGAATGAGCCCCTCAGTCATGATGATCTGCCCCCTTACTACTTGTGGAAGGAGGGGTGACAGGACCCCGTCACTCAGGCAATAACGCCAAGGAAAGTGCATGGGATCCAGTGGGTCCATGGGAGGCGTTCGTTAGGACTGATGGAGGGATTGCAGAAAGAGGCTCCTTTCTCAGGAGGGTTGATGAGCAGGGTGGGGATTCTTCTCTGGCTACACTGAACAAGCCAGTCTGTGGTGGAAAATGATGAGACCAAGACACATAGATGAGAAATGGCAGAATCAATGGACAGAAGAGGGAGGAAGGGTTCAGATCAGCACCATCTGAGCTTTTGGATTCAGTCCTGAGTTAGCTTTCATGCTTGGATATGAACCAATCCTTTTCTTTTTTTTTTTTTTTTTTTTTTTTGCATTTATAAGACTGAAAGGCCTTGTATAGCTTCATCCAATGTCTTCAAGCATGAGTTTCCGTTTCTGTCATTTTTTTAGAGAGTTGAATAGAGCACTTTTTTTTTTTCAATGCTGTAATTTTGTAGTATAAATCTTTAGAGGGAAAAATAGTAAAAGAGAAAATGAGGTTAAAGATGCATTTACTCATCTATTTGAATGTAATCATGGACTGAGAAAACATGAGCTGTAAGGCTCATACCACTGAGAGGTACACTATTGATATTTGCATTTATTAAATGCCTCTTCCCTAAGCAGAATCCACATCCATGATACTTATTTACATATTAATTTTATCAGTGACCAGAGTCTGCCTTGTGATATAGCTGTTTATGCTCGAGTCCAACTTTCCTCCTTAGTAATGTCTTCAAGGATGGGAACCACATTCTAATCACGTTTCTATCCCAAGCACTTAGCCTTGAGTAATCACAGTCCAATCCAGAAAGCCTTCTTGAATCACACGTGCTCCTGGTGGGGCCTTGGAGGTAAAACAGGCTCCTACCCTCCAGAAATCAGTGTTTTTCCCTCACCCTTGGTCAATTCCAATTGCGGAATTGATCTCAGTTTGAATATTATTGGATGAGAAGGCAACTGCTCATCCAGGACCTCCAAATCATCTAAAATTAGGGCATTTTCCCCTGAATTATTCTTTCTCTCAAGGCAGCTCATGAGTCGCTTTAATTGAGTGTGCCATCTCCTTTATGCTTCTTTATTTGTTACCTTGAATATTGCAGGTTTATATTAAACAGCTCAGTGATATTGAAGGTCCCGCCATCTGCACAAAGAATTTCTAAGCTCACCCCAAGTATAAGCCCTTTTATTCCTGTGAGTCCCTATTTCAATGTCATCACAAGAATTATCTTCCAAGTTAGACCTTTAATGATTTGCAAATATAAGTAGTGTCCTTAATTTTAATTCATGTTTTAAATCACACCTCATGTTATACTCGATTATATCTTAAGGACTTATTTGCCAAAAGTATTTAGAGCCCAATGGCTTTCTTGTCCTGAATATAAAGGATTTGATGTCTATAGTTCTTAATAAAGTGGGTAGCAATTATTAATATAGTAATACTTTATTAGTTTAACTGAAACCAGAGATATAAATGTTTCAAGATTTAGACCTAGAACAGTAAAGCCAAATTAATATAAGCCCAAGAAAAAAGTCTATGAACTTAATTTAGTTGAATTCTACATTTTTTTAAAGGAAAACTAGTGATTATTGTTACTCTTGGTTGTTAAAAATAAAAGAACAGTTCTTAAATTTGAATTTCTGGACTTATTAGTCTTTCATTAAATCAAAATGCCAGAGTCAGCAAAACATTGTTTTGAGGACAAAACAGAGCATTGTGCCAGTATTATATGCCTCTGCAGGGCTAACCTCCCATGCCTGGAGCTTGCCAAGCCTTCGGTTCCCCAGTGGACGACGAGAAACTGTTAATTATGGGATTTCAAATTACAGTGAAAGGAAATTGCAAGCTCACCCTTCCTGACGCGTAGGCAATTAGCAAACCATATAAATTTTAGTTGGGATTCAAGGGCTCTGAGTCTTTGAAAAACAAAACAGCTTTTGGATGTGTAGTCACCGAGCCTAGGAAAGTGACTCTGCAAAAGCTGCTTCATGGCTTCATTCAGCCCTGGCGACAATCGTTATGGGGATAAAATCCTCTTTACACTGATGATTCACTTCACACGTGGATCTGAGGCTGAAACGCCTTAGAACAAGAAGAATTTCTTAAAAATAAATAAATACATAAATGCACCCAATATGAAAGGTCTCCACTTTTCAACATCCTTCCAAGAGGTGAATTAAAATTCTCTGTGGAGGGATTAGTTCCTAATATGTTATTTGCGGTAAATGGAAAATTTCAGATTTTTCCATCTCAAACGGGTGCTGTGGGATTGTTTTTGGTGGTTCTCTCCTCGGTCAACACCTGCTTAAGGGCCTTTTAAAGTCAGACATGTTCAAGGAGAGACCTGGCAAGGGGAAGAGAGACGTGTTTCTTTCCTAGTCGTTCCTTAAACTTCCGTGGGGTGTTTTTCGTGTTTATTCCAATATTGATACGTGACCTTCTCAGCTGTGTGAGATGTCTCCTCTCTGTTGAATCAAAAGATTTGCTTCTGTGGTGAGTCTGGCATCACCTCTCAGAATGTCCTACAAAGTGGGCATCACAATGTATTAAACACTTAGAAGAGCAAAATATAGTTTTGAGGGACCAAAGCAAGATGTTAATATATAAACATATTTTTAATTTTTAAAATACGTATAATTTTTTTTTCTTTGCCAAAATAGCTATAATGATGAATTACTTTTTACACTCAGAAAAAGAAATGTGTCTTGTATGTGTATTTGTGTGTGTGTGTGCGCGCACACACGTGTCATGTACAGGATTGAAAGCGCTCTGGGTGAGCATGGTGAGGAACAGTTCAAGGGCAGGAGGGATCCTAGCTTTGCCTCCCTCCTCGAGTTTGACGAAAAAAGGGTGGGTTTTGTTGGTGGGATAAGAGCCACAAGGCCCATAAAAATGCCAGAAGGGGGTGAGATGAGCTCTCTGAGCCGGTGGCTTCAGCCGCAAGCCCCGGTCCTCATGCCACCGAAGAGAGGATGAGTCCGACGGTTTGGGGTGGCTCATCCCCAAGGTGGCTGCCACCCGAGACGGTGAGATCACGTAACTCAGGGAAACTACTGTGGTCTCCCCAGAAGTGCCCCTCGGGGGATGCTGGCTTGCACCTGATCTCCTAGACTAGAAGCTCTGGACCCCTGCCCACACGTCCCTGACACTTCCGCCTCTTGGGCCTGGAGGAGAATGGGAGGCCGATGAGACTTGACCCATGGCGTGAAAAGTTGATATTTTCTCACACCGGGCCGAGGTATTTGGGATTTACAGAAATACCTGCTCCGGAGTCCTCCTATAAAATGAGGCTGTTAATTCACACTCACAGAAATTCTTCTCGCACCCAGCCTGGGCCTGAGGCAGCAAGGGCCGGGGGTGGTTTCCAAAGTGCGTAGTGCGCAGCGCAAAACCCACCCACCCCAAGTCTTGCAATGGATCTGGTTTACCTTTCCTCTGGGCCTCTAGCTGCTCTCTTGCTTCCCGCAAACTTTTTCTCTTGATTTATTCACTGACATCTTCTCATTCTTAATCTCTTCCTAGTTTGCAAATCAACTAAACTCCTTGGGAGAAGGCATTGTGTGGACAAGTCCTTGTTTAGGCGCAGCTGTGATGACCTGTGGGCCAGGTTAACGCATCTCAAAGCCAGGCCAAGCTCTGAGCAGTTTAATGGGAGCAGCATCTCTCAGAGTCCGGAGCGGTCCAGGACTTTCCCGAACTGGCTGCCAGGATCCAGGGACAGATAGCGAAGGTGGGAACTCGGAAGACCCTTGCCATTGAGCTGGCCTCTCCTCCTCACTAATCACCCCTCTCAGTCCCCGTGGCCACTGCACTCGTGGGAATTCTCTCAAAGTACATTTAGCCTCATAGATGTGCTTCCTGTGGGTCCTATCTGGGTCGCCGAACTCTCTTCGGGCAATTATCCTGTTGGAGGGTCACACAGAAGCGGGTTCCTCCAAAATGAAACAAAAAAGTACGGCTTCTGGAAGCTCACAAGGAGATTTCACTGAAGCCACAGCAGAAGCAGGGAAATGAGGTTGATGGCAAACTGCTCACAATAGGCGACTTTGGTTTGGAAACCTAAAGTCTTCACTCATGAAAATGTATGGTACATTATCTAGCAGGGTAAATGCACACCCTCGCAAACCCTTCCAGACGGACTCATAAACTAGAAATTCATTCAAAAAAAGCTCTCTGCTTTCATGAAAAATGATCCACCGTTAAAACTGCTGGGATTCTCTGAAAAAGATGAAGGAAAGAGGTTAATAAATTCTGGGGGAAGTCCCAGGTGTCAGAGTAGGACAGACAGCAGAACTCGTGCCCATGCCAGAGCCCAGCAAGGGAGGTCGGGCAGGCCGTGCGGGGTGCCAGGCGCTCAGGCCCGGAGTTGGGGCTAGGTGGCAGCCAAGGGCACAGGCAACCATGCTCAGTGCCCCAGTGAGGGAGGAAAATGCCCCTTTCTACTTCATCGGCATTAATACAAGTTTCAGGAGAACTGTAAAATATTGTTTTAAGCTGAATAAAATCAACCTATATATACTTACCCTCCTTAATTACGGAAGTTGCCCTTTTGCCTCAACAGTGAAAAAAGCCTGAGAGACACAAAATATTGTTAAAAATCCCCATGCATAAGAAATGGCAAAAAAACCCATCTTATGTGCATATCGAATCAAGCGCACAAAGTACGTATGCACACACATGTATAACGTACAGTCATTGTATACCCACCCTTATGCCTCTACACGCATTGGGCCCATAACACTTTGTCAGAATTCAAAATGTATTATTTATTTGGTGTTGCAATATAGCCAATAACAATGCATCGAATAGCAACGCAAAACAAATGTGAAGAGTAATATTTCAGCATCGGGGATGATGGAATAGTCATGATATTATAAAGATTATTATGTCGAACTTCCTAACAGCTGAATTTGCCTTAATTTAACTGAAGGGAATTAAAATCTTGGATGGTCTTTGAAACCTTGGATAGTCTTGAAGAAATGATTTGCAGTTGGGAAGTGGATATAAAGGAGCAATCACGCCACTATCATAACTGCTCCTCTGGGCAAAAAGATGCTTGTGGTGTGCATGCTTCCAGCAAGGTGGGGCCGTAGCTCGTACCTGGGCTACGAGTAGGTGATGCTGGCTGTTTGTGAACAATACGTAGCATAGATTCATTTTTGTCTGTACCATGTTTATGTCAAATCCACACCCGTTGGCATTCATGACAGTCAGTGGCATTTAACCCCCTTCCTCGCTTTCCTGGACCCATAAGAACCACCCCCATCAAGCACCCCCTGTGCACACAGTTGTCAAATACATGCTGGAGCCCCAGAATGTCCTGCACTGTTAGGTATAAATGTGGAATTTGCATCTAGTGCCCAAAGTGTTGGCCTTAGTTGTGATTGTGTCTTGCTTAACCTGCTGAGATGACAAAAATATTACAAAATGCATTTATCTTTCCCTCAGTGCATCACTGCCTTCACCCCTCGGCCCCTCGGTCCCAGTGCTTCCTCCCTGCTACACAGGACCAGGTCACCTCATGTCCTCTGAGTTTTCTGTCCGGAGCCCCTGTCTCTGCCCTGTGCCCAGCTGCCTGAGGCTCCCAGAGGATGGAGGATCCCAGGACAAGGCTGCTGCCCTTCGCATTAAGTAGGCGGGTGGCCCTGGCTCCTTGAAGCCCATCAAACAAGCACAGATCAGGCACTTCCCAAACTCCGTGTAGCATGGGTATCAGATTCTGGTGAAAGATGTGGTTAAAAGGGAGGGGCCTCCCCACATGAACAGTGGCCGAGACAGGGCAACGCAGCCCCAGTCTCATGCAGCTGAGACCAGGGATCAGCTTCCACTGGCTCAACGTAAGTGCCAAAGAGCCTTGCAGGGCCGTGTAAGATCAAGATCTGAGCAAAGCATTAGCAAGATATGTTCCCAGGTCCAGGCTCTGCTGCTGGAAGCAAGGCCACAGAACTGCCCTGAGCTCATCCCTAAACTAAGGAGAGTGATACCTCCTAAGGTGATTACAAACGTGTGTTATCAGGTTGTGAGCTTCATGTTTAGTAAAAGTTCCATAAGTACCTTTCCTTTCCTACTGTCATTTTTTAAAAACATCATTGGTGGTTTGCAGAATGGCTGAAGTTGAAAGATTGGCATTAGTAGATAAGGACCCGGGGGGTTCCTGAATTTGCATGGAGCTGGCAGAGGTGTGGGTTACCACAGTCTCCTTGGAAAACTCTTGTGTAACACTTGCCAAAGAAAGCAAACCTATGAGAATGCTGGAAACCAGTCATTCGGCTCCAGTGATGCACCAAAACACAGTCCCAGCTTTTTTGACACACCACTTTCCGAGAGGTGGATGTTGATTTCTACCCCGTGAGTGTGGACTGGACTTAGTGACTCACTTCTAATAAATAGACGACACAGGAGTGACGGGGTTAAAAGGACTGTGGGTTCCATCCTGGCTGTTTTTGTATCAGTCTGTCTCTCTCTCACTTTTCACCTCTGTCCGTCTCTCCGTCTCTCTATGTCTCTCTCTCAGTTACTATTTCTCTTTAACTCTCTCTGGTTCTCTTTCTGTCTCTCTGTCTCTCTCTCTTTGTCTCTGTCTCTCTCTATCTGTCTCTGTTTCTCTATATCTCTCTGTCTCTCTCACTTTCCACCTTTTCCTGTCTCTCTGTGTCTCTCTGTGTGCACATCTCTGTCTCTTTTTCTCTCTCTCTCAGTCTCTGTCTCTCTCTCTGGGATCATTTGCTCTAAGGAAGTCATCTACCCTGTCAACAGTGCACTCCAACAGCCAACACAGAGGCCCATGTCGTTAGGGGCTCAAGTCTCCAACCAAGAACCAGAAAGACCCTGAGGCCTGTGAACAGCCATGTGACTGAGCTTGAAAGGGGATCCTCCGCAGGGAGGCCTTCAGGAGGGGCTACAGCATCAACTGACCACTCAAGATCTTTATGGCAACCTCCTGAGGGACCTTGAGCTGGAATCATCCAGCGAACTATACCTCAGATTCCTGACCCACTGAAACTGAGAAAATCAGTGCTTTCTGTTTTGAGTGGCAGAGTTTGGGGGTACTTTGTTATGTGGCAATAGCTAACTAGTACAATACTGGACAGAAATGTGTGCATCCACATCCATGCACTTCAAGACTCAACAGAAGTGTTCATGGCAGCATCATTTGCAGTGTCCCAAACTGCCATTGACCCAGTGTTCATGAACAGCAGAAAGACTAAATAGACTGTAATGCATTCATTCATACAATTTCATATGCTAATAAAAATGAACCAGGACAGCTATGCGTGACATCATGAACGAATCTCAGAATATAAGATTGAGCAAGAGAAGTCAGATATGAAAGAGTCTATACCATGTATTTTATTTATGTGAATCTCCACAGTAACAAATTTCACCTGTGCTGCTAGAAGGCGAGAAAGAGGTTAGCTAACAACTATAGACCTAAATTGTATAATTTGTGAATAAGCAGGTTAGCTTTGATCTAACCTAAAACAGGAATCAGTAAGGATTTTTGTGAAGGGCTAGAGTAACTGTTTTACATTTTGTCAGAGCCTGTGGTCTGTCACAACCACTCAAGTCTGCCATCACTGGAGCACAAAGCAGCCTCAGGAAATACACAAGAGAATGGGCCTCACTGTGTCCCAATAAAACTTTATTTACAAAAGAAGCTGCAGATCAGACCTGGCCTGAGGGACAGAATTTGGTAACCCCTGCTCTACATATAACAATTCTAAACATTGTGACTGTTTGAAAGTACAATTTTATTATTTGGGGAATTATAGACGTACTCTAAAATAAAACAGTATTTCAGCATCTTTTTTCATAGTTGGTAGAATGAAATAAAAAGAAGAGAGAGAGATTCAACTTTCCAAATACTTGTGAAAGCCTTCCAACTCGGGATTCAGTTGGAGTAACAGGTCAGCCTGGTTTTCTGGCATTGGGTCCCTGGGCCCCTACCTGGTAACACTGACCAGGAAAGTCAGCTCAGCTGGAAGACACACTTAGGCTGCATTTTGATGTTCTTTTGCTGGATTGAAGCACCAGATTCAACATTCGTTTCTCATTCCAACTTCACCATATAATAGAGCCACAGTGAAACTGCAAGTATCTTCTTTCCATTTTTAATGAAATCTGCAATTTCTAAAATAGAGTTAATAGTACCCTCAAACACTCATAACTTGGAGTAACTGTGATAGATTATAGATAGATAGATAGATAGATAGGTAATGACTTAAAAATTCCAAGGGAAAATAAAATGCATAAAACAAATTTACAAAACAAAATGCTCTGTCTTTATTTTTTAGTGAAACCAAACAAAGCAAAGTTATCCAGAGTGTGCACTGCTCATAAAAGCTCATCAACTCTTCACACCTCTACTGGGTGAAGGTGTGTGTGATGGTTGTGCTCACCTGGAGAAGGTCACCTGGGCTGGTGGGGCCTTGTCTAGTGGTAGAGGAGCTGAGGTCGTGGAACCCACCCTCCACCATGAGAGCAGCACCCAAGTCACTCAGTCCACGTTTCCTGAACATACATTTAATTTGGTGAAAATATACATATTTTCTGAAGCCACTAAGCTATCCCTGCATCTACACACCCTGGGTACCAGCTCCCATACCAGGTACTGGCTCCCAAAGTCTGTGACATGAAATATTCCATTAAAACCAACCCTGTAAATGTTCCCCAACAACAGATGAAGGAGCAATGTGTTACTTGTCACATATTTGGCAGACGTGTCCAAAGACAGCTATCATTGTCACACATCTTGATGGTGGGTGAGGTCACTCAGACTATTGATATTTACCAAGACAAACAACCAGCTCACAATTCAGTAATCCAAGTGAACACACTAAATGAAGCTGACTGGCAATAATTTTATGCCTTCTTCACAATACAACATTTTAAAATTCAAGATGTTTTAGAATCCACATCCAAAGAAAATGGCCAAAATTAAAAATAAATAAATAAAATAAAGACTCGCCAGGCTTTAGGAAGTAAGTGAAGGAATAAGTGTCTTTGGTCCCTGGCTGGCCAAGCATGAATTTAATTATCCTCTGCTCTCTCCTCTGGATGGTCTCTGTACCTGGTAGGACACCAAGATAAAGGTTAACTTAATTTTGATTCCATTGTCATCGAGTGACTTCCAAAAAGTCACAGTACAATTAAGCACCATACCAAGTAGTTACTATTGCACAGAAAACTACCTGTCATAAGGTAGGTCAGGCAACTGAAGACAGAAAAAATTGCCAGTTTCTTAGGTGAAATAACAGGGTGTCCACAGCTACAAAGCATTACATCTAATTAATGGGCTGTGGAAGACAACCAGCCAGAAACCAAACATCTCTCTGTCTAAAGCTCTCAGCTAACTTTCCAGAGAAATTCCCTGCCTAGGAACGTAATTCAATTAAGGGCGGAGATAGGCAAATATGAAACCCAGACAAAAATCTGATATTCTTCACATGTCCCCAGATCATAAGGTCGGGTAGTCAGGATGGCAAGTACAGTTACGAACACGAGCTTGAGCTCATGCTGTGATGAGTAGCTGCAGCAGCCAGAAGTGGTTCAGGATTAACCTGAAGCTCTGACAACCAGGGAAGCCAATATGCCAGCTGAAGTTCTGATGCCGCAGAATCTGTAGCCACACATAGACAGATGTCTGTGCAACTCAGCTCATGCTTCCGATGAGGACGTCGTAGGTACTCTCCATGAAGACACCTGCCAGGGCACCTGCCCGGTCCTGCCCCTGGCCCCCTTGGAGGTCAGGATCACCCACACTTGGTGGGAAGACAGTCACCTTACCGAGAAGAGTAGGGAAAAGGATCTGGGAACATCACTGCTTCTGAAAAAGACTATTATTTTTATGTAACAGCTTTCCTTGATTGTATTTCACATACCACACTTGGTGCATTGGATGGGTGGAGAATGCATTCAACATTCAACATTTCTGTGAAGTCTGTGTGTGTGTATGTATGTGTGTGTGTGTGTGTGTGTGTGTGTGTGATGTACCTTTAGGGTACATTAAAAATCTATCTTGTTAAAAGTAAATAAATAAAGTTGCCATACCATCCAGCAATCTTGTTCCTGGGTATGTATCAGGAAAAAAAAACCCTCTAATTTGGAAAGATACATGCACCCCAATGTTCACAGAAGCATTATTTACAATAGTCAAGACATGAAAGCAACCTAAATGTCCATCGACAGATGAATGGATAAAGAAGATGTGAGATACATACATATATATCTATGGAGTATTACTCAGCCATAAAAAAAGAATCAAATAATGCCATTTGGAACAACATGGATGGACCTAGAGATTCTCATATTAAGTGAAGTAAGTCAGACAGACAAAGACAAGTATCATATGATATCACTCATATGTGAAGTCTAAAGTATGACACAAACTTATTTGCTAAACAGAAACAGACTCACAGACATAGAAAACAAATTTGTGGTCACCAAAGGGGAAAGGGGGTGAGGCAGAGATAAACTAAGAATGTGGGATTAGCTGATACAAACTACTGTATATAAAATAGACAACAAGGTCCTACTGTATAGCACAGGGAAGTATATTCAATATCCTATAATAAAACATAATGGAATGGAATATGAAAAAAATACGTATACGTATGTATAACTGATTCACTTTGCTGTACAGCAGAAACTAACACAACACTGTAAATCAACTATAATACAATAAAAAACAAAAGCAAACAAAGCAAAATAACTTATCTTGGGTCATACTTGAAAGGTCACAATGAGAGGTAATTGAGATAGAAGCATATTTGAATGTTGCAGGCAACATAATAAATAAATTAGCTTATGTAGGTTTCAATTCAGCGATCCGCAAAAAGGAAGAAAGAGCTACTTTACTTGTGGGCAATGGGGGGTCTCAGTCCCTTCTGGTTGGAAATATAAGAGAGGATAACAGAGCTCCAAACCACCTTCATTTTGCTCTCTTTTCTTTTGGATTAATATAAACATAGAAGGAGCTGAGGTGAATCTTGAAAAAATACCTTATTAAATCCTATAAAGGGGAACAGACGTTAATATAATTCAGAGTACAGGCATCCCAATATACCCTTGTGTCTGTGTTTCTTTGAATGTAGCTCTGCCGAACAGTTTTTAAATGTAATATTATTTAATTGATATTTGTCATCCTTTTTACAAAGCTCACTTTCCAAGAAAAGAATAAAGTGAATTGTGGGACTGATATTGGTTTTCAAACAACTATCATTATAATCATGTATTTAAAATCTTTCTAGTTCTCAAACCAAACTTTCCTGACAATGATAACTGAATTTTACCTACCTAGACAGGTCCAGCTTAGGTTACCCTTCTTATCTCCCCACCCAGCCTACCTGGTTTAGCCTGTCCTGTCCCCCTCACTAGACTGGGGTCCTGGGGCAGAAATGGTGCTTTTCAACTCTAGGACCTACTTCCTGACTGGACCCTGAGAGGTTCTCTGCCTGTGTGTTGGATATGTCTCTTATGAAATTAATAAATGAATTAAGGAAATTAACTATGTCTAGCCTTTAAAATCTCAGCCTATCAAATGACAGCCAGCGCCAGGCACCTTGACCCAACACAGATAAAGAGAGTCACATGAGAGAGAGGGAGAAAATGTGCAGAGAAAGTGTTAATGGCTGATCTTCATCCACATTATGAGGGTGACGGTTCATCTCACCCACAGTAGTGTAAGCACCCGTGAGGCCAAGTGTGCACCTCACCTTGGTGAGCTTTGATTAGTCAGACTAAGTAAAGCTGAGACAGTCGCGTATGGTTGGACACAGGCTCACAGGCAGACAGTGGGGACAATTAAAATAAATAATATAATAAAATTAATTAATAAAGGAAAGCAGGAAGAAAAGAAGGAAAGGAGGGAGGAAGGAAGGGAGGGAGGGAAAGAGGGAGGGAAGGGAAAAACCAAAAATAGGAAAATGTACGGCAAAGTTGAGGAAGAAGACAATGACCATTGTGACCGCCCTTTTAGTGAGGGTCCTTGGACCACACTGGGGACAACTCTGGGGGAGTGAGGTGGGTGTGGACAGCAGGGCATCTTGTCAGAAGTGGGATCCACTCTTGTTTCTTGACAACTTTCTTCCAGAAGCAGTGGAATTCTTTTCCGTAATTTCCTTTTCTGTTGCTTGTAGAGATTATTTCTGCCTCTATGAACTTTTCAGTGTTTCTTATTTCAAAAGGCAGAATTGATACATCAAATTAAAGGAAATAGCAATAGGGGACGTTAGTTACCGTTTCCACTCAGCCACATCTGGAGGTGTTGTTTCCTCAGAAAGTTCAGATTGAGCCACAGAAGTGGTGCCGGTATTTATGCGGTCCTGGAGTAAAAGCTGTACATGGGGGACCTAACCAGGTGGGTCTGAAAGGACCATGTGGACTTGACACTTTGCCCAAGGAGTGTGTTGGTAGTACACAGGATACATGATGCTTATGTGGATGTGGGGTAAAAAAGTTACTTTGTGTCAATCACCCAGGGCCACACATTACACTTGTTACAAAATTGCTCAAGCTCACATATCAGTGTTGAACATGTGAACCTTAAGATGCTGTTCAGCCCAGGACAGGGGCTGGCAGTTGTCTGTATATGGGGAACAATGTTAACTATTTCTGTCCCCAAGATAAACACTTTTGTTTCTGAA
Organism: Monodon monoceros; assembly: GCF_005190385.1. Taxonomy (NCBI): domain Eukaryota; kingdom Metazoa; phylum Chordata; class Mammalia; order Artiodactyla; family Monodontidae; genus Monodon; species Monodon monoceros. The sequence continues at coordinate 4,169,124 of NW_021703768.1, read as the reverse complement.
TTTATATCCCTGATCTGGGGGGGAGTTGTTTGCACAGGCGCCTCTGGGCTAGTACCCTGTGGACTGGCTCCCCTGACCCATCCCTTCCTCCTGTCCAGCAACACGATCAGCCTTCGGACCTCACCCACCATCGACTGCAAAGGTGCTGGACAAAGTCTATCTGAGGAACATCATGTCGATCTAAACAAAGGTCAGACTTAAGAGAAGCCTCCACACATTTTCTTCTTGGCACTTGCTTAGGTAGCAAATGCACCATCACCCTATGGGCTTCTGCTAAGAGGAGGGGTACAGGGTTGCTGGCCGATGGGCCCAAGCCCTGAAGGTCACTGCCCCAGCAGGGTGAGATGTCTCTTCAGCAGTCACTGGCATGCTGTGATTGTCACCTCAGTTTCAAGGATATCAGTGCATTTATAAATATTTAAGTGCCAGTCATTGCCACCTTGTTAAGACCAATGAACTTTCAAACTCAGCATGATTTATTGACATATTTAGTGCTTTCATTCTCATAATATAACAGATACTTCTTTTAAAAACCCACCATATCCTCCTCCTCCTCTACTTTCTGAAAAGAGGCTCCCTTCCAAAGACAGAGAGTCAGAAAATTGGATTTGCTGTGTCAGGAGGGAGATAAAGCAGGAAGTATCTCTTTGTGCAAGGGCTTTGCACTACTTCTGTGGAACCCAGGAAGAATCACCTGGGAGAAAACACAACACAAACCACCGTCTCTTCATTTAGCAAAGACAAAAGGTGTTCCCAAGAAGACCCACATCAAAAGGCATCCGATTACTAATCAGGGTAATGATCTGAGAGACAAATCCCTGCATCTGAGTTACCATTGTGTCCCTGCCCTGGACCACTCACTGAAGTCCTTTTGGCCTTTGGCTATTGAAAGCCTGCTCTTCCCAAGGTACCCCCAAGAAAGAGGCATTTGTTATTCTACCTTGTTCAAAGGCTATTCCTGAAAAGCTTCCTGGATTTGGTTTCTCCTTTTCTACTCAAAAGAAAAAAAAAAAAAAAGTCTGGGCTGAGTTAAAGGGATTAGTCACATTTTCAGTTTAAAGGGAGACTGGTAAGAAGAAAGCTGGAGTTTGGGCTTCATCCCTCTTGGAGTGGCTGGGCTGAAGCTTTCAGATGTGCATCTACCTCTAATGACTTAATCACCTAATTAGCTGACTGGTACCCACCGCTGGGATGGCCTCTAGCCCACTTACCTTCAAGTGATTCAGCGAGGATCCCAGTGAGAAAAGCATACCTTGGACTTTAAGATTCCGGAGATAAGACACTGGGAAAGAAAAACCAAAATAAACCCATTCAGCAGGAAATGTGAAGTGACTTTTATTTTAAATCCTCTCTTTGAACCCATAGGGTGATGTGGGCGTGTCCATGTCCACAAACTGTCTTCCCAGCCACGTACTTTTCAAGTTTCCTTTTTGCAGCCTTCATTTCTATTTCTTTGATAGTTTGCTTTTATTTTTGAAGATTTTTAAATTGCTTTCCTTACCCTCCCTCAAATAAGCCTCTCTTTGTAAGTGTTATAAAAAGTGAGAAATCATGTAGGATAAGTGTTGAGAAGTAACAGACAGATAATTCCTTTGCTGAGAAGTTCAAGATTCTAAGTATAAAAACTGTCCTGATGTAACTCCAGGTTTGCCCATCTCTCCCCGTTGTGCTTCTACAGAAGGGGCAAATTCACATGAAACTGGGGTGGAGGGAATCTCAGGGGTGAATGTCTACCATGCCCTCTGGCTTTTAAAATCCTTACCATCACGTGTGAAGTCTTTGGGGTGGAAGTAGGAGAGAGGGAGGGGTTCTTTAGTAAAAGGTAAGCTACAGAGAGTGATCTAGAGCGAAGGTTTGAAGCCAGGAGTAGGTAGGAAAAAGCAGGCATGAGGTCAAGGTTTCCCAAAATGTCTGGGGGACAGAGATGGGCTAGGGGAGCACACACCTTCCAAGTCCCTTTGGGCCCACACCTCCAGGCTCCTCTCCAGCACAGATCCACACTCACCAAGGTCTCCAAGCAAAGTGGGGGATTATCCCTGACTCACTCTGTCCTGGCTCCATGGAGAGGCTGGGAGCCAGGGAGAGGGTGCTGGGTGCCAGCTGAGAGGGAGTTACATATGCAAATTAGATCACACCTTTTCCCCTCCTAAAGCATTCTGATGGTTTCTGCGGCTCTTAGACTAAGATCTTGAGTCTTTATCACACAAGCCCTTTGTGACCTGTCTCCAAACCCAGGTCCCAGCAGAGACCCTCACTCACTACTTTCTGGATGCTGACCACCTATCCTATCAGCCTGTGCCCCTGTGTGTTCTTTTCAGTTGTAAGTGCCCTCCTCCTGCCCCTCCCCTGTAGGACAATGTCATATTATTACAGTTTTCAGCTTAAATATCATTCTTCTCTGGTGTGACCCTTGACAACACCTGCCGAGTGGGACTCTCCAGTTACTGTTTGTTACATCTCCTGGTCCACCCTTCACCTGCTTCCCATACAATGTAAGTTCCAAGAAAAAAGAGGTCTGGTCTGTCTTATTTCCAGCATTCCCAGTGTTAGTCAGAATACTTGGAGGGTATAAAGCGTTTTATAGATAATCCTTAAGGGAAAGTATATGTGAACAAATATTTTTCTTTACCCTGATATTCCTGAAGGTGTGTAAATAATCTTCATCCTTTTTCTCACTATTTGGCATCCTAGAAGAATCCTCAACTTGCGTCACCTTCATCGACACCTTTTCCATTCACTCTTTAATTTTGGAGGAGGCCAAGGGCAGTGCTGGAGTTTTTCTTGCAAGAATAATGGGGACTGGTGGTGCAGTGGTTAAGAGTCCGCCTGCCAATGCAGGGGACATGGGTTCATTCCCTGGTCTGGGAAGATCCCACATGCCACAGAGCAACTAAGCCTGCATGCCACAGCTACTGAGCCAGTGTGCCACAGCTACTGAGCCAGTGTGCCACAACTACTGAAGCCTGTGCACCCTAGAGTTTGCAACAAGAGAAGCCACCGCAATGAGAAGTCAGCGCACCGCAACAAAGAGTAGCTCCTGCTTGCCACAACTAGAGAAAGCAACGAAGACCCAACGTGGCCAAAAATATATAAATAATTTATTTAAAAAAAAAAGATTAATGAGGATCCTCTAATTACAAAACCCCTCAGTCCTCTCATGCCCAAGATGCCAGGTTTTGCCCTGCTGACGGTTTTTCTTTCTGCCAGCTTCAACTTTCACTTTTTTGACTAGTTCTCTAGGACCTTTGTTGCCTAAATGAAACCACTGCAAAGGCCTCTGTCTTCTGCGCTCCATAGCAGTCCCTTCTATGCCAATGTGCTCCCTTGTAAACCTCAAAACCTCTACAGTGATGACTCCAACTTGCTCTCACATTTCAATTTAAAAATTTTAACCACATGCTTGGAAATCTATACCCCGATAAAAAACCTATATTGTAGCCTCAAAATATCCCAAACACAACTCAAGAGGTTAACTTTGCCATGCCAGCGTCTCCTGATTCCACTCTTCGTCCTGTGAAGCTGAGGACCCCGCACCACCTTTGACCACCCTCCTCCCTCACCTATGTGTGGTCGGGGTCCAAGCCCTAGGACACTACGTGACCTTTGTGTCTGACCTGCAACTTCTTTCCACCAGTCGCCACCACCACCATCACTTCTCAGATGCTCTTGTTTGCACTATTGCAACGCTCTTCAAACTCAACCCACCCTAGCCATCTGGAACACTATTTCCATATGATGTCTCTGACACTGAGCGAGAGGAATATCTCTGTTTTGTGCTATGAACTCAGTTCCTTTATGCTCCCCACAGAGTTACCTGCACACTCTTAACAGCCAGAGGGCTAACGGATGTAGCCATCATTCAACTCCCAGGTGCGCTGCCCATCCACCTCTCCACCGGGGTGCAGTAAGTCACTCACTGTCCCCCACATGTGTGTCCACTCCTCTACCACAAGATGACCCTCCTGGCCTCTTGGCCATGGGAGCTTTGGCTCCTTTAAGGCAGAGACAGGGTTGTATGTGCTCCATGAAGCTTCTGCCTCTAGGCCAATGTGATCCCTTCCCCCTTAGGATCCCAAAAATGCACTGTGTGCCTCTCTTATGGCCCTTCCTCCACCTTTTGTGAGCATTTGCTTGTTCATATTTTATCTTTTCCACTAGACTACAGTGGTCTTGAGCCCAGGAGACAGACTTCCCCTATCACTGTCAGGAGTTAACTCATATACATTAAAGTGGATCAGATTAAACCCAGGGGACTCCCTGTAGATACCCCATATCTGATGATAAAATAGACACGCAGATTCTGATTTTTGTTTCTGTGTTTGTTTTGCATGTGTGTGTCTGTGTGTTGTTTGCTTCGTAGCAAGGGTGACCTGCTTCTTTGAAAAATCAAACATCATTTTAGCAGATAAATAGGTGATAGAAGATCTTAGTTATTTCCTTTTAAGTTGTTAATTTTTAGAAATTGAAGACAGTCTGCATCTTTCAAGCAAGGGGGATTTTGAAACAGAGTCATACTAGGTGAAGGTGCTGGCTGTTGAAATCGTCTTAATACCAGGCAAGGGCTGAGATGAGCCTCTAGGACTTGCCACATAATTCAAACTGAGAGATAAGTCCCCATCGATCAAACTAAATCATATGGCACCAGATGGAACGTATCTGATGATGTGGTTACGGTGTCATCTTTTTTGTCTCAATGTGGAGAAATCACTGTGTCCTTTTGGGTTCCATTAGCCTTCGGGGGGACAGTTTCATCCTTGAGTTCTGTAGGGTCGCATGGATTGGGTTAAAAGCAAGGGTGCAGCTGAGTAAACTTTAAGATGAAAATGCATCTAAAGGGATTAAGGTAACATATGGCAGCTCTTGCAGGGGGCAGGGATCTCAGAGTTAAAGGAAATCAATATTTATAGCTCAACGGGCAAGGTCTCCAAAAGTTCTGCCCACTCCCCAGGACCTGGAGGAGGCTTGGTCAAACCAGGGCAGCTAAATAAAGTTTTTCTTTCTGTGCGGTGTTAGGAGTGACACGATAGAAGCCTGCTCTCCTTTGTCTGTTATTGAAGACCCTCAGAGCGGGAATGCCCACACTTGTTTGCAGCGGCTAATATCCAGTGTGAGACAAGGGGCACGCCTATTGTGTCTGTCACCAGTGGCTCTATTAGAAACATTCAATGCTTCTCCAGGGCTACACGGTGTGTGATGTAATTCCATTTTCTCCATGACCACAGGAAAGGGAAAGCAGGTAATTAAATGTGAGAAATCAGAGGCCAGGCTGGGGAGCCCTTTCTGCTCAGTTAGCTTTCCCAATGCAGCTGCCCAGCTGTGGCCGCCCCGAGAGGACGGCGGGGGTCCCACAAAGGCCCCATGCTGCTGGACGCACCTCAGGGCACACAGCTCGTTGTCAGGATCCAGCAAGCCAGCCATGTCCTGCTCAAGTGTCATCACTTCCCATCAATTTGAAAAGCTCCCTCCGTCCTGCGACACGCTTTATGCTCTGGGGCTCCTTTGTCTGGGGGCAGATGTCGTAGCCCCGGGGGCGTGGTCGGCTCCCAAAAGTGGACAAGAGAAAGGGCAAGAAGGGGGAAGGGGGAACAGCCCAGACAGAGAAATGCCACTTGAACAAGTGAGTCATTTCAAATAAGGAGATGACTTTGTGCTGTGGATTCACCTTTTTAATGCTGTTGTGCATATATTCTATGGTCTTGGGTATCAGGTCTATATTTTTAAGACGAAAAGAGTCTGGAGGCTCTGCTGAAGCTGTCAACAACGCTAGCCCTGCTAGTCAGACCTCCAAAATTGTTACATGAAAAGAAATCGCTGGAATTCAAGAATTATGAACAATTGGGTGACCTGGATCTGCCCCCTGAGGAACCCCAGTGAAGTTGATGAAACTAGCTTTGCCCAAAAGAGCAAAATGAATCTCCCAATTTCGACAGATGGCTTAGGAGGGGCCCATCACCTGTTTTGTTTGGTTTTGTTGGGTTTTAATATAAATAACTATGTTTGACATTTCAATTTACTTCTTACAGCTTTTAATACATTTTTATACTGTACTCTCTTGCAGATAATTTACTTCCCAGGGTTTCCTTATAAGAACTATGATGGGAAACAAAGTTCTCATTTATGTGTACATTTTGTTAACAGTGTAATTTGCATAATCATATTCTCCCAATGTTACTGTTTTTAAGTTAGCATTTTTAAGTTTTATAAGTGATCACCTATATATGTTTTTTGAAAAAAGGCCATCAAGCTGGAATGTGATGTGGCTTAATGATTTTTATTTTGAAATCAAATGCCTACAGATAGCTTAAAATGGTGAGGAGGAAATTAGGCCCTTAGAGTAACCCCTTGGTTAAGTTTGGACATATTGGCATTTAAAATACTAGAGTATGATTTTACATAGATTTACCAAAACAGAATCAGAGCCTACCCCACTCTCCTGAACGAATATCCAAGGAGGGAAAATCCTGTAGTTGTGGACTGGGGAAGCCGCAGCCTCTGTGGTACCATATGCTGTTACCCGAGCAACAACAGTTGTAAAGAGGCTTCCTGGCCTCTTCTGTCCTCTGCTCTAAATGTGTTCTCATACCTTTGCCTGACAGGTCCCCGTGCATGCAGGCTTGGAGGCCCAGGGCAGTCCAGTTGGCAGCTTCACTTGTCAAGTCCTCGCTGTGTGTTCCCCAGGCAGGTGAGTCCCCGGATCCCTGTCCTGTGCACTCCTGTGGCAGCACACACCCAAACACCTGATTGCATCCCTTCTCTTGTTTAGACGCCCCTATTCCCTTCTAGACAAGTGCTCTGAGGGTCAGAGAAAGACACCTTCTCACCTATGGTCCGGCTCATCAAGACCTCCAAAATGTGGACAAACAGCTACTGCTTCCCCATTGTTCACACACTATGAAGGGTACCCTCACTCAGGAAGGGCATCCTTCCTGAACACAGCCAGGAAGAGTAAAAGCAGGAGAATTATTTGGGGACGAGCTATTTGTAAACCTAGATTCTATATTCCTTATTGATTATCCATCATAAACTGACTTTATTTCAGCAGAGAAAGAAGAATTCGTTTAACGTGATATGTTGAAAGCCCGTTTTGCTTCCTTTGAACCACCTTTCGGAGTGGAGGGTTCAAGGCTGTGTCCCTCCCTTTCCCCCATCACGGTCCCCAGGGTCTTAAGAGTCCAGCTGGGCTGTGTCCCCCTCTGGGAGCAGAGGGGCAGGACGCCGTCTTGCAAGGTCAGGATTCAAAGCTCCCAAGTAGCGACTGTTTTTAAAAGACAAACAGACCTGCTTTCTGATACTGCTAATACAAAACGTCAGCTGGGAGCTTGATTTTGGGGTTGAATACAATTACGTGTTCCCGTTTGACTTGACACATCACAGCTGGGAGCCAAATTTGGTGGGGAAAACCAAATTTCACATCATCCTTCCTGACATGAAGTCAGAATGGTTTGTTTCTGAAATCTGTTTGAAATGTGCAGTTCTTGTTTTCCATCCTTGTACATCCGAAGCTGAGGTTCACATGGTGTGGCTCAGAAAACCAAATCATAGAGAAAGAGGAGCAGAAAGCAAGTACCAGGAATCCTCCCAAGGAACTCTGAATATATTTCATCTCCCCAACTCTTTTGCAAAACTGCCAGAAAATGATGTGATTTCATGCTCGCCCATGAAAACGTGAAGCACAATGGGTTTCGAACCCACAGGTTTCTATTTAGAGCAGCAGCCAAAATTATACCTTTAAAGACTCTGCAGTGGCTTCTCCCATTTGTAAATGTCCTGCTTCCTAGTGTAGGAATGTGGTGAGTGGCTGACTTGATAACGATCTGCGAGAGAAGAGACCAGCCCATGTTATTTAAGACACTGCTTTTTTTTCTTTTTTTCTTTTTTTTTTTTTGAGGTGGGAGTGAATTTAGTTGTCCTCAATATAAAATAATAAAATCACAACTGTGCCTCTGGTGGTGAGGGAGAGACAGACTTTCATTCCGGAGCTTTAGCAGTGGAATCGTTCTTTTAAAAAAGGTTTCTATCTAGCTAGCAATCTGAAAGGAGATTGAAGGTGAAAACCTTATGAAACCTGGTGCCAGCTCAGAGCAGCTGAACCAGCAGCTAAACCAGGCAGAAATCAGCCTGGACGGGATACGCTCACGGGCTCTGACCCAGGTGGCACGTCCTGTGTAGCCAGCGATGCTGTCCACTCCCACATCACTGTCCTAAGCGTCAATGAGGACAGAAATAAAAGGCTGATGGCAAAGGCTGAATGGAGGTAAGGCCACCTGGACATCTGGGGACGTGAGGCCCAAGGTAGGAATTCAAACCACGAGTTGGGGGAAGGACTTGCAGTGCCTTCTGCCTTTAGTGTCTATGTCAACGGCTCGGTGCTCTCTTGCTTGCAACATTGCAAAACAAATGAGCAAAAGAACAAGGGGCTGGACCTCCTCTGTCTCAAGAAACATCATGAGAAATGCGAAAGCCATCAGTGGTGGGCAGCCGTCCTTACTAAGAACGAGCACAGACTTGTTCGGCGTACTGTGGGCTAAGACTCCCCTGCAAGCCCTCAGCCTCTCCCACACGTTGCAGTGTGGTGTGCTGTACGGGGTACAGCTGGACCCGCGCTCTGGAGGTGAGCGAATCACATGCACCCAGTAGGAGGCTGGGGGCTCGGCCATCAACGATCAGCATATGCAGTGATAGCCAAAGGCTTTGATACGATGCCCCAGGGAAGTTGCCAGTGGGTTTATAGACCTACTAAAAAAAAGGACAAAAACAAGAAGCTTAGAGGTTGACTCAACCTAGCATATTATTAAAAGACAGATACAGAATAGAAATGGGATACTTTCAAATTAGGAATAATTTATGGTTGAAAATCCAAGATCAAATACTTCTTTGCTACTGATCGGCATACGAACAGATTTCTTAGTAGTTAATTACAATTCAGACATCCACTATATCCACTCTTTGATGTAATAATTTTATTGCTTTGTAATGAGGTTAGTTGTGCCCTGATGAAGTGATGCCATTTCCGAAGGCCATGAATGATTGAGGGGAAATAAACAAATGTGGCCTAATGACAAATTTTTATACTTTTAAAAAGTTTTGTGAATGTCAAATTCCATCAATCGCAAGGCAAAATTCAGGCTTGAAATACATATTGTTTTGAAGTCCAACTTGACTGGGGATATCTGGAAGAAAATTTCCTGAACTTGTTCACTGATGGAATAAGAAAGAGTTATATTTACTGAGCTGGCAAAAGAAAAGTGCCTATTCTCACCTGCTCCAAATATTCCTTCCCAAACATTTCAGATCTAACTTAATTCCTTCTACTGGATACAAACGATCTAAAACATCAAATGTTATTTTAAGAAAAAGGTAAGACTTGGGGCTTCCCTGGCAGTCCAGTAGTTAAGACTCCGTGCTTCCACTGCAAGGGGGTGGGTTTGATCCCTGGTGGGGGAAGTAAGATCCCGCAAGCCATGCAGCATGGCCAAAAAAAAAAAAGAAAAGGTAAGGCCAACATGTTAAAGGACTTACAAGGGGCAGCAAGACATCAATGATGCAGGTAAAAACGGCCTCTGAAAATCCACGTGCTTGGAAGTCCATGTCATGAGTGGGATGCGGGGGACCAGCCCTGAACCTCTGCTTCCGAGGTCTTCCCTCTCATCCAGGCAGATGTGTGCCCTGGGAATCGTCCTCCAATGCCCCTGTGATTGTCCCTCCAGGGGCAACACGTGCCAGATTGGACAGGTGGGTACCTGCTAGTGGCCTTCTGGCTAAATCCTCCCAATCCGTCCTCTGCATTTTGACCTTTATGGCACTGCCTCCAAAAACCTGATTCAACCCCTCCTGCTAGATGGAGATGCTCCAGGTTGACACCTGGCGTGGGGTCAGGCAGGTGCTGGAACATGGGGCGGCACAGCCTGGTCGGCTGGGAGGTGCCAGGCACGCTGCCCAACCTTCACAGCCTACGGGATAATTTTATCTTGTGCCAGTTTTGCTCTGTGCGTTGTCTGCTCCAAAGATCACAAAGGCCTCTCCATCATCCACCGGACGGTGAACATCTTTAGGGCACAGTGCAAGCTTTCACGTTGAGAACTTGTGCCTCGTCACTTTTACGTGCAAGGAGAGACTCAGCAGGTGCTCAGGACAATGACATCAGCACAGCTCCTTCTCAACCGCCTGCAGGACGCACAGGCCTGATGCTTCCATGAACGTAGCAAACTCAATAAGCTCCAGGTCCCAAGAGGGCAGGTCTTCTCATGAACTGGGGCTGGGACTTGTCTTCACAGGAACTTCTTTGTTGTCTAACGATTTTGTTGAAGGATATAGTTGATTTACAATGTTGTGCTAGTTTCGGGTGTTCAGCAAAGACATTCAGTTATACATGTATATTAGTACCTTTTTGAATTGAGTGCTCACTGAATACATATGTACCTTTTCAAATTAAAGTACAGGAGTAGGGTTGCAGAATCACATGGTAACTCTAGTTTTAGTGTTTTTTGTTTTTTGGTTTTTTTGCGGTACACGGGCCTCTCACTGCTGCGGCCTCTCCCGTTGCGGAGCACAGGCTCCGGACGCGCAGGCTCAGCGGCCGTGGCTCAGGGGCCCAGCTTCTCCGTGGCATGTGGGATCTTCCAAGACGGGGGCACGAACCCATGTCCCCTGCATCGGCAGGCGGACGCTCAACCACTGTGCCAGCAGGGAAGCCCTAGTTTTAGTTTTTTAAGGAACCTCCATACTGTTCTCCATAGTGGGTATACCAATTTACATTCCCACCAACAGTGTAGGAGGGTTCCCTTTTCTCCACTCCCTCTCCAGCATTTGTTATTTGTAGACTTCTTGTTGATGGCCATTCTGACAGGTGTGAGGTGAAACCTCACTGTAGTTTTGATTTGCATTGCTCTAATAATTACCAAGAACTTCTTATAAGATCATGGGAGTTTAGAAACTGTGGAAGGAACCTGCGGGCACGCCTTTCCTGGGCACAGGGACGCACCAGCATGCCTCTGCTCTCCCAGGCACACAGAGGTGAGATGACCAGGACCCCTGCTGGCCCAGGTTCAGGGTTTTCTTGCCTTGAATGGTGAGCTGGGCGAGGCAACTTCTGTGGAAGGCTCACCCAGTCCAGCCTGAGGCTGGAAAAATGAATCACATCTTGTTTTTCTGCAGAGGCAAGACCCCAGGCTCTCCTGCTCTGAATAGCAAGCCCCCATCATGTCCAGTAAACCTGCCAAGTCACTGCCACTCCCTGCTGCTCTGATAAAATCAGCTCCTACCTCACTGGTTCCATCCATCCTGCAGCCTGTTCATGGCTCCATCAGCTCCCTCAAATAGCAAGTTTGTTGTGAGTCTAGACACCAATTCCAAAATGAAGACACAACCAAACCCATAATTTTATATGTAAGTGTGTGTGTGTGTGTCTCTCAGGAATAGGGTAGTATTATCTCACCCTTCAGAGCTTGGAGAAAATGTGGTAGTAAGCTCGGAAACCAGTTAGTTCTCCTGGGCAGGTATTTCTCAGGTGTAAACATTTCTTTCCTGGTTAATTTCAAGTTACCCCTGGTTAAACAACAGGTTTGCCAATTCCTGATTGTGGAGCAGTTGGCTCTCGTGAGCCTGGACCAGCACAGCACCTGAATCTGCTATCCAAATATGAAAGCAAGGAAAGCTACTCTTCTGGCCTCTCTCCCTGTTTCTCATTTGGGGGTCCGGGGGTGCTTTTTGCACAGGCTTCCTTCTCCCACAGGTGGGGACCGTGCCTGGCTGCTGTGTGCAGGGGGAGTGCGTTGCCATGGCCGCTGCTCATTTCACTCTGGCCATGCTCCCTCAGCTGCCAGTGACCACCCAGGCCACGCAGGACAGGGCACAGGGGACTCTTAGGACTAACCTATCCGATTGGCTCCAGGCTTGAGGGAATCAGGGTAGTACCCTTTGGTTCTCACTCAGTGGGGACAGCTGCCCTTCTTCCTGAGCATTCTTCTCACCCCAGCCTCACTCACAGGAAGGTGGAAGTGCTGGCAGGGCACAGATGAAGGTCTCTTCCCCGTCGCGAGGGCCAGGTGGGCAAGGCTGGGGCAAGGCTGTTGCCCCCAGGATGGGCCCCAGGCCTCAGACAGGAGCTGAGTCATTCTCCGTTCACAGTGGGCCAATGCAATCTTGCTGAGGAAGTAATGAGAACAGCACAAGCTTCAGTTGGCATTTCTCGTATGAATATCAAACTGTGGAACCAAGGGAAGCTGAGACTAACCCCAGAGTGTGTGCCTGGTAGAGCTGGTATTTACATACACTTATAGACAATCGCTTGTATCTATTTTAATCCGCATCTTCGTCTGTCATTCCACCTATTCTTCATCTTTTCAAAGCTGCTGTTTTTCTCATAGCATAAAGACTGGCACCTCAATTTTTTCCAGACTTGATGCCCATGCAATTTAAAGTGATTTGTAGAGAACATAATTTGTAAAATAAGGTTGAGAAAATATCAATATGCTGGAGCCTTTTGAATTCCGTATTAGCACTAAAATAATCCCGATTTAAAATTATGCATGAATGCATTAGAATTCAGAAACCATGTGGGTCTCTGGGGTGAGAACATTTAGGATGCTTCAGCTGATAACCTCCGAAATATTTACTTTCATTAGATTCCCTGATGTAAATTTAATTAAAAGGAGAAATGAGACCTGTCCTATGGTTTGTTTGTATGTTTGTTTGTTTTCATAAGTGGGTCAAAACAGGAAGCCTGGAAGTATTCATTCCAGCCAGACTGCTTCACTGTGGAACTGGCATACACTTGGTGCCAATGTATTAAACCAGCTTTAATGGTGATGTTCAATTATCCATATGAGTCTACATATAGGTCTACAGAAAAAAAGTAAGTTCCTCTTTCTCATCCTTCACTTTTTACTGTCATGGCTCCTTTCTCTCTTTTATCTTTTACCTTCTGAGCTCATCACAGAAATCACACAAAATAAATACCTTAAAATATTCATTAGAGATAGTTTTCCCTGACCCAGGAATATTTGAAAAGAAAGAAAAACAGAAACTGAAATTCTCATCTGTGAGACTGAGCTGTTTTCTGGAAGGAAAGTCCTTCTTCAAGACTGGACCAGTGCCACAGCCCCTGATTAATCCCAGGACAGTCCACACAGTGACTGTAGTTTGGAGAACTACGGGGCGTATCAACAAGGTCATGTGCCTCGATTCCCTTCATTTGACTCATCTTCCTGAATCATTACCAGCAGGCGTCAGGCTACTTGGGAATCGCTATGCGAAGGTTCTGAACTCTTTGCAAAGAATGTAATGGAAATATTCATCAAAGCAATTCCACATTGTCTTCAACATCAGAGTTGTCCAACGACCGACCGAAGAGACCTTGAGAGCCAGAGTCCAGAACAACCAGCACATGGCTGTGCCGTTCCATTTGCTTCCACATCATTTGTGTGAGAGCTGCCTTCACTGGTGTGTGTCAGGAAAAGAGCATAATGATCTCCTTGTTTTAGTATCTTTGAAATGAATTCTTACCACTGAATGTCTGAAAGCCCAGACTCCATTCACCTTTGTTTTCGCCTCCCCCCACCCCCGCTTCGGTGCCCCTCCCTTTGGGAGAGTTGACCGTGAGGAAGGGGTGAGACCACGCTTGTACCCAACACAAGCCTGCAGGGAGGGACCACTGAGGGCACTGCGAGAGGGGAGGAGCAAGCGTGAGACGGTGAAGGTCTCTGACCACTAGGGGGCAGAACTGCTGCTCCCGTGAGAGCTGAGATGACCAAGGACTTCTGGGGACAGGATGGCCAAGCAATTTGGGCAAAGTATTCTGTTTCATCCAAAACACATACCAATGGGAAAACTCATTACTCATTGTTGGGAAACTTCCCCTTGTATGGTGACTCCTTGAAAAAAGTAAAAAATAAATAAACAAATAAAAATCTACATCTACATTCAGACATGCAAATTGTCATTAAAATGTAACTCTTTCAGGAGGGACAAATAATCAGCATAGGTAGGTAGCAGCTTTTACTGTGTAATTTTTCAAGCCAGATCCACCTACAGACACCACCTACAGTGAATGCTGGTTGTGGAGAAGCTGATCATCATGGGTGCTATCCTTGCCCTGTAAGCAGAGACAGCTGTCAGCCACACACTGCCAGGACACCCCTTGCTTTATTCTCAGGCCCTCAGCGTGTCCAGCAAACATCTGAGCTTTCTGAAGTGAGGGAGTCTGCACGGGGTTTTCTGGGGAAGCAGTCCTACTTAATTGTGAACACATTTTCTACATGTAGCATCTGTTGACATTAGTCACATAATTGCAGTGATAATAAGCTCACTGACTTCGTGCACAGGGGACAATCCAGCAGGACATCAAATTTGTCTTGCTTTACTCAACGGCCCATCTTCCACTCTGAATGGACAAGGTGGACACCAGCCGTCGCTTCAAAGACATGAAGCAGCACAAACCTTCCTGCCCTTTCCTTCCCTGCCCTGACCTCAGCACCCTCCTCCTCCCTGGGAGTCAGGGAAAACCGTTTCTCCATCTAACAGTTACTGGACAAGGATGGTTTTCAGTAGGAGCACAGATGTCACGTCTCTGGGACCTGCTTGCTCTCTGTCTCAGACAGGCAGCCCGTGTGTCCCTCCTGACAGGTTTAACTTCCCCCTTTGATTAAAGAAAGACCAGGAAGGAGCAAAGGCTGGAGGTAAATTTCAATTTTAAGAAAGATGAAGCTGAAATTGACAGGAGAGGAAGTTTGTTGCACTGGGTCAGCGGCCAGATGCCTGGTGTTTTCCCTCAAGAACTCGGCTGAGGAAAAATATAATGAAAACTCTCTTTACTAGGGAGAAGAATCACGTTTTATGACAGGTAGCCCTGCTTCTGGTTGTGGGTTTTCCCTACGATAAACAAGATTTGGGTGGGAGAGGGTAAGGTTCAAACAAATAATGTAGAAAATGTTATTCGGTGTGTCTTCTTTTCCTTTTCCTCTCTCCAACGTCATCTGAGCTGATTTCCCCTTCATGATGTGGCATCTCAGCCTCCCGACAGCTGGTGCCCGGGGAGGAGAGGGGCTCCTGGGGGAAAGGGAGGGATACAGGGGTCTGCCCCCATTGCCTGCCTGCAGGCTTCAGGGTCTGGGATGCTAGGTAGTGGGTTTTCACCAGGTAACTTTGTAACAGGGAAGAGCCAAATCTGACTGCATGTTGGATCTGTTTCTTTTACTTTAACCTTTGCTTCCACTGCTTTGGTTCACTAAAAGGATACTGTCTATGCATAATGGCCTGCCTCGGGGAACCCTGCCCCTCTGCCTGAATGTTAAACCAAAGTGCCTTTGCTCAGGGAAACATCCTGACCCCGTCTACCTGTGGATGGCTGCAAGAAAGAACCAAGTAACACATCCCCTCCCCGAGGCTGGTCATTCCAGGGGACATTTGCAAATCTTATGGCCTTTTTACTTTACTTCCGCATCTCTACCCCCTCTCTGTGCTATAAAAGAAACTGGCATCCAGACCCCCAGAAGATGGTTTGTGAGAGACATTAGTCTGCCATCTCTTCGGTCTGCCGGCTTTCTGAGTAAAGCCATATCTCTTGCCTCAGCACCTCGTCTCCTGATTTATTGGCCTGTCGTGCAGTGAGCAGAGCGAGCTTGGACTCAGTAACAACTTCAGTAGACATGAAACTAACCCTACTTCCCTTAACATGAATCATTTTGGGCATGGGATGCATTTCATCTGAATCTGATCCTCACCGAATGCTTGTCACTCTGTTTTTATCCCTCCTCTAACACGATGCTGTCTCAGGGACACACAAACACTGAAAAAAGCAGTGAAGATGTGAAATAAGACCCTTATCTTCATGATTATTAATTGTCCAACTGTCCATGTCCTTAGGACAGGAGAGAACCTGAAAGACTGGTTGCTGCTCATCTGTTTCCCCCTCAGCTGCAGCGATGAAGGGGCTGCCTCCCAGCGGATCAGAATTCTCAGCCTGACAGCTGGCTCTTCCTGCCAAGTCAGAAACACAGGAAACTGTTTTGTGAGTCCTATTTTCCACTTGTTCCTATGAGCAGCTAGACATTCTGGCAGCAAAAAATGGTAAGCCTAGAATCACAGATATAGTGTAGCTGTAGATACAGGTGTGTGTGTGCGTGTGTGCGTATAAACTAATAGTACCTGTGTTAATACATATATATGTTTATAAATACTATATATTAGCTGGAAGGTAATATTTAAAACATCAATACAGTAGCCTTACACCTCATATCACTAGTGTTACCATGAACTGGGCCAGAAATGCTATTACAGTCTGAATCTTTACCCTAAGTTCCTTAAAGGGAAACTCTGGAAAAGCTCTTGAGAATGAAGCCTGTGCCGGGCAGGCTACTTGGGACCTTAAGGATGTGAAGGAAACGATTGAAACCAGTGAGGTCCCAGCCCACACCAGTCCCCACGTCTGAGACCAGCTTTTCCAGCACTGGAAGGATGCCTGACCGACACTGTCACTGGCTTTGCTCCAGCCCTCACTGTAGAGGGGAGAGACAATCTAAGTCATTTCAGGGATTTTCAGATGTACAACCAAAGGCACGTGAAACTCACTTCCTGCACCAGTAGAAGTGATTCTACCCCCTTAAGAATAAAAACAAACGACAAGGGGCTTCCCTGGTGGCGCAGTGGTTGAGAGTCTGCCTGCCGATGCAGGGGACGTGGGTTCGTGCCCCGGTCCGGGAGGATCCCACATGCCGCGGAGCGGCTGGGCCCGTGAGCCATGGCCGCTGGGCCTGTGCGTCCGGAGCCTGGGCTCTGCAGCGGGAGGGGCCACAACAGTGAGAGGCCCGCGTACCGCAAAAAACAAACAAACAAACAAAAAAAACAAATGACAACAGAAGCATACGTGTTCTTATGCCCCACATCATATTATTACTACCATGAAAAACATTTAAACATAAATTAAAGCTGGAATTGTTTTCTGAAATTTTGAGAGTCACCAATGAATTTTGAGATTGACATGGGAGAGGATGCTTGGCACATGTGAATATTATAAATTCTTGCAATATTTGTCACCTCTTGGTTGATTAAGTATGTGGTTCCCCACTCAGAGCATTTTCTTCCCTGATAAGGAAAAAACCTAAATACGATAGTTAATAGTTGAAAACAGGGTATCAATTTATGTCATGTCCTCTTATAATATTTTAAACATAGGGCAATCTAGGTCAGACTTTCAGTAGTCAATGTTTGTCTTCCAAAATGCAACAAAAATATTGACTTAAAAGGACAAAGGAAAGGGCATCTACTCCTCATTTATTGACCAGAGATTTGCACATCTTTCAGAGGAAGGTGGCACCTTAATGCTCTGCTGCTCCAAGAAAATGACACGTACTACACGCAATGAATAGCAGTTGTTGAGTCTTCAGATAGACCGATGAACTAACTGCCAAATAAGAAGCTTATCTTAAGACCTTGAACAAATAAAAATTTCATTAGGATAAAGGACTGGTATACGAAGCTTAAATAATCTAAACACAAGATAGATATTAAAGCAAATACTGTAAACCACAAAAAGAAACTTGTGATTTGCTGCTTGTAATTGCTTGCCTTTATGTAATATATCATTTAGCTAAAGTGTTCAGCATGTGAAGTTATTCCAAAAGCATTTATCTCAACCTGGAAAAAAATATTTGCAAACAATATAATTAACAAGGGGTTAATATCCAAAATATATAAACAGCTCATATAACTCAATATCAAAAAAACATCAGCCCAATCAAAAAGTAGGCAAAAGGCCTGAATAGACATTTCTCCAAAGAAAACGTACAGATGGCCAATAGGCACAGGAAAAGATGCTCAACATTGCTAATTATTAGAGACATGCAAGCCAAAACCAAAATGAGATATCACCTCACACCGGACAGAATGGCCATCATGAAAAAGTCTACAAATAACAAATGTTGGTGAGGATCTGGGGAAAAGGGAACACTTGTTCACTGTTGATGGGAATATAAATTGGTGCAGCCACTGTGGAAAACAGTACGGAGGTTTCTCAAAAACTAAAAATAGAACTACCAAATATCCAGCAATTCCACTCTTGGGTATATACCCAGAAAAAAAACAGAAACACTAACTCGAAAAGATACATGCACCCCAATGTTCATAGCAGCATGAATTACAATATCCAAGATACAGAAGCAATCTAAGTGTCCATCAACAGACAAGTGGATAAAGAAGATGTGGTATATATATATATACAGGCACAACAGAAAATACTCAGCTATAAAAGAAAATGAAATCTGCCATTTGCAGCAACATGGATGGACCTAGAGGAATATTATGCTTAGTGAAATAAGTCAGAGAAAGATAGACACTGTATGATATTATGTTTGTGGAATCTAAAATATAAAGCAAAGGAATGTATATAGCAAAACAGAAACAGACTCACAGATATAGAAAACAAACTAGTGGTTACCATTCGGGAGAAGGAAGGGGGAGGGGCAAAATATGAGTAGGGGATTAAGAGATACAAACTACTATGTATAAAATAAATGAGAAAATAGATAGCAACAGGGATATATTGTACAGCACAGGGAATTATAGCCATTGCTTTGTGATAACTTTTAATGGAGTACACTGAATCACTATGCTGTACACCTGAAACTAATATATTGTAAATCAACTATACTTCAATAAAAAATAAAATAAAAATTTTAATTTACAAAAAAATGGAAAGTCAGTTACAATTCAATTAGAACTACTAGCAGTGTTGCATCAGTACTGTTGTTCCAGTAAAATGAATGTTATAAAATCCTTAGGTTTTTAAACCAAGGTATGGTTGTAATCTGGTAATCTGGCCACTTGTCAAGGTTTTTTCTGTATCTTTTGTATTTTGTACACAGTGGATTCTGAAAGAGTGGGGCAGGAGGAGAATGCATCCTTTGTTCTGTGTTTTTATTAGATGATATTTTTTTGATAGGATCAAGACCAGTGTCAGGTACAAAGAAGGGGAGCTTTCTGACTTTCAGGACCCTAGGGGAGTGGCTTTTAAACTGAAGCTTAGGCCCTTCAGGGACCTCTCGGGGCAAGGGAATGACTTCAGCGGTGGGGCTAAAGTGGGAGGGATTCCAGGGCACTGGCTTTGGATCTCATCCACCAGTGCAGAGAAAGGCAGTCTCCTCCCCACTCTTCCCCTCCCCCTCCCCCTCCTCCTCTTTTAATTCTTCTCCCTCTTTTGTTCTTCCATTTCTTCCTCCTCTTTCTTCTTTTATAATCTAGTTTGTAATTCAGTATCTTTGCACTATAATATCTTAACAAAGTTGTCAGTAGCTAAAGCATACACACATACAAACAAACACCTCTAAAACCACTGTCCCAGAGCAACTTTAGGAAGAGCTAGAACCACTTCAAAGCTCAAGGCTAATCCAATTCTCTTTGTACATAGGAAACCAGTTACCGCAGCCTTCATGAGCATTTGAGCCACATGGGAACTTAAGGCTCACCCTCTGGAGTGCTAATTTCCTCCAAGCCATAAAAGAGGGCATAAAAGAAGAGTTCTGAAATCCTCAAAGAATCCCAGGTTCATTTGAGGTTGGAATTCAAATTTTGAGGAAGAGGAACTCTGAGATGGAGCAAAACAGTTCTAGGATCTCAGCTGACAACATCTAGAACCATTCCTAACATCTAGTCCCTGGGAACCAGAAGCACGTGTAGTACTTTCTACATGGGAGTCTCTTGGTATATGTTTGTTCAATAAATGATGCATCATAGCTCAGAATTCCCAAGGACATTTCAGCATATTCAGATCCTAAGAAGGAATAAAGGAAAAAGGAACCCTGCTAGTAACTTGGGACTGGAGGAGATGCCTCGGACCTGCCTTAAGTCAGAAGTGACTTAGTTCAAGACACTTAGGTACATGTTATTTTCAGAATTTTTATTTTGACAGGTTTTGCAAACACTGAACAATAAGTTCAAAGCCCACTTTGACTGTGATAATATAATTAAAATTATCATTTAAAGCTCTGTTAATGTCAGCAGACATAGATATTGTTGATATAAATATTCTCCTTGAAGTAGATAGAGGATTAAAGTTGGACAATCTGGGCTCCACTCCCTATTGGGACCCTCACTAGATACACAGCCTTAGGCATCTTGCTGCTTCTCTGTGTCTTGCTCTCATCTGTAAGATAAGGAAGAAGTAGGAGTAACACCTACTCTCAAGCCTTCCCATTCATGCATCCATGCATTTATTCAACAGCATTTATGAGTTGCTTCTCATTGATTATTTACCATGCCCCAGGTCCTTTGCTTGGCACTGTGTGAGTTAACACTGTACATAAAATACCTTGCACAGAGCCAGGATAGGCACAAGCAGCAGCTTGTCAAGGCCATTGTTTAAAGATGCAGTTCTTGTCTATCTTCATTTATACTTGATGCACTGAGAAACAAAATAAGTTTGATAAAACATGGAAATGATATAACCTTCTTGTAAGTAGAATTTCACCATAAGACCCCCAAATAAATGGCTATCCATATTAGTTTTCAATATATTCTGACCATCTTGGGATAGCCAGCTGTGTAATATATCAGCCTGTATTGTAAAGAAGTTTGGATTGATATGTAACCTAAAGGCAAACTGTTTCAAATACAGTCGAATCACCTGTAAGGTTTTCAGCGGCGTTGGTGAACATCTGGTCAATCACTGGGGTGAAGATCTAAAGATCTTGAAGGGAAAGACCATATAAGAGATAATTTCTTGATTCACAAGCAAAGATGTCTTCTATGCCATTAATACTGTAATCACTTTGGCTATTTAATCAAAGTTTTATAAGTTCAAATTAAAAAAAAATAAAATAACTGCACCCTCGTTGGGCTAAGTTTGAGACCACTTTTGGGAGGGGTTATGGATTGCTTAGGCTTTGAGCAATTAGATGAAAAGGAAAAATAAGGAATTCCAAATCAGCAAGAGTGTTATTTGTTCACCATCTTCACATATGACACCAAAACCCAAGAAGGTTGAATCAGTCAGTATAGTGTATTGTCATAGAAGAGGGCTTATCTTAGGGGTCTCCAGTTCAGAATAATGAGAGAAACCAGGGTGCATCCACTGCCAATGTATTTAAGTAAAGGAGATGTTAGAGTCGAGATGCTCACAGCTTGCTGTACAAAATGCTTAGATCTTTGTTTCAGCAACCCTCAAAACCATGAGCTTGCTGGCCTCTGTAGGCTTGGCCCCAAGGAAAGATGAAGTATAGCTGAGGAAACTGCTGTAAACACAGTAGGACAGATGAGATAGGACCCCAGGTCATCCTAAGCACTGTCTCTATGGTTCTGCACGATTCATTTAACTCCCTTGAATCTTAGTGCTTTCACAAGCAGAATGAACATCAGTCCCTGCCTTCCAGGATGTGTAGAGCCTTAAATTAAATGATGTAAAATCCCACTGCAGTGTCCGGCCTGAGCTTGCCTTCCTTTCTTTCTCCTGTCTTCTCTGGGCTCAGCCAGTCTGTTTTTCCATAACTCTACTTTGAGCGTTCTCCTCAAGCCACTTAGTACTAGTTTGTATCATTCAATGCCTGGAATTTTATTCAGAAGAAACCTTGACGATTATTTTGGGTGGTTAGAGAGACTAATAAAGTGCTTGGCAGGCGGCTGACTGTTGTGGTGAGCTCATGTCTCACAAGTCTTACAAGGGGGTGAAAATAATTCCTAAGAATATTCACAGCATTTAAAATAGGCATGGGCAGTAATTGGGCCTGCGGAAATTTTATTTGGCCTTCTGACTGCACAATTCAATTTTAAATTCTGACATCTCAATTATAAAAAGGATTTGACATTATTAAAAGTAATTTTTTCCTAAATATCTACAATTTCCTTTTTTTTCACTTCTTGTTAATAAAATTTAGGTAATGAGAGTGCTCTTGTAAAAAAGGGCTAGCTGGGACTGTTGGAAAGTAAAACTTTATGCAAACTCATTACAAAGATTTAACATAAAAGGCATTCTACTGTAACATTTACTGAGTAGATTTTTTTTTTTTTTTAGAAGTGGGAAGGACAATGGTCTGTTTAGGCAGAAACAAACAAGAAATAAATTTCCCCTTTGTAAAGTGTGTCTGAAACAATCAAGACAAAAGTATGCTGGGATCACAAATCTCATTGTGCTTGGTACTGCTATTAAAGATGGAGGCATGAGGGTCTAGAAAAGGCCTGGGGGTTACGGGGCCATTTCACTGTCTCTGTGAGGAGTTGGAGCCCCACAGAGTTGGGGGGCACTGATCACATTCCCTCAGCCTGGTCAGGGGAGAGCAGATTGGATAACCCGTGGTGATGTGATCCTCAGCCCAGGGATCTTCACAAATGTGCATTTCCCCACTCCCCCATCATCCAGCTTTAGAGGACTGATCTAGAATCAATTGTATGTAAGCGACGTTCCATCAAGAAGGTTCCGGGTGAGTTCTAGAAATGGAAGGACACACACTGACCCTTCTGCCAAATCGCTGTGTCCAGAGACCTGCTTGTTCCAGGCCCTGTGGTCACTCAGTGTCCACGGAGAGACCTCTCAGCCCTGGGCCACCCTCGGGCACACCCTGCACAGGTCCGGAGCACCTGGCACATCATGGTGGCTTCTTGATGCTTCATCCCCTGCTGCTGTCTCCCTTCATCCCTCCTGCCCCAAGGAGAGCAGGGCCTGCCCGCTTTTTCCGCTCTCTCCTCAGCCCAGGGTGGTATCTCTACAAATAATCCCTGAACTTGTCAAGTGTTTCAGGACAGGTTGGGTCCTGGATTGTGCCACAGCGCAAGACTTTTTCGCATGAGACAATATTGTCTCCAAAGTGTGACATTGACTGCAACTTAAAGTAAAATAAGAATTTTGAATAATGGGATGACGGATACATCTCTGAGTACATTCAAAACTCTCCAGAATTCTACCCTGGGGCTGTCAAGGGACATTTTCTTTTTAAGCTGGGTATCTTCGTTCTCAGCAGACACTGTCATTCTTGGGTTTTCCCAGTGATGGATTCAAAGACCACCCAACCCTCAATGAAAAAGTGTAAGAGTGAGTCAACTCCATTATGTAAACGCTCTCCTTTTGAATAACAGTGCGAGGTGATCTATTCCTTATAACTCCACTTCTCAGAATGTTATAAGTCTTCTGTGCTATGCTTGCTCTGCATTTACAATGAGCATTCAGGAGATTCTGCCTTTGGAAGAGTAAAATGCAACAGCGAGAGCTCTGTGTTCGATTCCCCTTCTGTGGCTGCTGTGGCGGCAGCCTAATGCCCAGAACTGCTTCGGTGGACACCGAGAACAGTGTTTCCCCACTTTAGGGCCACCGGCATCAAGCTCCTATGGCCGAGAGCCAAATAGACCCACTGAAAACTCAGCACTTTCTTCTATTGTGTATACTAAGGGTTTGTGTTTTGTTATTGTTGTTGTTGTTTTAATATTACAGTTAACCCTTGAACTACATGGGTTTGAACTGCATGGATCCACTTACATGTGGACTTTTTTCGACAGTAAATTCTACAGGACTCTTGCAGGAAGGGGGACCCTTTCCAGGGCCCGAGATTGGCTCTTGTCTAACACTCGGAAATGAATTGTCCGAAGAGACACACTTAATGACAAAGCAAGAGACTTTATTGGGAAGGGGTGCCTGGGAGGAGAGCGGGACGATAAGGGAACCCAGGATGACTGCTCTGCCATGTGGCTCGCAGTCTCGGTTTTTATGGTGATGGGATTCATTTCAGGGTTGTCTCTGGCCAATCATTCTGATTCAGGGTCCTTTCTGGTGGCGTGAGCACCACTCAACCAAGATGGATTCCAGCGAGAAGGATTCTGGGAGGTTGGTAGGACATGTGGACTGGCGTCTCCTCTCTCCTTTTGACCTTTCCTGAATTCTTCCCTTTGGTGGTGGCTTGTTAGTTCTGTGTTCCTTACCAGGATCTCCTGGTATAAAATAACTCATGCAAATTGTTACTGTCTTTGCCTGGCCAGGGTGGGTGGTTTCAGTCAGTGTTGCCCCTAACAGGACTACAAGGCCCAAGGTTGACTGAATCCATGGATGCTGAAACCTCGGACACAGGGAAACCAGGAACTAATAGATCGCCATTAGTGAAGTGTTCAGGAAATTTTTCTTTGTGTTAAAGTAAGACAGTGGATCACTCTAAATTTTAAATAGTTTTGCCAATTGCTTTTTAAGGATAAAAAGGATGGCGATTAAGAAAAATTCTGAGGTATCTTCATAAAAGCAATATAAGTCACGAATATTAGTTGACATGGTTGAAATAGACACATCACAGTTATTCAAAATAGTATGGGTAACCCTTCCCTAAAAGGTCATACAATTAATATACATCCATGTTTACTAAAGAATTAGCCTCTATTTTGTAAACCATAGGAATCACAACTCCTGGATCATTATATCAGAAGATCAAGAATGCTTCTGAATTCTTGTAATCTGTTTTTTGATCTAGGATTGTACAGTGCATTGTGAAAGGATTTATTTAGACTCTGTGTGAGCTTAGTATGTGTTAATTAATAAAGCGGAATGGTTTTTAACATGTTAAACTTTATGTGTTATTAATAAATTGTTATCCTACAATGAAAAACAAAAATTACCAAGCACCTGTAGATGCAGAAGAACAGGGTACACAACTATTAAGTTATAAACAGATTTCGCCTGGTTGGCTGGTTTGTGCCCCAGCTCCTGCATTCAAGGATCAACTGATTTCTAAGTCATCAACAATAAATTTGATAGCATTGAAACTCTTTCTTACTTTGGGTCTGGGATTTCTGTTTTGTTTTGTTTTTGCTGCCATGGAAACACCCGCAGGTGCTCCACAGTGCCCCATCCCACTACACTAGAGTCCTGAGTGGGGTCAGTGCAGACACGCGACAGGGTGACTTAGGGGAATGCCCCCACCTCCAGGCTAGAACATCAGCACTTTTGTGTTTTCCAAACAGATTCACCTGATAGCATCGTTGAGCTCATGTGCCGATGGGAACACAACTTATATTAAATTTTCATGGGTTTTCAAAGTTTAATCAATGTGGAAACATTTTCTTGGAAACAGAAGTTAACCAAAAGTTTGACCATGATTGTCTAATCACACTAAAAAGGAGAAATTTCCTATGTTACCAAATAGGTCAGGATAATATCTTTGAAATATATTTTGATTTTATTTTGCCCAGGTATCCAACCTCACCAACACACAGACACACACACAGACACACACACACACAAAACACCTGTCCCTGGAAGTCTTTCCTTTCTAGATTCCTATTCTGAGACTACATACCCTCTGTCAGTACACAGATGCTCAAATTGTGTGGGCATTCTCGACTACCCTTCTCCTGTCTCCCCAAGATTCTACCCAGTGATCTGCCCCTGCATTGCTGCTGCCCCATCTTAGTGCAGCCCTTGGGGGCTCCTTTGGGGACCAAGGAAACTGCTTCCTGCTAACCTTCCTAACTCAGATCTCTCTCCATCCTACTCCATCCTGCACACATCTGGGCAATTAATTTTCTTATATTTCTTTATATATATATATATATATATATATATATATATATATATTCATGTCATATTCAGCTCAGAACCAATATTGACCGATTTTTATTTCCTAATAAATTGAGCTCATATCTCTCTGCCTGATATTCAAAACCAAGGACAGTCTTTGCCACCATGTTCACCTCCATCACTCCAATTCCAGCTCCTTTGTCCCCAGCAGGACTGAGCTTCTGGATTGTCTATATCTGCCCAAACCTGCTGATTCCAGAGTCCTGCTCACTGGGTCCCCCCAGTGCTAAACAGGGAGGTGGGGTGTGTGCTCTGATCCTCCCACACTCTCTACACACAGACATTAAGTTAAAAGGATGCACTCTGCACTTCAGGCAGCCATTGCTCTCATGTATGCCATTTACTACCTGTCGGCCACATGACAAACACTCTACCTGTATTGTCCCCTGCAACCTTACAGGCCACCTTACAAAATAGGCATTGTGATCTCCAACTTACAGATGAGGAAACTGAAGCTAAGATAGACTGAATATTAAGTACAAGGTCACAGAGCCTATAAAACGCACTTGGAGGATGCCAAGGAAATCACTTGATAGGAATAAATTTGTACAGAATAGAAGGATCAGTGCAATCTGTAATTCATACTGAGATGACATTATTCTGGAAAAATAAACTTTAAATTTAATATTTTAGAGTAGATTTTTCTGGTTGGTTTGAGTAGAGTGAAAGAAGGCATTTGAATAGGAAAGAGCGATTAGGTAAACTTACAAGCCGACAGTTGGACAGCATAGGGTATGAAGCTGACACACAGAGGAGGGGCTGGTCCACAAGCCTCTCCACTGACACGCCCACCACTGTGGACCTCCTACTTGTTTATCCACATCCTGTGTTAACTGGTTCTGTTGTTGGTGAATTTGCATTCAAAGGTAGCTTCTATTACTGAAGTGACACAGGCCACTCTGGTTTACGTTGGCATCAATATTCAAGGTTAGCTTTTCAGAGCCTTTCAAATAGATGCTGTTGGGGAGATGGAAAGAGTCTAGTGACGGACAACAATGCTCCAGTGAGGTAACGGTTAATCGTTCTGAAAGTGAAAACTGCATCACAGAAAACACAGAAGCAATTTAAGTCCAAGCCAGTGAAGCTCAATTTTACAAGCCATGTCTCTACTGCATGAATATGGTCAGTGAGTAGTTGATGGCCCAGTCCCCATGTGCACAGGGCCACAGAGCACAGGACACCTGCCATGGCCACTTTGTTCCAGAGACCAGATGCTCCTGCTACCAGCCTGGATACCAACAGCCCTCCCCTAAGGCAATGACATTCAGCAGAACCTTCTGTGATGATGGACATTGCCCATTTTTGTATCATCCAGGACAGTAGTCTCTAGCCAAATGTGGCTATTGGGCAAATGAGGAAATAATTTTTGTTTTAAATTGGGGTAAAATATACATAACCTAAAAGGTATCATTTTAACCATTTTTAAGTGTCCAGTTTAGTGGCATTATTTTTGTCATTTTTGTACAACCATCACCACCATCCATCTCCAGAAATGTTTTCATCCTGTAAAAAATAGAAACTCTGTTCTTATTAAACAATTAACCTAGGTACCTCATATAAGCAGAATTCAAAATGTATGTTCTTTTGTGACTGGCTTCTTTCACTCAGAATAATGTATGTCCTCAGGCATCATCCAAGTTGTACCGTGTGTTAGAATGTCCTTCCTTTTTTAAGGCTGAATAATATTCTATTGCATGCCTTTACGGCGTTTTGTTTATCCATTCATCTGCCGATGGACACTTGGGCTGCTTCCTTTTGGCTACTGTGAATAATGCTGCTATGGACATGGGTGCACACATATATTTTTAGTTGAGGGACTAACTTTTTAATTTCATTTAATTTAAATTAACTGAAGTGTAAATAACCACATGTGGCCAGTGACCACCATGGCGGACAGCAATTTCACTGGTGTAGCTGGACCAGGGAGCACCTGAGTTATGGGTTTGGCCACTCCCATCTCAAATATTCCAGTGAGGAACAGGCAACGGGGATAGTCCAGCATCTTCAGGCCAGGGCTGCTCTCCCGGTAATTTGGTCAATTGCACTTAGAGTTGTATTGAAATATTGAGAAAGGATGCAAAATTATGATCACTGTGGTCATGCACAGCGGTGCCACCAGCGTGGGGAGGCTCAGTTTGGTTGTTAACTGCTGTTCCACCTGAATCCTCAGAAACCTGAGCTCTCGGGCCTGTCTTCTTTCTATTGAATGAAGCGCCTGCAAGGACTCCACCATTAGGATCAATATCCCAGCCATTATGTTGGCAAAAGCAGCAAATCACATTTACGTGGATTGTCAGACTCATTATTATAAGCAGATGGCAGCTCACGCACTACAGTGCAAGCCCGAAAAGACTGACATTATTTCAAATTAAAATCTATAATGCTAATACACATCTCCGAGTCTTTGTGCAGGCCCGAGTGCATTAATCTTCGGAATGATCTGCTGATGTGCTCGCTGCTCTGGCTGTTTTCACATGAGTGGAGCTAAAAGGAAGGCTTTTAACTGAGAATGCTCAACATTTATTCGTATAGATTGATAAAAGCTAACATGCAATTTTCTTTACTAGTAGCTCCCTAAGAAGAATGAATGGACATTTGAAAGAGAAATTCCAAGTTCAGGGGACCCAGAAAGAAATGCTTCAACACAAGAGAAGCAATGTCATGCCCCTCAGCCCAACACAACTTCATCAGGTCTGTATATTCATCTACTCTCTGCAGCAGCCCTTTCTGAGCATCTGTGGAATGGAAAATGCCGCAAAGTGGATTAGGAGAGACCCTCGATTTACCAAAGGTTTTTCATAAATGATGCTGGAATTTGTGCTTTCAAATTGAAAAAAGTTTTTAGGAAACGATTGTTGCTGTCTTGTAACTCCTGTATGAAAAGGAACATTTTATGCTTTTGAAGACTCTACTTCTTTAAACCATTTACCCAAATGTGTTATCTTTTTCGTAGAAAGTGACACATAAATTCTCTTCCTGAGGCCTTTGAACAGACGAAATTTTAATGATCGATGTGTCTTCTGTTGTTGTTTTTGTTCTTGATTTGGATTTTCCACTTGTTCTCCCCGTTTGTTCTAAGATCCACAATCAGGTTAAAATATGTGTAGAAACATCAGAGTACGTAGAATGCTCAGAGAGAAAACTGTTTTTATTTTTTAATATTTAAGGAGGTGACAATTGCTATAAAGCACACCCATTTGAATTCATTTATAACCAAAACCAGGAATATTTTCTTAATGGGCTGAAAACTATATTTTAGACAGAGTAAGAACTTTTTTCTAGTACAGAAAAAGGGCTTAAAAAATAAAGGAAATGTGTAAGACATACTTTATTAACTGAGCTAATAAGGAGATGGTAGAATTATGGGCTTGAAGTGACATTTACACTGAAAAGATTTCAATTAATTTTAAAAAATTTTCTCTCCCAAGTCAGGTCAGAACCAAAGATTCAAACCACTGGGAGAGTTTATTCAAAGATGCTCGTAAGATAAGCTTGCCTGTCTATATTCCTATTAAAAGGGTTAATTATACACCCCATCCAATAAAACCGAGTGAGGTAATGTCTTGTTTATCCAATAATCCAAATGTTGACAAGCCAGTTACACAGAACACAGCTACAAAACTTCAAAGAGGGAAGGCTGACCTCAAGACTGAAAGGAGACCGACTTCAACCAAGTCCCTGCACGTAACTCTACAAAAACAATAAAGTGTGGAATTTCAGAAAATAAAGAACTTTAAGGATCATTTACCTCATGCCTCTAATTTTAAAGATGAGAAAACAGGAGCCTAGGAATGTTACATGGATTATTGGGCAGCACGCAGTTTGATGGTTTGTGCCCTGTAAAACAGCCCAGGTGGCATCTGCAAGTTCCAGGCGGCTGTGCATGTCTTGCTTGGTGCTAAGGAAGAGGAGAGCATGGCTGTGGGTTTGGAAGATGTTCGGCTGGGTGGGATTCCAAGGTGACACCATGGGTCCCCCTCCATGAGGACGTGCTCTGTAGAATCCCCTCTCTTTGAGGGGGGGCCGAGCTGTGGATATGTTGGGATGGCCCTCCCATGGCTTTTGCTTCCTAGGGCTGCCATAAAGAGCACCATAGATTGGGCAGCTTAAACAACAGGAATTCATTGTCTCATGGTTCTGGAGGCCAGAAGTCCAAGATCAAGGTGTCTGTTGCTCGGGCTGGTTCCTCCTGAGCCAGTGGGGAAAATCTGTTCCAGGCCTCTCCCCTGGCTTCTGGGTGTTTGCTGGCAAACTTTGGTGTTCCTTGGCTTCTAGAAGTATCACCCCCATCTCTGCCTTCACGTTCACATGACATTCTCCCTGCGTGCGTGTCTGTGTCCAATTTCCCTCTATTTATAAGGACACTAGTCCTATTGGATCAGGCCTACCCTACTGACCTCATCTTAACTTGACTACATCTGTAAAGACCCTATTTCCAAATAAGGTCACATTTGCGAGTACTGGGGTTAGGACCTCAACATTTCTTTTTTTGGGAAACAAAATTCAAATTATAACACCTGTGATTAGGTTTTGTTCTATGGCAAAGGTAAAGGTATTCTGCAGGTGTAATTCAAGTCCTTGATGAGTTGGATTGCAGGTATTCAAAATGCAGATTGTCCTGGGGCACCTGACCTCTCTGGGTGAGCCCTGTAAGGAAGGTCTGGAGGAGACAGGCTCCAGGCAGAATGTGTGCTGTGCTCTGGTCTTAAAGAAGAAGAGAGAACTGAATGACAGGAGAGGGCAGCAGCCCCTGGGAGCTGTGAGGCTCAGTCCTACAGAGAAAGGAAATGTCCCCTCCCCCAGCCAACACCTTGACTGCAGCCTGGGCCACCCTGAGCAGAGGGTCCAGACTCCTGACCCTCTGAAACTAAGGTAATAAATGTGCGTAGTTTTAGGTCACTGATTTTGTGATAATTTGTTATGGAGCAATAGGTAACTAATTCAGAAGGCACCGTCCACCTGCATCGCCTTGACGTCCTCATGGGTGAGGCTGGAATACAAAGCCTACCTCAAAGGGCTATTTTCAGAATTAAATATATATTAAATAAACATAACTTCTATCCCAACCTGCCACCCAAAACTTTCTCCTCATTTTAACAAACTAAAAGTAAAATTGAGTAACCCAGAAGTATCAAAGAAAGGCAAACTTTGTGATGCAAGAAGTTGAAGATATTTGAAATATACATTAGACAGATTAATACCATCATGGCTTAATTGAAGAAAAAAATTGCCAAAAGAAACATTCTAGTTCATTGGAAGATGCAGTTTTACAAAACCTCCATTTTAACATGCCAACAGCTAAATGAGTTATTTTGCTGATAACCTTCAGCTGCAGAAGTGATACTATATCTCACAGATCAAATTTTTAGAGCAATTTTCTCAAAAGTCAAAATAAACCTATAAACTGTCATTGTTGTAACAACTTTTATATTCCATTGCTACTTATGTCCTATTTGCAACGCTTCACACCTCCGTTCTTGCCTTCAACATAATTTGTTCCCTGTAAGCAGTGGTCTCAGTGCCTTTCTGGGGCCTGGGAACAAAATGTAAACTTTCCTCTTTCATGGAGCTTACTCTTGAGCAGGAATGATCAAAACAAAAAATATATCCTAGCCTTTATTCCTCTCTCAGCACCTAGTGCATGTCTTCATTAAGCCATGAAGACGTTCTCTAGCTTTTGTAATACACATATTATGAAAACAAAGATGTGCCTTGGCTTACATCTTCCATTTTTATTGATGGTGTGGATGAGACACCTTATTTACCACTGAGCTCACTCTGTGTGCATGTGGCACAGAGTTTGAGGAGAATATTTGGCAATTAGGAGCAGCCCTGTGTCTGGGGTACCACAGCCTGGGAGTCACTTGTCAGAGACATCGTCTGGGCTGAGTTTCGGATTCTTCCCTGTAGACAAAGGAGTAACATCCACTTCTCAGGGTTGTTTGGAGACTAAAAAAAAGTCTTGCACATGAAAAGAATCTGTGTTCCAAGGCACTGGGAGTTGCAGGCCTACCATTCACACCTACTTGATTGTAAAGTCCTTTAGTGCATAGTGTATATTAATCGTCATTTTAAAAATAAAATCCTTTTTATTAAAAGAAAAAATCCAATAACTTTGATATATTTAGACTCTGTAAACACATAAAACAGGTGTCAGAGAAGACCTGCTTTGGTTTGTCCACCAGAAGTTTCCGTGCGACACTCAACTTTGCCCATTTCGCCCTGCAAGGGTGAGGCCCCCTTCCTCTCTGTCCACTTCCTCTCTCCATCCCACTGTATTAATTCTGACTTTATGAGGTCCCAGTTCACTCTCTTCTTACCCCTCTATCTGTGTTTGAGCCGCTGGAATCTCCCTGGTGCAGTCGTCTGGAGCAGATGTCGTGGAGCTGCAGAGCATGTCAGAGCGAGAATGAGGACAGGGGCAAGACTGCAGATGTAGGAACACGGGCCCTGAGTGAACCTGGTCTTCAGGACTCAGGCCCTCGGGGTCTCATATGCATCGTACTGTGCTGTTCTTTCTCTCATCCTCAGACCTGCCCTTGAGCCATTGCCGGTAAGAGCTGAGCTCTCCAAACCAAGTCCATCCTCCGCCTCTGAGTTTTCTCTCCTAATTCTATCTGGAACCCTCTTCTGTAAAGCTTTGTCCCCACCCTATCACTGAAAGTGCTCTTGGTAAGTCAGAGATGACCTTCATGTTCTGAGAGCCGATGGTCAGTTCTGATCTTACCTGACCCAGGAGCAACATTTACCAGGGTTAATCAACTCCTCCTCGTTAGAAGCTGTTAAATCACGTGGTTCTGGAGCATCACTTTCTCCGGGTTTCCTTCTACCTCACCAGCTCTTCCCTCTCAGAGGGAGCCCTAACTTTGATACTTTCTTTTACTGTTCCAGCCTCTTAAAGTCTGCATGCCTCTGGACTCAGCCCTTGAGCCCCATCTCTATTTAGATTTCTCCTTGTGATATTGTCCAGTCTCCTGCCTTTTGATACCATCCGTGCACCAACATGTCCAAGTTTCCATTTCTAGCCCTATCTTTCCTCCTGAGCCTTTCACTTTATGGAGCGTTTTATCTGTACCAAGCCCTTTAATTCTGACAGCCACTCTGGAGCTAGGCCATGTTGTTACCACCTTATTCTGCAGATGGGAAAACTAAGGCCCAGGAAAGTAGCCAACTCAATTTGGAGCCAAATCCAGCTTCCAGTGTTGGTATTAAGTACTATGCTAGTCAACTCTGAATGGTCAGTAAATCCCTCAGGAAGGAGAAAGATCCATGTTTTCAAATTCTTGGCTAATGCCTTTCTTGTTTCCTACATTCCCATGCATATGTGGACTTTGTTCATTTGACAAATAATCATCAACCCCTTCACATATGTTAGACACGGGCTTGCATTTGTACTCCACTTTGTGATCTACAGAATAATGTCAAGACACTTTCCTAGACGATTTTCCCAACCAGTCTATAAGGAAACAGGGCAAGAATTTTTGTTATTATCTCCACTTCCTGGATGATATCCAAATCAGCCTAACCCCCTTACGATTCCCTCCCTGCAGCTGGAAGCATCCAAGGAGCCTTTATGAAGCAGGTTTCCCTGACGACGCCTCAAATTTTTCTCCAGTTCTTCATCGTGGACCACCCTGCCATCTTGTTCACATCTTGCTTTGATGCTTCTTCCAGTCCCCAAAGCAGTTAGCATTTTGGCCAATCACATTCAGGGACCCTGCATCACTGCCTTTGCCAACTTCCCACCCCCTGGGTCTCAGGAGGGCACAAAGAAACACAACAGAAGTCCAGGTGAAAATCTGTGTCCTCCACATCTGGGCTGGGAGCTTTCCCTGCCACTCTGAGTTGTGGTCCTGAGCCTCACTGATGTCAGAGGTTGCTCTGTTATGTGAGTCCTTGCTTTAAGCCCTTTAGCTTAGGAGCCAAATTATGAGTCCATTTTTATTCTTAGAGCCAGAGCAGACACAATCAATTTCATTTCAATGCTCTGATCATAAACCTCCATGTTAAGATTGCCCCTTTAAATCAAGTGTTTATGGGTCCTAGAAGCACCACCTGGAAATTTTACCTTAAGGTCCTAAAGTCATTTGGCTACAAATTACTTAATATTCTCTTGCTCTTATTTCCGTGGTCTGGATTTGATTATTTCTAATTATCATAAATGCCCTTCTGCATGCCAGAATTGTACTGTTACAGCTACTCCATCAGCCGAATATTTTATGTTCATGCTCAGAATCAAAGAGAGCAGAGTTCTAAGTCACGCACGTCTTCCTAGCCCAGGGCTGAGCCATTTAATAAGCTTCAAACCTCTTATCCTGCAACAGAGGAAGACTACAAGTGGCTCATCCTTTTCCTCATTGTGGTCAGTCAGATTCTATCATGGGCTGTTGTCTTTTCCTCCTGAAAATAATCTCTGACTTCACACAAACAACCACGATAGATGTGAGAGGATTCTTTGCTATTAGCTTGGATTGTGGCTCCTTTTGTATATTTTATAGTCGTGTGAATCGTGGTCCCAAGTACAATTTTGTGTCGTCCCCAGCTTTCGGAGAGGTCACGGGAGATGACACCTGCTGGAATTTGATTACTCCAAGAAGCCCAAGGAGCCTGGTCCAACTTTGGGCAGCACTCCTGGGCATAAAACACCCAGAATCGATACTTTATTGCCCGGTCTTACTCCTGACCCCTGCTTTTCAGTCCAGCTCATCCTGCAGGCTGAGTAGTCGGAGCTGTGGCTCCTCTGGGCTGTCAAAGGTGCAGGATAAGAAAGCTGAGTTACAGCAGGAGGAGAGACGCAGGTCACTCCCTGACTTGGTGATGACCTTTTCTGCTCTGAAGACCCCTGCTTTCTTCAAGAGTGAGCCAACCTGACAGAGGCAACACCCAGGCTGGAGGCTCGCATGCATCCTTTTCACTCTGTATTCACAAACTAGAGACACTTTCCCTCTGCTCCTCTTTCCCTTCAAAAATTCTGATGTGCTTCCCAGTTTAATTTGACAAACACTTCTGCCTGGGTTGCTTGCTGTAGGGTCAGGCGTACAGGGCCATTAGGAATGGCTGGACCTGTCAACGTTTCTCCTTTTAGGCCTTTGTCCAGTCAGACCCAAGCTCCAGGGATTTGGTGACTAGCAGAACAAAGCTGGATCTCTATCATACTCTTTTCTACTTTACCTTTAAAAATCCAAATAAATCATTCGCTGACTATGATTAAATGGAAATTGTCTATAATAAGGAATCAAAGGAGAATGAAGCAAACTCTTTCAAATATCCTGAGCTTCTAGAAAAGGAGGTGGGATCAGATGACTTAAATTTATAACACAGATTTTGATGCTTTCAGTCTTCAGTTTCTTCCAAGATAAAAATTTCTAAACAACAGAAACCACTCATAGTATAGAAATAATTGGGACTAGGATTTCAATAAATAAATGATGAATTAACAAAATATAGAATTCTTTATTTGATCTTTAATCATTAATATGACTATTAATAACCTTTGCATGGCTTTCTATGGTCCCACAGAGCTAGAAAAAACATTACCTGCTAATGATCGTAGCTGTAAATTGAATGGATCATCAACATTTGTATAAAACAAACAAGTAAACAAAACAACAGGGAAGAGGTCTGTGGGACAACACTAAACATTTTGTGTCCTTGAAGGCAAGGGAGGGGTCCCACCAGCCACAAGGAACAGGACCCTGCAGAGGCTGCCGGATGTCAGTGCAGCAGCCATGGAGACCCTACTCCCTAGAAGGACAATATCATTGTCACCTGCCACAAAGAACTCAGAATAAAAAAATAAAAGCTCCTGAACACAGCATACAAGCCTTTTAGGAAATGCAAATATCACCATCACTTTTTCCCTTAGTCATCTTCCTACAGCCAAGGATCCAGCCACTCTGATCACTCATAAATCTTTTCTACAGCCAACAGGATTTTTCTAAGAACTGATCTCACAGCTGTGAGATACTGTAGATAGGCAATTTTAATATCTGTCACCTGCTGTATTATTGCAGCATCATACCTGTTCCTTTTATTGAAGAGTTTTTTTAGCCATTTATATTCCATATATTTATGGAATTTATATATAGTTATTTTATATAATTATCAAGGGGTTTGTTGTTAATAATTGAACCCTTAATATCTTGCGATTTACTCTGAGTAACACATGAGCAATATCATTATCAAACAGTTAGATATTTAACCAACTTGTCAAAGGCAGTTTCCTATTTACAAATTCTGTTGAGAGTATCAGCTATATGTTCACAGATAGCTGAGAAATTTTGCTTTCAAAATAAAGAAGCAAGTGCTTGTTATGCCTGAAACTGTCCTTTAAAAAATGTTCTTTTGGGAACAGTATTGTGACATGATCTTTTTATATTAAAATAATTGTAGAGGCTTCCAGTATGTCTGAATTTTCTTTATGTCTAATTGCATTAATTCAGGATCTCCTACCCTTAATCACAAACATGTCAATGCTGCTACAGTTGTCAAATCTGATGAATAGACTTATTTCTTAAATCTCTGCTTTTACCCCCTCTTTCACATGCATTTGCTCAATGAGCATAACTGTAAATCATCTTAGTCGAGGAGGGAACAGCCAGCGTATGTTGGGAAATGTTTCATTACCTGCTGCCTGAAAAGAAGAAAACACACCATGATTCTCAGTGTTTGTTGATTTCTCTGATATATACGCTCCCTGCAGAGTCAGGTTCAAGCTACCGAGGTGTCAGCACCAAGCAGAGTTGGGGAGATGGGAAGAAATGCGCACAATAAACTCTCTGAAGTTGTTTGGTGCCACATCCAGTTTTTTTTCAAAAAAGGGAAATGAAAAAGGCTATAATGACCTCCTTGTCTCAAGACCTTGCTCATGCTCTTGAGTATGGAGAGCACTAGACATTTTTTTTCTTCCATCCCGTAGAAAGTTTCGTTGCACAAGTCCTGCAGCCAGTTATTCCTACCTGATGATTGTTCACCAACACGTGAGGTGAATGCAAGTGCACGTGAGCTTTCTAGGTTAAACCTGTGCAGCTCTATCCTCCCACTGTGCTTCAAGACATACGTGCATTTGTTTCCTTCTCTCACAAGCATGGTGCACTAAACTCTTCTTGTGGTCATTGACACATCATGGGGAGGACCTGGGAAACCATGTTCTGCCATCTTTATTCACCTAGAA
This sequence comes from Monodon monoceros, assembly GCF_005190385.1. Classification (NCBI taxonomy): domain Eukaryota; kingdom Metazoa; phylum Chordata; class Mammalia; order Artiodactyla; family Monodontidae; genus Monodon; species Monodon monoceros. Next base: position 4,132,417 of record NW_021703768.1, on the reverse strand, counting down.
GTCACTGTGCCAACCTACTTCCAGAGGAAGAGCCTAGGGACTAGTGGAATCTTCAGGGCTGTTTCTCATGTTGTCTGGGGAAAGAGGGCGTGTGTTTTGTGGGTTGAGGGTTTGAATATTAAAATTGCTTGAGAATGCCAGAGTATAGCTCTACACGATGGAAGAGGAAATACTAGCCCAAGATCCAGGAGTGAACAGTATCCAGATTGCTTCCTTAGTCCAGGCTCTTGGACTGGCTGTGAGCTGGAAATAAATGATTAAGAAATGGGGCCACTGATGCCCAAGCATGGGCCTATCGTGTGTCCATCCAATTTAACCAAGTTGGGGAAAGATTGATCATCCTTCAACAATAATCAAAATAGCTCCCTGCACCCTAGTGGTCTTGGGGTAGCTGCTTAGAGCCTACTTGTATGAGAGATATCAGAGGCATGAAGAGTCAAGGTGATAAATGAGTTAAGAACCCAGTGTTCTCTCTTTGGGTGTGAACAGTTTTCTTTCTTGGGATTTTGCATAAACCCCCAGAGCGCTTAGAAATGCAGGGAAGACGGAACGCCATAGGGAAGGTACTAGGCTGCTTACTAACATGTAGAGGGGGCTACAGTGATTAATTAGAAACAATGCAACACCTACAATATGTTATGAAACAGTTTATGATAATTACATACGACAATTTTGTACTGTTAAACGGGCAAGTACTAGTAAACGTGACTTAGTTAATAGGAGCTGTCTACATGGATTGTGATTTTTCTTAAAAATATGCTTCACATGGATGAATTTTTGTCTCTGCAATTAATGCTGACAAAGCAATGGCATCCCCACTCCCAGTGGGGATCAGTACTGCAGATGAGTGAATTTCTCTGTGTTTCTTCTTCCCTTTCTGTGAGTTTAGTCAGATGTTCAAATGTTAAGACCTTCTTGTGAGGACTGTTTATAGCAGATGTTTGTGCAATCCCATAAGAACAGACCCAAAAGAGGATATAAAATAGGGCCACGATGAAGAGTAATAAATTGATTAAAAGTGATTCAGAAAGCACATGGAGATCCTGAGAGTGTGAACGAGAAATGGAACATTTGATAGATGCTGCCATTGATCTTTTGGGAGAATGGAATTTGAAAGTGGATTTTGTTTGGAGTATAGAGTTCTCTTAGGCAGAATGCTTTTGCTTCATAACAACTAGTTTTTCATTTAATTCATTTCATTTAATACATTCTCTTCCAGTTTTAAAATAGGTTAAAAGTCAGTATTTATCCAAGAAAATGGCCATACCCATTTTCTTCTACATATTGTCCTGGCTTTCTGCTGCTAATAGGGTCAAGTTTGGGTTAGGTGTCATGGCCCCTAAGGGACATTAATTTTCCTTGTGGTGAATTCTCTTTGTTGACATGAGGAGAGTCAAACCCAGGCCAAGTGTGAAAAAGAATGAAGACAGAGGAACAGGCTATTCAAATAGTCAGTAATAGGACAATTATGACAAGTATGGCAAGATGTCAAGATCATCACCTTTGCTCTCTGTCTATATAGTCATGCACATGGTACACATCTTCAGTGACTCTGACCAAGGCTTAAGCTCCTCCACCCTGAATAAATTCCATGGGTGATGACGTCATCTCCTTTCTCCTCCTCCCCCCTCCTCCTTCTCCTCCCATTCTTCTTCTTCTTCTTCTTCTTCTTCTTCTTCTTCTTCTTCACCTCCTCCTCCTCCTCCTCCTCCTCCTCCTCCTCCTTCTTCTTCACATTCTTGGGAAAAGTATAGTATAAACTCAACATACAAAAAAGTACTTACGATCACAGGAAAATTATTATACAAATAGATTTTGGCCTGTCTGGTCCTTTGTCTTTTTCTTGCAAAGGATGGCCCGGAAGATGTTTGTTGCTATCTGTGTCAAGTAGAATCTCTAACTTTAAGTTTATGTAGCTTCTCCCCCTCTTAACCATAGCGAGGGGCCAAATATCCTCTTGCTTAGAGTTTTAAATTGATTTGTTTTTCTAACATACGATCCAAAGTACATCTTGTTATAGATAAATTTTACATAACAACACTGTATGTGAAAATAAGCCCTGAGTTTGAATTTCTTGTGTTGCTTTGGTATCAGCAGGAAGCTTTGAAGGGATGGAGATTTCATCTGGAGCTACTTTGAGCTCACTACCCCTCACCATAATGCACAATACTAAAAAAAAATGTGTGCTGAGGACAGCAAAGAGGGAAGGTCCCATTACCATCTGTGACTATTTCAGGATGCTCTGTTCTTGATGCTTCATGTGATGGTGGTGGCAGCCCAAATGGACACACCATTTCACAGCCTTTTCAGAGGCCACATAATTTGTACCACACAATGTCATGAAAATTTTAACAGCATGTTTTCACTCCAGTGATAATGGCCATGGCTGAAATGTACTCAACATCAGCCCTGGGCTCATGAAGAGGTGAGAATTTATCTTTACACCATTCGTCACCCTCAATGTTTGACTTCCAAGACTCTCTTTACTACTCTCTGTTTTCCAGCATGAGCACCAACTAATCAGACAAAATAATACATGCTTTTCTTCATCTTTTTGTTTCTTCTCTTGTGGTTTGATGATTTTCTTTAGTAGTATGCTTGTGTTCCTTTCTTCTTAGTGTTTGTGTATTTATTGAAGGTTTTGAATTTGTAGTTACCTTGGGATTCACCTATGTTGAACTATAACTATATGTACTTGTTTTATGTTGGCAGTCATTTAAGTTCTAACACATTCTAAAAGATCTACATTTTTAGTTCCCTCCCCCAATTTTGTGTTTTCGATGTTATATTTTACATCTTCATGTTTCTCCCTTAACTATTTATTGTAGTCCTAGGTGTCTTTTATAATTTTTTCCTTTTCTTTTCATACTGGCTTATTTAAGCCGTTGATCCTCAGTCCTTAATATATATATATATATATATATATATATATATTTTTTTTTTTTTTTTTTTTTTTTCTAGTGGGATTTCTCTTTCCTATTGATTCTTACTTCGTTTCCAGTTAGAGAAGACACACAAGATAAGGATGTCCACAATTGCCACTTCTATTCAACATAGTATTGGAAGCACTAGTCACAGCAATAAGACAAGACAAAGAAATAAAAGCCATCCAAATTGGAAGGAAAGAAGTAAACCTGTCATTATTTGAAGATGACATGATACTCTACATAGAGAACCCTAAAGTCTCCACACAAAATCTATTAGAACTAATAAATGAATTCAGTAAAATGGAAGGATACAAGATTAATATACAGAAATCTCTTGTTTTTCTATACACTGATAATGAACTACCAGGAAGAGAAAGTAAAATAAAATGAAACAAAACAAAAACAATCTTGTTAAAATTCCATCAAAAAGAGTAAAGTACCTAGTAATACACTTAAATAAGGAGGTGAAAGACCTATACTCTGAAAACCATAACAAACATTGATAAAGGAAACTGAAGATGATACAGAAAATGTATGTAAATGATAATCTGTGTTCTTGGATTGGAAGAATTAATATTGTTAAAATGACTATACTACCCAAAGCAATATATAGATTCAATGTAATCCATATCAAAATACCCATGACATTTTTTCACAGAACTAGAACAAACAATCCTAAAATTTCTATGGAAGCATAAAAGACTCTGAATTGCCAAAGCAATCTTGAGAAAAAAGAGCACAGTATGAGAAAGTGGAGAAAAATCATTACATTATAACTAAGAGTGGAATAAGTAGCAGGTTGCCCATCCTAGATCAGTTTCCAAAATGCTGACATCGAGGGGGTCAACTGGGCAAGATGGCATTAGTGGGAGTGGGCATGACTCATTGGGTAAGTGACACATTGCAAGGTGAAGAGGATCAAAGAAGATCAAGATCATCAAAGAAGGTATTGATTTGGGGTTATAGGTTAGAAATAAGGATGAAAGGGAAAAAAAATAGAAGCAAACATTTCTTTTCTTATAAATGAAGAAATTGAGAAAAGATAGAGTAGGTATCATTGGCTGCATAGATTAGCAAGACATTCAGACACTTATGCTCTCTAGGTCACACTACAAGGGCAATGTTCACCAATTTCTATCTTTTCTCTCCTATCTGGTGCCGAAGCAAACCAGCAACCTCTGCAGGAATGAATTTGAGTTCAAATAAAGGATTGGGTAAGAAAAGAGATGTATTTTACAACTGCCACATAAAAAAGATCTCTTTAAAAAGAACATCTATTCCCTACCATGTACTATTTGTTTTTATTTTAATAATACTTGCCCCAAATTCCATAACAACCCACAGATTGTGTTCACAGGTGTTGTGTCTCCTAACCCTCCCAGTAGCCCTACATAGGAGAGGGGATGGGGGAGATGACCCTGGTGAAATATGAAATGGTTCTACAGCAAGTAGGTGGCACTATCCAGACTTGACCATGACCATGAGTGTTCTAAGACGAGTGCTCCTTGACTCTAAGCAGCTTGTGCAATTTCACCTCACCATGGACTCACAGGAACCATAAAAACGAAAAAAAAAAATACCAGCTCTATATTTCATGTCAAATTTATACATTTTACTAGACACACTGCATTTCTGATGTAAAACCTGTGAATACATTCCAAGTGATAAAGAAGATATCTAAGATATAAAATGTCTTTATGAAAATAGCTGAGCCTCTAAGATCAAAGGCAATAATGTTAATTGAGGAACATTTTTTTTTTGTATGATGCACTGGTAAACACGTATTTTTTTGTGTTCTTGTCTCTTTAAAGCTTATACTGTAAAGAGTATTTTGTTATACCCATTATGTTAATATCTTAAGAATTTTCAACAATTTAAATATTTTGGAGATCCTTTCTTAAATTAAATCTATTCCGTCTGAAAGTTGGTGTGTGAGAGAAAATAAAGGGGAAAAAAGAGAAATGTTAACACTAGGAGAGAAGACATAATTAAGACTTAATCACAGAGCAAATTTTACAGAGGAAAGTCTATAACACATATGACATCTACATTAATACAAAGTAACTTCCATTTTAATCCATGTTGTTACAATATGTACAAAACAAATTAATAAATTTGGGGATATCATTTTAAAGTGTCAACAGAACAATGAATTTTAGTGAATGCCAGTTTTGTGGTATTGATGGTAATTGTACATGTCCTCATCTGCTTATGAAAAATTAGATAATTTTATCCAGCTTGCAAGTAATTTTTCTTTTTACACCATGCAACTGAAGTGGTCCGGCCATTCCGTTCTCTGAGACTATTCTGTGGGAACCATTGGTTGGAATGTCTAGACACCTTTAAACCTTGTAGAATTTCCTGACTGGAAAGAACCATGACAGTCATTTTGTACACATCCTTGACAATGAGAGAGCTTTGCTGGACCTCCTTTGCACTGCTCTCAACTCAATAAGCAGAAATTTTCCATTTAATTTTGCACCTTCTTTACCTTTTGTTCAGAACTAAGGTTAAAGGTGGGTTCCTTTGTTAAATACAAGGTAAAAAGTCCAATGTGTATATCGTATTGTCAGTTACCCTTACAAATATCCGAGCATGTTTAATATTCAATTTCCAAATAATCAAGTAGAATAGCTCAGTGGCAGTTTGTTTACATAAAATGCCTTTTATTTGTTTTTGCTTCCTTTATCATTAAACAACTATCTTTTGAGTGTCTGCTAAGTGCTAGGGATATAGCAGTCAATTAAAATCAGGGTTAGGCTTTGACTTCCACTTATAACGTAGAAAGGAGTACAGAGCTTTGCTTCAACCCTAATGAGGAGAAGGCAGTCAATCTACTAAATTTCATTTAAGAGAGATGATTCACAACTCAACCAGGGAAACAAAATCCCATAGAGAAACAAATCCCTCAAACAAGAGGCAAACAGACTAGCTCTCTCCCTTTGGTGGAGCACAGAAGAAAGGGGTGGCCCCATTTTAAGTGGATATCAAGAACTTAGATATAATTGTAAAGAATTCTTCTAGACTCAGTGCTGGCTGCTATGTTAGTTTGGAGTAACTGCCCACACCCCACCACGAAACAAGCAATGTTTACATTCACTTGCAGTCATTTTTCCATAGACCTTTATTGTGGACACATATGAGAAATCTAGGGGAGGGAAGAGGATGGTGTAGGTATACGGGAGGTAATGGGGGCTCCTGGAGGACAGCTGTAAAGCCTGCCTATAGGTACAGAACAGTTTACTTCCACATTTCCAAGAAAGTTTTTCAGTTCATTCACAGTCTGGAAATTATTTTCCCACAAAGTTATGACATGAGTAGAACAATTATTACTGTAGACAACATGGAGTTAGGATGAAAATGCATTCATAGATTTCACATCCAATCAACCACTTAAATCTCATCCTTCACCCCAAATTGTCCAAGATCCCAGAGAATTTACACAGTGAAGAAGGTCTTTCTTTATATCTACTCTCAAGCAAGGGTGGTACCAGATTCTGATATGTGACTGTCACCTTTGCTTCAAGTGACCAGCCGGCCTGTGTGAACAGTTTAGGTTTCTGCTGTCTTAATATCAGGCATGTCGACCACTCAAGGGCATCTTACTAACCCAGGTAGCTGCTCAGGCCATCCAGGTACCTTGAAAGGAACATAATCCTTTTATCATTCCTCAATTTGGGACTCTGGTTTTATCACCTCTCTTTTACCCCACTGATGATGGAAACATTCCTGACCTAGAGTAATGGGATGGGTGAGCACCCAACACTGGACAGATGAGGATGACAGAGTTTATTGGTGACATGAACCCACAGTCCAGGGAAGGACAGTGCACACAAGGCAGGACCTCAAGAAGGTTGCACTTGGGACAGAGTGAAGCAGCAAGACCTGCAGGGGGGCAAGCTTTGCAGTAACAATGGCGTGAGGTGCCCCCATGATTGACTTGTTTGGATAACCCCCTGGGAACTGACAGCACTGCTCAAATATAAACAGGAGGTTCTCCCAGTCCTCTCAGTAAGCAGGGTTGTCTGTCTGGAAACTGTCCACTGGAGCAAGTGAGAAAGGACTCTGTGGTGAGAACAGTCATATCAGGTGTAGCAGAGATCAAGGCAGCACAGAATATGGGCCTTTTCTTTTAGGTCCTTAATCACTGGTGCCCAAGGTTTCAGGAGTAACAAACCACCTCTTAATGTTGAGTCAGGAGTCATTGTCAAATCTGTCACCTTGCTGACCCAGAATCTATGTCTCCTTCCCTCCATCCTGTGTACTACTTATACCTTGGAAAGTATTTCTTCTAAAACTTGAAAAATCCCAAATTCCTCTTTCTCAAATAGTGGGATCCAGCTCACTGTTCCCACTTACCCTGGGGGACTCTACGCACCTGTCTTGAGGAGGCCACAACCACATCAACTCATGTGATTTGAATTGTCCTCAGTTAATTTCAAAGGGTTCATACCTTTCCCTCTGACATGACCAAATTCAAAATTGAAGATTTTCTGCATTTCTCTCACTAGAGAAGGAAGTTAAACCACCATGTGTAGGTCATTCCATTCATATGATTCTCACTTACTAATGAAGAAATAGGGCATAAAAATAGAGGGGGCATTACAAGATAATCCCGCTATTAAAAGTTAAAGCCACTGTAAGTTTTGATATCTTTCCCCTTTTGTACATATCAGTCAATAATCCTAACTAATAAATGCACACCTTACACACAGTCATAGTTACTTCATGTATCATCTATCCATTGCTCTGTAACACACTGAAAAGAAATCTTAGTTAAAAACAACCATTTTATTTGCTTAGGTGTTTCTAGATTAGAAATTTAGGATGGGATTTGCTGGAGAGTTTGTTGGCTGATGTCACTTGGGATCACACATCTGGTGGCTCATCTGAGACTAGATGGTCCACGATGGCTTCATGCACCTGTTGGGGGTTGGTACTGGCTGTTGATGGGTCATGTGTCTCCAGAAGAATAGCCTGGATTTCTTTACGTGGTGGCCTGGTTTCAAGAGCTAGAAGTTTCAAAGACCCTTGTTGCCTATGCCTGGTGGTTATGTAACATCTCTTTCAAGCCCGACGTCTAGACTAAATTCAAAGGTTGAGAAGATAGACTCTGCTTCTTTATGTGGGGCGATGAAAATGTGGGTGACACTTGATTTACTACATTTAATTTCTATGAAACACAGTTTTATAACTAATTGGTAAAGAGTTATTCTATCCAAAAGATACAGTAGATATTCTGCTGTTATTTCATTAGATATCCATAAACCAGGAGCTCATTTCAAACTCAACAGATTTTTTTTAAATTAAATGTTGATCTCTTCAAATATTTAACATAACATCTTAATAAATAAAAGATTATAGTCCTTATTCCACAAAGGGACCTATCACAGTTTTCTAGCTAGTTCTGCTTTTATTTTTATATTGCCCATCTGGCAAGTGTCTGTCTGAGTACTTTAGAAGCCAGAACAAAGTTAAATTTAAATAGACAGAAACCCAAGAACACCGCCAAGTCCCAGAGACAGGATTCCTTTTCAGCGAGAGGGGGCAGGGCAGTATAGCTTTTAAAAACTGTCTTTTGAGGCTGAAAAATCTAAGCTCTCTTGCCATCCTGAAATTCATTCATCCTGTGATCTTGACACTATTTGATGACCTTCTGGGTCTCTTCATTGGAATGGGTGTAAAGATGGCAATATGACTGCTTATTGAGGGGTTTAGGTAAGACATTTATGAACTATGAAAATTTCAGGATTTTGCATTTCAGGTGTTGGAAGAGCTCTGATGGACTCGTGCTGCAGGCCTGGGGGACTCCAAGCACCCTTCTCTCAGGGACTTGTTTTCACAACTGGGCATCTAAGCCCCTTGCAGTTCTCCTGGATTTTACTTTAATCCCAGGAATGCACTTTGCCCCTGGAAGAGAAGTTTGCTTCAAAGCAGCAGGAGGATGACTGAATCAGGAGGGACGCCTTCTCACCACCATCCCACGATACTGCTAGAGTGGAGACCAGGCCAGAACCCCAGAAAGCTTCCAATCAGCACAGGTGGGAAACTCCTAGTCCAGGAGCGGCCGAGGTGCCTCTCGGATCCCACTTGACATCTGCTTTCCCAGAATCCCGAGTTACTTTTTCCCAGTGCTCTTTGTGATGAAAGGTCACATGATGCTTTGTATATCACTTTCCATGTTAATGAAATAGTAGAAATTGTAAAGTACTTCCTCGCAGCACATGAACATTACATTTAGACATCTGGTCTCCTTAGGTTCTTCTTGGCTGTGGCAGTTCCTCAGACTCTCCATGACCTTGACAGTCGTGAGGAGCACGGGTCATGTGTTTTATAAAGCTCCTCTCAATTGGGATTTGTCTGATGGTTTTCTCATGATTGGTCTGGGGTTATGGGCTTTAGGCCACGGAGGAAAAGTGCCATCTCATCACATCGTATCAGCGGTCCATGCGCTCACTGTGACTTTTCACAGATGGTGTTGACCTTGATCGCCTGGCTGAAGTCATGTGTGTCGAGCTGCTGTCAAGTTCCCCTGGCCCATACTGTACTCTTTGGAGCTGAGTCACGAAAGGCATCCCACACTTAGGGAGTGGGGATTTATGCTCCAGCTTCTGAGTGTGTAGTATGTACACAAATTAGAGGGAATTCTCCTATATTGGGAGAAATTACGTCTTCTCCTTTACATCCGTTTTTAGGATAAAATAAAAACTATTGTGCCAAAGAAAGCCACCGATGGCCTGGTCCTGCCCACCTCTGTGACCTCACTTCCCTCCACTCTCCCCATCCTCGCTGTTCTGTGCTCCTTTGGTCTTTCGATGCTGCATTCATGTCAAGCTCATCCCACCTCAGGGCTCCAATGCCAGCTGGTCCCCCTCTGAACACTCAGCTCTACCTCTGCGAGGCTGGGTCAGGCCAGGCTAGCTATCCCAACATGCTCCAGCAGGTCACAATTCAACTATATACACATATCTCCAAAGCCACCATTTGCTTGAAATTCAGAGAAGATGTTATCTATCCTCAGAAGAGCTTTCTGAAACATATTATACTTGATTTGCTTTGGTTTGTCATTTCTGTTATCCCTAGATTCTGTGTGAAAATGTGTTCCTTGCTTCTTAATGCATGAAACTGGGATATTCATGAGTCAATTGAAAATCACTCATCCATAGATATATATATATATTTTTTGTGGTCATACAATACAGAACTTCGGGGAAAGAACTAAATCTAATCCCCCCAAAGATTGGCATTAAAATTAGTGAATTAACATATAATATAAGTGCTGTATTAGTCATATCTGTGATTTTTATCAGTTACATGTAATTTTATTTACTTACAGAAACATTTAACAAGGAATTAGAAATTGCACATCACTTTACCAGCCTGTGACAATCATCTTAAATAAGATTATATGTATTCTTCCAGGCCCATTTTCTATCTACATTTTTGCACTAAGTTGAAGAAAAAGAAATACAGTCCAGAGGAATTTTATTCCATTTACAAAGTGCAGTAGACAGGATGGAGTTATCAACCCAGGACGACTGTCCCCTCTGGGGACACCTACCTCCAGCACCAAGCTTTGGCTATTTGAAAACCTGCCTTGTACGGTCAGACCTTCAGGAAAATGCATTTCCACATCACTAATTCATTTTTTTTAAATGGTGAGTGATTAGATCATTTATTTTAATCTGACACTTGGACAAGATTTTTGTTTGTTTACTTATTCATCTGTTACTAGATGCTTTTAATTCCTAAAAAGCTCCTAAGAAGACATGATGGAGCTATAAGAATTTACTCCAAGATTCTAGCAGCAAAACCCAGGAGGATTCTTTTCTCTACTTAGAAACTTAGAAGAGCTGGTGGCCAGCGTTTACAAGCCAGGCTGTATATTATACCAAGTAAAATTCTCAGGTCTAATTTCACTCTATTGATGTAGATAAATGCAAAATCTATACAACGTTAAGGAGATTTCTCAGATTCCTATTAGAAAGTCACTATTACAAATATAGTAATGTTTCTATTGAAAGTAGGTAATTTTCATTGCGCAAGACAATGATGGACAAATGATGGTAGATGAATTTCCTTGATGACTACGTGTGCTTGATTCTGGAGGTGCTGAGCTGGTGCTCTTTCTTTGCGTACCTGAGCATCGAATGAGCTACTGAGGTACAGAGATTGAGGCTCCCTCGTGAGTGGTAAACAGGGCTGTGGACAAAGGTTCCCTTGCAACGATAAAATGAGCATGGGACAGGATGAAAAGTTCAAAGCATGATGGATGGGCCGTCCCCACTGAAGGTCACACAACCAGGGAGAATCAGCCACTTAAAATGTATTAGACAAAGTAGTGGAAAATAACAATGCCTTCTCTTTTTGAGCTTCGCGGGAGGATGGATGTGCCTAATGAGAGGAGGTGACACTGAGTCTTTATCATTGGGGTCTGAGCTGGGGACGGTGGTGATGTCGTTGGCCAAGAGTGATATGAACCCCAGGCAAGAGGCTGCAGGACTCCTGGGCCTCACATGTGTGTGCATGTACCATTGCCATCACTGTTACTGATGTAGGTGCTGTTACATCCTGAAGGAAACTGAGATCAGAAAACAGTCAGACCCAGAAGCCAACTAGGCTAAAAATGGAACCAGTAAAGTGACAAAAATCTGGTCCATGGTGGTGGCTTGAAAGTCCAAACAGCTCATGCATGAGCAAAAGTGTATTGGGTTTTTTATATACTTGTTATTTCTCCTGGTCACATTCAAACTGCTCAGAATCTGGTGTAATTGCCAACTTAGCGTTCTCTCAATGAGGAGTAGAAGCAGAATTAATGCAGATCTTGGGGCTGAAGGAAATGAGGATTTCACTTAGAAGAGAAGTTTCACCTTGACATCCCCAAACTGTGATTGCCAAGGTTTCAGGGCCTCCAGCTGCAGACTGGAGGGGTGAGAAATGTTGGAGATTGAGATCTTCCAGCCACCGTTTCCAATTATGCTTGGAGAATTGGCATTAAAAAATCCAAAAAAGTTTCAGTTTAGTGAAAGGCTGATATTATTTACTAACTAATGGAAAAGTAAATTGTGGCAGCTTTAATGCAAAAGTAATTGCATCTGTACACTGAAATGACACCATTCTTACAAAGTAGTTGCTCATCTGTTTTGAAATGTTTTTGGTCGCAACAATGGCTCACACATACAACCAAGTGGAAACATTTATCTATGGAAAATTGACGCTGAAGAAACCTAATAGATATGTTTCCGACTCATTCTAAGTTGGTTTTAATTATGGATGGCAATTGTTTCTACTTTCTGCCACCCTTCTCAGGTGTAGCCGAGGATCTGTGAAATGCTCTTTATATAATCTCAGTGAGGCTAAGAGATGCAGAGATTGTCCTAGTAAAAGTTAACGTGAGCAACAGGAAGCAGCAGAACTATATGGAGATAGATCAAAAGGGAGGGGTGAGAAGGAGGAGAAAACACATCCCAGAACATGTGCCCAGGAGGAGGAAGCAGGCCCCTGGACCTAGAGTCCCTGGCACTTCGTTATGGTACCTGACAGCGGGTAGGAATTCCATACATGTTTATGGGATTGAAATGCAAGGAAGGGCTAAGGTCAACGACTTCTTCAGCCTCCACCTGCTGCTAGAGATGGTGTGCCCTGTCCAACTCCTGAGCCTTAGACAAATCATGAATGGATTTGGCTCATTCAAAGCTTCCAAGTTTTTCATGTAGGTTGAGAGTCATGATGATAAACGTCATCAGAACCACCTGAGCTCAATGTTACAACTATTTGAGTCAGGAAGGCATTGTATATAAAATGGAATTTCAGCATTTAAAATTCTCCTAAAAGAAAAGTTTTACACAGTTTGAATGACAATCTGGTCAAAGAATGAGTGCTGGATTTATACATGGAATACTCTACAGTTATTATAATCAAATAAGTAACACCAGCAAAGGTTTTTGGAAATATAACAGTGAAAAATCTTTAATGACGCTTACTAATATATATGAAATGATTTTGTCCATCATAACACTTAAATTATAAATGATCATAATTTGTATCATACTACGTATGATACTATATAGGTTCTGAAATATTCCAAGTACAGGAAATTTGTAATAAGAATTTGCACATATGTTAGCTATGTCATCTAAGGAACTCATAACACATCATTACTCTTATTTAAATTTAGAATCAAATTTTAAAGGTGAAGAAAGGCAAGTACTGAAGTTGATGAGAGAAAGCAAAGACTCTCTCATACAAACTGTAGAAGGGTCATCTCACAGGCTGTATCATCCCCATCGTGGAGAATTGTGGACAGAAACACCAGCTTTCAGATATGGCTGGTCTGGCTGTGGCCAGGCTGAGCCGAGTCCCCACTTATAAAAATAGAGACATCTGTGTCTGCAATATTTCTATCTAGCTCTAGTTCCATCTATGTGTTGATAGTGAAATAATTGAAATTGCCATCTACCAATTTCCATTGTATTTTCCTATATACAATAGGTTGGAATCTTATTAGGAAGGAAATCCATGCATTACTGAAGCGTTTCACTGGCCCCAAAGTGAAGCCAATGGGGAACAGGCTCTGTGTGTCTCTGGGGCATCTGGTCACAACATGGGGACCAGGGAGGCCAAGGGAAGAAAGGATGAAAGACTGAGAACAATTTCAAATTCCAAGAGAAATCCTTTGGCTAAGAATAACGTACCTTCCGTGTCTTTCAAAAATTTCCACAACAGATGGGCTGCCGGGCTGCACTCCCCACGGAAAGTTAAAAACAATAGGGCTGATTTCAGTTACTCACTTGGATTTTGAGGAAATGGAGAAAAACATCGGTCCTAACATTTTTGGTGTTTAGATGAACCACAGAAGTCAGTAATCAGCCGAGACAAAAGGTCAGTAAACCACATGCAGATACGAGAGGGGCACACAGCACTCTCCAAGCCATGCTTCACGGGGTTTAAATATGTATTTTTTTTCTGTTACAGGCACCTTTTTCTTTCCTTTTTCTGTTAGAGTGAGTGTGGCTCCTATAAGACGTGGGAGATGGGTGTTTGCAGTTTAGTCCAGGGTTGGGAACATAAAACATTGTGCCCACAGTTTAGGGCTGAGCCCGGGAGATCCCAGACATCCTGCCGGTTCCTTCCTTCCCCTTCTTGGGGCCACTGTGGTCTCAAAAAAGTCAGCCCATTGAGGCGACAAGAGGACATGGACTTGGTCTCAAATTCACAAATCTGCCACCTTCTCTTGACATCAGAAGTAGCTGCCCCCCACCTGATGGCCCGGGTCTGTAACACACACTCAACAGGAGGAGATGCCTTTCAGAGAAGGTTAGGCCCTCTTGGCTTCTTTCTTTTCTTTATTGAGCCCTGTGGGAAAAATGAGCATCACGTCGTAGAGGACAGCACATCACACCCACAGCCAGCGTTAAGTTCTTCCATCACCTTCCAGATTCTCCTGCATAATGTCCTCCATGGACTCTACTGTCCTTTTCCAGATGCTGATCCAAAGATGTCCCGGAGAACAAGAGCTCTGATCTCTCTGGAACATTCACGAGTTGGAATGCCATTAAGGAAACTCTGAATGCTCAGAATAAAGTGAAGCCAAGAAAAAAAAAAATGAGTTTAATGTTTTGGGTTATTCTCTTCAGACTCACTTAAGCTGTGATCTTTGTGGTCTTAGGCACCAGGGATGGACGGAGTGGAAGGCTGAGGTCTGCCCCAAAGGCACCATCACACTTGTGGCCCCTGCTGCCCCTTGCCTGGTTTAAAAGCCTTTACAATAATGTGATCATGTCCAAGTCAGGACTAAAGAAAAGAGAAGGTAGATATGCTTACTAGTCTATCCAATGGTCTGTTTTCTTTCTTCCTTTATTTAATTCTCTAGCCCCTCTTCCCATCCCTCAACCCCTCATCACGAAAAGTGAGTAATTGTTGTTTGTTGGTTTCTATCATTTAATGTACTTTTTTTTCTTAAAAGACTTAGAAAAATATACGATACAATGTCATTAACTCTAAGTGATGGAAACAAGGCTGTTTGTAATCTCATTCTTTGAATTCTTTTGTACTTTAAAAATATTCTCTGAATAAAAAAATAAAGAAAATAAGACACATGAAAGGGATTTAAAAACTAAAAGCAACCTACAAAGGGAGACCCATTTGACATAGAAAGAGGTAGAAAAGGAGGGTTTGTGCAAATCTGAGTCTGGTGAAAGGACTTAAGTGGAAAATTTCCAAAACCACTGCTTAAAATAAAATGTTCTCTCATCAGGTCTCAAATCCAAAGTGTAGGAATTATGAACCACTAGGTTAAGAGGCTTGGAACAAGGAAAAATAGTTATACACAGAAGATATCTAATTAAGATTTTATGGAATTTGGACTGAAGGCTATCTTAATCTCCCCATCATGCACACATGTGCACACAAATACTATCAGTGATAGAACCAGAAGAGTTAACTTTGAGAAGTACAGAGGGCTGGCAAACATTTTCAATGGAATTGGATTTAGAAAAATGTTGACGTTAGCGAAACTTTTCCAATTCAGCTATACTCCATGGAATTACTCAAATTTGAGTATTTCTTATTGTGGAAACCATGCATCAGGACAGCCTCCTAAACAGGGTAGTAAAAGACACATCCCAGAAGGGATGAAAGTTGAGGTCTGACCATGAGATTACAGGGCTAGCCTGTAATCTGTTCAAGTGAAACCCAGCCTCTGTGTGCTCATGCACTGACGTGGCTTAGCTTATTCCATGCACCCATTTCAACTGGGACCTAAATCCATGATTGCTGGAGACCTGTTCTCTGGTCCAGAAATCATGTGGCCTCAACGATGTGCAAAACCCTCTAACATGGGCAGAAAACCTCAGGATCATCCATGAAAGGAAGCACGGAATTGTCCATTTTAGTGATAAAACTCACAGTTGGCGTGATTGATGTGGAACATTTGCTTCTGTCCTCCTGTCAAAGATGTTAGTAGGATATTAGATAGCAATGACCTCTTCCTTCTGGAATTGATGTGTCACAAAGTTCAGGAAAGAAATTCCCTACATTCTTCACTGAATCCTGCCCCCCATCCCTGTCCGACATCAGTTCCTGTGGTCACATGATGCTCGTCACACAGCACAGAGCAGGCTAACTTCACCTGCCACATGGGAAGAAAAGATCCCTTTGCTTAGAACCCATTTCCAAAATCTTCCAGGAAGAAGGCACTATGCACAGCTGTGACTATTCCTTGCTTTGTGTCCTTGACACACTATTCAACCTCTCTGTTCTCATTATTCTTCAGACAAGTGGGTGTATTAATAGTAGCCACCCTACAGGAGAGTAGCAAGTATTGAGTGAAAGAGTGAATCTCAGTCACCCAGCTCCTCACTGGCACAGAGCAAACCTCAAACCAAAATAACTGCCGTTCAGTGGTGCTGACTAAAAATCTGAAAGAAACCTGCTTTACAAGAGTATGGAAAAGATGGTCTTAACAGGGTAAAGAAGGAGGAGATTAAAAAAAAAAAAGAGAGAGAGATAGAGAGAGAAAGAGGAAGAGGAGGAGGAAGAGGAGGAGGAGAATGAGGCGCGGGATAGGCTTTAAACAACAACCACAAGGGAAATCAATTTACATGATCTAATAAGAATGACCCCATGCGCACACCGTAGCCCAGCATCCTGTCTCTCGGTACAGAGCCCAGAAGCTCTTGTAGGCATGCCCTAGAATGTCAGACGGTGAGCAACAGTCCCTCCCTGGTTGGAGATTTAATGTTTAGGACAACTGTTGACTCAGTGATATTAGTAATCCATAATGTTTTTATATTAACTGTGGAAGGTGACTTCTTAGTTGTTAACAACAAGAAAACAGATTTAAATACCACAAATTCAAATATTTTTCTCCCCACCAAAGATATCCATGGAACACTGATGGCAAACTGGTCATCCTGTCAAGGGAAGATGTGTCTGGAAGTTTGTTTTTTCATCCAGAGAACTTGAGAAGACATCTTTGTGTTCTGCACATTTAGAGATGAGTCACTGATAGACAGAAATGCTGTGTCATTGTTCAGGAGTAAAGTTTAAACTTACTGTGATTATTAGGCATAATTGGCTTAATTTGGTGGAATAAAAGAAATTAATGGCCCAAATCCTACAAATATATACTGATTCCATCATAATTTAGGAATTTTGTGAGGCTTAATTTTATATGTAGGCAACCAAACCACAGTCCCTTGTCTGGCGGCCAATAAGCTTCTTTGGGAGACACACACACACACACACACACACACACACACACACACACACACACCACACTTGCATTGCAGAGCATTGAGGATCATGATAAAGATTCACACAAGTTTTTGCCACAGGAGACAAAAGTGTGAATATTTTCTTTTGCTGGTAGTGACCAGAGAAGTATTCCCAAGGCACATTGACCATCAACTGGACAACAAATGCTAGGTATAATGAATGAGTAATCCCCTGCAGTTTTCCTTGCTTCTCTTTGCCCTGGAAGATGACCAGAGAGGAAGGAGAATTGACACCATGTGAAAGTCTCTGGAGTGAGAGGAGGAGTCTCTACAGTAGAAATGAGAGCAAAGCATCCTAAAAGTGGGTTTTAAAAACGCACCAGTTGGGGCAGCAGTGTGGGGCCCCCAGGAGTCTCCCCGGAGTCAGGATCCACTGCCTGGGGAATCTGCCCACCTCCTGTAGTGCCAAGCCTTGGTGTAAAGAGCTCAGAGGGACATTCTTCCATAGTGAGCATCTCAGATCCAAGCCAGGCCAGCAAGGTGGCCCCTCAATCAGCAGAATGAGTGAAATTATTGGCTTATGGTGAGTTGGCTTCATTGAGGCTGAACTTATTAATTTAGGTATGAAAATGTTCCTTGTTCTTCCAAAATACTTTTGTTGACTTTATTCTTTCAGCTAATTAAGAACTTACTAAGCTGTGACAATATTTATCATGTTAAACCCATTGGGGCTGGCATGCTTTGACTTTGCAAAACATATAAAGACACACCATCTGGGGAATGAGTGTTTCTCTCTGAAGATTTTCCTCGAGTGTCTGCAGATCCACAGCACCCAACACAGGAGTCATTTCTGGCTGCTCTACACAAATGCTTCAGCATAAACCATCAGAAATGCATAAAATATAGTACTTCCAGTTAAGTAAATGCCTTAAAAAGTAATATCTAGGTGTGTTTATTGTTGTTGCTTTTGTTTCTATAGGTCAATAACAACACCCAACACAAAACTGCAATTCCTTTCAAAGGGGCGGATGGTAATTGAAAACTTGACCTTGCCCTCTCTGCAGAAAGGTGGCACAGACTGATGGGTGCTCCCCAGAGGACCCTCTGCTGAGCTGATGCTCTGAGTGCAATCTCCGATCCTTTCTCACTGCTACTGGGACTTGTTAAGCGGCTGAAACCCGTGATGATTGGAGAAGTGCACTGCTGTACACAGACTTCTGGCATTTTTCAAAATCCCAGGGCAGACAGGTCATACCTTTCATCCTTGTATGTGAGCTTGCCCAGCGTGGCCCAGGAGCAGTGCTCTGAATCACAGCCTCCACAGTGAATACAGCCCTTCCCACTGGGCCACTGCTCTCCCCAGTCTGGATCCCTCATGGGTCTGGAGATAGTGTCCAGTACAGACAGTCTCATCCAGACTTACAGCATCATTTACAGGGTCATGGATGGGCTGGAGGACCTTGAAGTATCACTTAAACATGATTCCCTATTGAGAAATTCATTGCCCCCATAGGTGAAGGAAGAATAACTACACAGAATAAAACTGTTTCAGGATACCATTTTATATTTTCTACCTGCAGGGGAAAGTGTGTTATTTAATGGAAAGACAGCTTTTTTATTGAGTATCTTGAAATCCTAAGGATTGGAAACAAAACAAAACAAAACAAAACAAAACAAAACAAACAAAAAAAGACTTGGTTATTGTACAGAATAGGATTCTTTCTTTTCACACAGGTGAAAATAAAAAGCAAAACCAAAAGTAAAAACAAAGGGACCCAAGTCCCTTTCTTCTGGTATTTCTTTAGTCTAAAATATATTCATGAAATTGGACCAAAATACCCAAAGCAATCTACAGATTCAGTGCAATCCCTATCAAACTACCAATGACATTCTTCACAGAACTAGAACAAAAAAATTCACAATTTGTGTGGAAACACAAAAGACCCCTAATAGCCAAAGCAATCTTGAGAACGAAAAACAGAGCTGGAGGAATCAGGGTCTTGGACTTCAGACTATACTACAAAGCTACAGTAATCAAGACAGTATAGTACTGGCACAAAAACAGAAATATAGATCAATGGAACAGGATAGAAAGCCCAGAGATAAACTCACACACATATGGTCATCTTATCTTTGATAAAGGAGGCAAGAATATACAGTGGAGAAAAGGCAGCCTCTTCAATAAGTGGTGCTGGGAAAACTGGACAGCTACATGTAAAAGAATGAAATTAGAACACTTCCTAACACCATACACAAATAAGCTCAAAATGGATTAAAGACCTAAATGTGAGGCCAGACCCTATCAAACTCTTAGAGGAAAACATAGGCAGAACACTCTATGACATAAATCACAGCAAGATGCTTTTTGACCCACCTCCTAGAGAAATGGAAATAAAAACAAAAGTAAACAAATGGGACCTAACGAAATGTAAAAGCTTTTGCACAGCAAAGGAAACCATAAACAAGACCAAAAGACAACCCTCAGAATGGGAGAAAATATTTGCAAATGAAGCAACTGACAAAGGATTCATCTCCAAAATGTACAAGCAGCTCATGCAGCTCAATATTCAAAAAACAAACAACCCAATCCAAAACTGGGCAGCAGAAGACCTAAATAGACATTTCTCAAAAGAAGATATACAGATTGCCAGCAAACACATGAAAGCATACTCAACATCATTAATCATTAGAGAAATGCAAATCAAGACTACAATGAGATATCATCTCACACCAGTCAGAATGGTCATCATCAAAAAATCTAGAAACAATAAATGCTGGAGAGGGTGTGGAGTAAAGGGAACCCTCTTTCACTGTTGGTGGGAATGTAGATTGATACAGTCACATGGAGAACAGTGTGGAGGTTCCTTAAAAAACTGAAACTAGAACTACAATATGACCCAGGAATCCCACTACCCTGCATATACCCTGAGAAAATCATAATTCAAAAAGAGTTATGTACCACAATGTTCATTGCAGCTCTATTTACAATAGCCAAGACATGGAAGCAACCTAAGTGTCCATCGAGAGATGAATGAGTAAAGAAGATGTGGCACATATATACAATGGAATGTTACTCAGCCATAAAAAGAAATGAAATAGCGCTATTTGTAGTGAGGTGGATAGAGCTAGAGTCTGTCATACAGAGTGAAGTAAGTCAGAAAGGGGAAAACAAATACCATATGCTAACACATATATATAGAATCAAAAAAAAAATGGTTCTGAAGAACCTAGGGGCAGGACATTAATAAAGACACAGTTGTAGAGAATGTACTTGAGGACACGGGGAAGGGGAAGGGTAAGCTGGGACAAAGTGAGAGAGTGGCATGGACATATATACACTACCAAACGTAAGGTAGATAGCTAGTGGGAAGCAGCCACATAGCACAGGGAGACGAGCTAGGTGCTTTGTGACCACCTAGAGGGGTGGGATGTGGAGGGTGGGAGGGAGACCCAAGAGGGAGGAGATATGGGGACATATGTATATGTATACCTGATTCACTTTGTTATAAAGCAGAAACTAACACACCACTGTAAAGCAATTATACTCCAATAAAGATGTTAAAAAATGATTTAAAAAAATAAAATGGAAAAAGAAATTGGACCAAAAGTATTAGCAAATGACAAAGAGTTTTGCTCATGATTCTCTTCTGTGAACAGTCAAATATAAACCTGATTTTTCTTAAAAGATGAAATTGTTTTATAATGTTTAAATAATTTTAAAAAATGAAAATAAATCCCTTATAGCCCACTGCACAAAGTATTAACCACTGAATTTTGAGCTCACAGTCTTCATTATTATAATTCCCTCTCTCTCATGAAGACGTCCTTCTGAGGTGAGCAACCATGCAGCCTGCCAAGTCTTGTGCTGAGCTGCTGCCTGACAAGTGGGAGGATGCATGGAGCACAGAGCTGGGGGTGGGGTAGGGAAAGGGCCAGGCTACACGTCCCTGTTGGGACTTCAAAATCATACTGTGACCAAGTCCATTTCCACTTTGGATTTCCTAGTTATTTGAGACTGTCAATGCACCTGCCCCCCACCACACACACCTCTGTTTCCCTCTTAAGCTAATTTATGGTGTCTTTTCGTAACTTGGAACCCAAACAGTTTCGATGATGCTTGAGAATAGTCAGCTGGTCTGGAAAAGTCCTGGCCTGAGAGCAGACGTGACGGCAGCACAAGCATAATCCCACAATGCACTTTGGGAGGAAGAGATTGATGGATGGACCCAAGAGATTCCTGCTCAGACCCACCCCCTTGTCCTGCAAAACAAAGCCTCTGAGTATAATTATCAGTTCTAAGGAGATCTGCATGTCCATCATGAGATCACCAGTGAGCTACAGGGACATCTATTTTCCAGTTCCCAGGACGTGGTGAGGCGGAGAAGGCAGAATCTAGGCTAGGAGGTAGGCACAAGGAAGCCGTGTTTTAAGACAAAGAAATAACCTGATAACAGAAACCCTGCAGAGCATGTTACTTTAAAGTCACAAACATTTTACAGGTCTTCATTTACATGTATTTATTGGTTGGATTTCTTGAGTGGAAACCATAGGTAACTGGTAACTTAAGCCAGGGGTCCCCAACCACCCCCCACCCCGGGCCACACAGCAGGAGGTGAGCAGCAGGCGAGCCAGCGAAGCTTCATCTGCCGCTCCCCATTGCTCCCCATCACTCGCATTACCACCTGAACCATCTTCCTCCCCATCCCCATCCGTGGAAAAATTGTCTTCCACAAAACCGGTCCCTGGTGCCAAAAAGATTGGGGACTGCTGACTTAAGCAACACATTTATCAGACAGATTTTGGGGACTCAGATGCTCTCCAAGGGCTAGAGAACCAGGGTTTGGGGTGAGAGGACATGCAGAAGGTTCCAGAGAACAGAGGAGCAGACGCCCAAAGCAGAAGGAGCCTGGTCAGTCGCTGCTTCCCCAGCAAACACTGTTGTCAATTTACTCGGCTCCTGCCTCAATTGCCAGGGTGTCAAAAAGTAGGAAGGAGACCAGACAGTGGTCACACACTTTGGCGAAGGAAGGGGTGGAGGAGCCCTACGCTTTCACCCACTGCAGGGAGCCTAGAACCCCCGACTATTAATCCACTAACCCCTATCACCACTGGAGGGAGGCGATTCCTCCAAAGGAGCAGGGGTACCACCTGGAGGGGGTGACGGGAATAAAGTGTCACCCGAGGGGCAGTCACAATTTATACCAACACCAGCAAAATGTCGGAGCACCAGGAGCTGTAACTTTACCAACATTTTATATGTGGGCATATGGTAATTCCTGTTTTAGTAAGACAGAGATGAAATTTAATATTTAAAATGATTTCCTGGGTTTGATGACTTTAATATTATTAAACTTTTATTAATTTCTTTGAATTTAACAATGATATGCATTTCTGACTGTTTGCTTTCTGCACTTCTCATGTGAATTGTTCACATCCTTTAATATTATTTAATCAAGACTAACAATAGCTCCCATGTTTTGAGTGGCTGATATGCTTGAGACACTGTCATTCTCTTCTCTTGACATAGAGGATAACATGTAATTTACACAGACATTTTCTGAGTCATTTTATATACTTTGGATGTATCACATTGGAATTGATTTTATAAGATATTTTTTCCTCTGAGGAAGAAAAGGGATGCAATGCAGGTGTTAGAAAAAAAGACAAATTTGAGGATCATCTAGAAATGAAATGAATTAAAATGTATTAGTAAAAAGTGACAAAGAATATATCAGTGTGTGTGTGTGTGTGTGTGTGCGTGTGGGCATTTGCCAGCTGTTTCACTTTTTAAAAAAGTGCATAACTTTCTCATTCAATTTTGGGGATTCTTAGATTTTTAAAATGTCTCAATCTAAAGTTTTCCTTTTTTCAACTCAGAATAATCTATTTAAATGTGGAAAAGCAACTGTTTGCCACTTTCATGGTGGGTATAATCACCCTGCTCTAATCTCAGGGAGTTTTCTTTTCTGAGGAACATTATCATGGGCGGATCATAGGTCTAAAATCTCTTAGACTACATCCCATTTCTAAAAACCAAAACCTCTGTGTGTTCATTGGAATGAGGTTCTGTACTACTGCCTATATATTTCAAACTGTTCTACATAATCAAGGATATCATATTTTTGTCGAACGGAAAGGTTAACATCACCGTAGTAAGCTAATTACACGCAGCTTCTAGAAGCAAATATTTCACATAATTACACGTATATTGAAAGCATTCACCTGTGTTTTCCTTTGTCAGTTTTTTCACTCTGTCCAGTTTCCTTCTGAACATAAGTGAAGTTTTGTCTGTGTTTCTGGAAGACTCCTGATGATATTTGCTATGGGACTATCCTATTGTATATCTACCAAGAAGTTGTAGGAAATCAAGTGATGCTCAGAGCTGTGCGAAATCCGGGGACCACAATAGACAGAAAGAGGATCTCAGTCAATCAACAAGCTGCGTTTATTCAGTTCAGTTAAGTATTTGCTCCCTCACCGGCCTGCCCCAGGCGTGGTATGAATGGGAGGAGAAGCAGAGTAAAGCAGGTGCGGGTCCTACCTGAGGAATTTACCCTGCAGCAAAGGAGACTCGTACCATGTCTCCATAGGATTTGTTCAAAGCCCAGGCCTGCCCCGTGCCCAGGAGCAGAGAGCAGGCTCTGGAGGACAGGACTCTGGTGGTCACGGGCAGCGACGTGCCCAGATCGCCGGGGACTCCCTTCCAGATCACCTCGCACAGGTCAGCCCCCCCTCCCCCCACACCTCTGCATGCTTTTCTGCTAGTGGACAGCACCTGCCAACCTCTTCAGAGGGCATCCTGCCCACCCAGTGATGACCAGTGTTTGGGGGTCTCCAGACCTGGCCACAGGCTCTGTGTGCAGAGGCTGGCAGCTGCCTGGGATGAAAGCCCTGCTTCAGAGGGCAGCTCACTCTCCGGGGCTTCCCCAGGGCTCCTCCAGAGCCCCCACTGAAAGCACAGCTGCTGGCCTCCCCCGCCCTCTCTTGCTCACACTGCTCCCTCACTGTCCATCCCGGGAAAATGGTTGGCACTTCAATCATGGGCAGGCATGTGAGTCTGTCCATCATAGATGCAGGTGGATAGACGGCCCAGATTCTTAAGAAGGTGAATGGAGGAAGGGGCACATGATGTGTGTGGGAGGAGCTGGAGGGCAGGAGGCTGGCTAGGAGGGTCCTTAACACAGGGCATGGTGGTCTTTGCAGACATCCATCCATCCATCCATTCATTCATTCACTCTTTCAGTGAGTACTTACTCAATATCTACTATGTGCTAAGGCACCGTTCTAGGTGTTGGCAACAGGCGGCTGTATTAGTCAGCTCAGGCTGCATGACAAGTATCACAGGCTGGGCAGCTTAAATAGCAGAAATGGATTTTCTTACAGTTCTGGAAGCTGGAAGTCTGAGATCAAGGTGCCAGCATGGTTGGTTTCCTCTGAGGTTTCCCTCCTTGGCGTGTAGACTGCCATCTTCTCCCCATGTCCTCATGTGGTCTACCCTCTGTGCCAGTCTATGTCCTGATTTCTTCTTACAAGGACACTGGTCAGATTGGATTAGCCTCCCCCAACGACCTCATTTTACCTTATTTACCTCTGTAGAGACCCCATCTCCAAACGCAGTCACATTATGAGATGCTGGGGCTTAGGGATTTAATCTGTGAATTTTCAGGACACAACTTAGCCCAGAACATCTGTGAATAAGAGATACAAACACCTCCTGTTGAGCAGTGAAGTGGGTAAGACCGGAGAGTAACAGAGTAAATCAGTCACATGTAGAATATCCCAGACACAGAAAAGGGATGAGAAGGAAAGCCCAGCAGGGATGGGGGGTTGGGCTTAAGAGCCAGAGTGACAGTGTTAGTTGGGGATCCTGGAAATCCTTCCCTGAGGCGGAAGCATTTGAGAGATGCCTGCATTCCTAGGAGTCTCGATTTTGTGCTCTAGACAAGAGCACGTGGAAGATTACAGGTCGGAGGGTGACATGGTGAGGCTGGAGATGTCATGTATCATTTCTAAATGTTTCCCACACATTTCCACCCCTCCAAGCTCTGCTCAGTGATGTTCTGCAGGCTCCCCTCACCCCCCGCTGGATTGCTGCAAGAGCCTCCCAGGAGACCTCCTAACCCAAGTTTCTATCTGCACATTTGCCCACACAGCCACCAGGATCATTCATCTAAAATACAAATCCCGTCATGTCATGCACCTCTGTTTAAAATCCCTCCTCACTTCTGCATCTCCAAAGCAAGCTCCTTGGAGAAACTTCATGTTATTCCAAGAGACATGTGACTCTGTGTGAAACTGTGTCGCTTCCACCTTTATAACATATGCAAAGTGAATATTACATAGAGATGCTTTGGTAATTAATTACCAATGTATTTTAAAGTATTATTGGGTTCATGGTGGACATTTCTTGTTATCATTTATTCTCAGTTAACAAACCTTAGAAGGAGAACTATCTCCTTAAAAGACTTGAAGTTATTGATGTTCCAAAGGGGGGGTCTGTCTTGTCTGTCAGTGCGTGGTCTCTGGGAGGTGCGGGGAGAGTCCCTGGTGGGGCAGGTAAGGTCCTCACTCAGCCCCCGCCCCCTCTCAGCCACAAGCCACAGCAGTGATGGAGCTCTTCGCCCTTGTATCCCACTTGTGATTCGAGCCTGGTTTTGACCCTCCTCCTGCCCCTCACCCTGCCCTGCACAGGCTCAACCCTCCTTGCCTTTTAGGGCAAAGCTCTGGCTCCAACTTCTTTAGGAATTGTCCCTTCTCTTCCTCCCTCCTTCCCTTCTCCCAGGTCAGGAAGTTGATAAATGTCTGTGATTTTCATGATGCACAGAAGCCCTACATTCATGTGCTTTCCTTCCACTGGCGTCCCTCCAGTGCTCTACTATTATCCCCAACGTATAGAAGAGAAAACTGAGGAAAAGTTATTATGTTACTTGGCCAGAGTCATATGGTAGCAGATGGCAGAGCCTGGGTTTGATGTCACAACCTTGGCCTTCAGAGTGATGTTTCCCATGTGCGCCCATTGGGTTTCTCCAGGGGCGGGTCTGTACTAGGGGTTTCCCATGCTGTGTT
This sequence comes from Monodon monoceros, assembly GCF_005190385.1. Classification (NCBI taxonomy): domain Eukaryota; kingdom Metazoa; phylum Chordata; class Mammalia; order Artiodactyla; family Monodontidae; genus Monodon; species Monodon monoceros. Next base: position 4,106,208 of record NW_021703768.1, on the reverse strand, counting down.
ATAATCGCCAGTCAGGACCATCTGGAGAGAGGAATCCATTGTGGGCAGCAGCTGCAAGTCTGACTCACAGCTGGCCCTTGATAAACATCTGCTGACTCATTAATTCACTCATGGATTTCCATGTCCTTCACCTCTAAGATGCAGCCATCTTTTTGTGTGAATTCCACATTTAAATACTGTACCTCAGTGTAATAGAAAAGACAAGATTGATTAAAGAGTACATTCTTATTTGCTTTTTTGAAAAGGAAACCCAAATTTCAGTGTGAAGCCCATGAGTCAAAAATTTCTTTCAGAAAAGGAAGCGTTTGGGATCTGTGTATTACCCGAGGCTACTTATAAATAGCTTTTTGCAGAAGTGTTAATTAGAGAACAAGCAAATGACAGTCTTGGGAGGAGTTTATGACCTCTGATATTTCACTGTCCTCTGAGCCAGGAAGACACATACTCTAGGATCATGAGAAGAAGGAAACGGAAGGAGGGAGAGGAGACCCTGGCCCTAAGTTATTTAGCAAAATGTGCTGCAAGGTCCCTGTCATTGTGCCCATGGGAGACCAGATTGCCATGATCCATAGTCAAGGGGGTATAGAATCCACACATGCCCACCTCCATGGATTTCCTCTCCATCATGCATTTACTGTCCTCCTTGCCATGCCATCACATGCAAATTTGAAAGGACAGTTGTTTTTCCCCATAAATTAAAGAGGTTCTCATATTCTGTGCCCTGTTGACTGGTGGGAGGGCCATTATCAAGATTTATTCGCTTGGAGGAGACACATTTGCTTGGGCACTGCAGAGCCTAAACATTAGTATGTAGACTAAACATTTTGGGTCTTGAAAGCTTTCCTTTCTTTTTAATTTGTTTCCATGCCAAAGCTCTTCTTTTCTCATTAGAGTACATGTTTCCATCTCTTGGGTGGGAGAACTGTACCATATACAATTGCATATGATTTCCCCCAAGGTTTGTCAAATCATTGTATTAATTGGTTATTTGACAAAGTTGCATTTCTAAGTTCAAGCCAATTTTTTCTAAAAAATACCATTAATCTTTGACTTTCAACAGACTATTGACTCAGCTATTACAAACATTTCTTACCATTGAATGTACATTTTCAACTCACAAAATCATTGTCACAATAAGTAGACTTTCATGCATCTCAAGAAATTGGATTGTATATAAATATATGAACTATAGAGGAATTTTTAAGTTTCTGGTTTGTTTAATCAGTATAAATATTCCAAGAGGATCACTCAGACTTCCAAGTATTTCAATGTGCTCTGCCCTCAATTAGCCAATTGATGAAATCGCATGAGTTAATGTTTTACATATCTCTCAAATGTTTTTACAGGATTTTTATTTATGGCTAACCTCTAAACGGTGGGAGGGCCAGCCCACAGACTGTGGCAGTGACAGGTCTGTCACTGCACCTTGAGATTGTACCTGGGACCGCAGGTCTGTAGCAGCAGAGTCGAGGACAGGGCGAGCTGGTGCCTCCCCGAGGGTCTCACCCCCTCTCACTGAGGTGAACTCCTGGTTTTTCTAATTGTCTTTATAACCACATCGCTTACTTTATTTATCAGTATACAATGCTAAGATATTAATAGTCTCTGTGCTTAATTCTAAAATCTATATTTGATGAAAATTCATTCCAACTTTTGCCATTTAGGCCTCAATTCTGTGTAAGGTTGTTATAACTGAGTCAAAGCACTGTGATGAGATTCAACTCTGTACAATGTTTCCTTAGGCGCCTGTGGGTGTGTGGAGTTACTTTAGCTGTAGATTGATTAACAATAAATTTAACTTTAGGAGGTATTCTCTCAAAATATACAAAGCAACCTCTTAAAAATCTTGTAGTTATATACATATTGAATGTAGAAAAAGTCTGGTGTCTTGATGATCCCTCCTTTTTATTATACAAAGGAAAATTTATCACGTATACAATGACACAAAGTATCGATAAGAAATAGAATTTACCATGAAAAGGGAGATTCTCTTAAAAGAGAAGGAACTATAAAGAAGGGTCTGTAGAGCTTAAAATATTGGCAGGTGAACTAGAGAGAACTATACAGATTTACTAATCATCACCAGAAATTTTCAGAAAAAATCAACTATTATGGTCACAAATCTAGACTGTGAATGCCTACTTTAAGTCAGTAAATAACCAAAAAATCCAGGAGGCTATTAACTGAGATTTTAAGTGAAAATCGTATATACGCATTTATGTACTATCTTTGGTTGTTATATTTATATACTTTTTTATTGTTGATGTGTCTAGAAATTAGAGTGAAGATAGAAACTTAGGAATCCTTCTCACAAGGATATTTTGGGGAAGACAGCATATAGAATAAACTTTTATGATCAACTAAACAATCAAACGATGTTACAGGAATTCAGAGAAAAGAGACATCCGTATACACCAGAGTAGAGAGAGAAAATTCTCCATGTAGGGGTGAGGCTTACGCTGGTTTTGATGATTCGGTGGTGGGAGGAGAGGTGATAAAAACTGAAATTTTGGGGCTTCCCTGGTGGCACAATGGTTGAGAGCCCGCCTGCCGATACAGGAGACACGGGTTCGTGCCCCAGTGCGGGAAGATCCCACATGCCGCGGAGCGGCTGGGCCCGTGAGCCATGGCCATTGAGCCTGCGCGTCCGGAGCCTGTGCTCCGCAACGGGAGAGGCCACAACAGTGAGAGGCCCGCATACTGCAAAAAAAAAAAAAAAAAAAAACTTAAATCTTACATTGCTGGAGGAAAAAAATATATTTTCTTCCCTGGCCAGTCTGGTAAAAAGAACTCTGGACTAAGATCCAGCCATTCTGGGTTTAGAACACAGTTCTGTCACTACCTAGTTGTGGTCCTTGAGCAAGTCATGTCCTTTGAAGGCACATCAAGTCTCTCATCTGTAAACCCAAGGATTTGGCATCTGTGAGCTCTTCTGGCTGTTAAACTTGATGCTTCCAAGGAATCTTTTAAGTGTGGAGCTGAGCCGAGGGGAAGCTGCCAGCCTGTGAGTCTCCCAGGTACAGCTCCTGTCACCAGGGACTAGACACCTGCCCTTGGGTGAGGGAGCGAGACAGTGACTTCTCACACAGCACCCCTGGGCAGCAAATAAACTTGATGTACACGTGGAGGACGGGCTCCACCACTTTCCTCTTGGCTTCCTTGGTAAAACATAAATTATGTTTCTCACCTCAATAGGGATTATTTGCTCATCTTTCTCTTGGCAGCTGACCCCAGTCTCTGCAATATTTCATCAGAAATTCTCACCACTGACTTGAGATCCCTGAAAGCTTTTCCTCAAATACTTTGAACTCCAGCTACACTGCCGAGCTATTTCGTCTAGTGACGTAACTTTAAAATAGGAGGAAAACATATTTTTAAATGTATAAGTTAGGGTCTTAAGGATATGTATGTGCATGTGTGTGTATGTGCATGTACACACATACATATAACTGACACATATACATACATATACGTATGTATAATTTATCTCTGCAATGTAACATTGTAGTGGAGGCTACTTTTCAAAAGGATCTACTTTCCAGTTTTTCCCTAAAGGTAACATTCACATGGAAGTTGGTTATGAAAAGTAATCACAACACAAATAAATTGGGAGAAAATGCACAGAATGTTTAAAAGCAAAGGTTTTCACCAAAACCCCAGAGTAAAAAATAATTCTTTGAGTTACTTCAAAAGGAAGGCCACTCAGAGGAATTGCAGAGAGCCGGGGTCAGCACCAAAGGTCAAGTTTCAGGAAAGCACGTGCACACAGCTCTCCATACGCAAAAACCTCACGTGTGTTTCAAACCACACGCTTTACACAGACTGCAGGGATGCTTCCTTTTCCTTGTTGTTACAGTTACAAGGTCATTTTAGTCAATAAACATGATGAGTTGATACATATATTATAGGGCAAAGGAAGTGGGAATTTTGACTAACATTGTTCAAGCGTGTTGTCAAGAGAAAAATATGTTCCATGAGCTGAGAGGGGGAAAAGGTGATGGAAAGCTCACTTTCATTCCACACTCATGACCCTTCCTGATTCCAAGGAGGACAGTCCCCAAAGCCCAAGATTCTGTCTGAAATTACCTTCCACCCCCTCAAATACCAGACCCGTCTTCCTCCAAACCAGGCTTTCTCCACCCTGGACACTTTGGGCTAGAACTGGCTGTGGATGGATGCTCTCCACATTTAGCAGCATCCCAGGACTCTACCCACTAGATACCAGGAGAATCTCTCCTGCTGCTTAGTCCCAACAACTGGATGCCTCCCCACATTCCCAAATGTCCCCTGGTATCAGGGTGGGAGAAGTCACCCCACTAAGAAATGCTTCAAACTCCTCCGGTTGGGACAGGGGTATCAGCTCAGGTGCCTTGCTGCACCATCCTGAGAACATTCTCAAAAGAAAACAGTGGGCCCCCAAGTTGAGGGACCCCATTGTTAAGCATGGGACAAATCCTGTTAACTGGATGATATAGTAACCCTGTTTACTGAAACAATAATTCAAAAAATTGCATCATTTCGATAAAGATCTTTCCTTTTAAGTGGAAAAATGGCCATAATTTAAAATAAAGTACCTGGATGGTTTGAGATAATGGAAAATGACTCATTTTTCTTGAGTTAATAACCTAAAAATTATCTGATGTGCAGAGAATGAATGCAAATGCTTCTTGTTAAAGAACATAGGGCTTTCCTGGTGGCGCAGGGGTTGAGAGTCCGCCTGCCGATGCAGGGGACACGGGTTTGTGTCCCGGTCCGGGAAGATCCCACAAAAAAAAAAAAAAAAGAAAAAAAGAAAATACAACTTAGTCCTCAAATATTTAAAAAAAATTAGAATAGACAAGTAACATTTGTCTTAATGCAACCAATCCACGCAGTTCTTAACACTAATCGCCTAACTGGTGGTCAGACCTGGGTTGGCAGGTGCTGGGCGGTGCTAGGGATTTGACTGTGAATGAAGCAGCCACTCTCCCCACCTGAGGACTCATGTTCTTGCTGAAATACACCTTCATAGAGGATCCGTTTTCACTCATTGAGAAAAACTATGTATTTCATCTTAATCATCAATTCCTTTCTCGCCATTTCCATTAAGCTATCTTTCATGATCTATTTTAATAGACATTTTCATTTCTGTGAATTTCAACGTCAAGATAGCAAAGTAACCTCTTATTGCTATTTTAAACTTAAATTCTCCATGTATACCTCCCTCTGCTCTCTGTTGGGCATGTCATTGGCAGAAGGCAGGAGTCCTCCAAAAGAGGGGTACTCTGAGAGGTGTGGGTATGCCTGGAATCCAGGTTATTTCCGCCGGCGGGCCATTAAGGCTCCTGACCCCTGTCAGCATGCTTTCCTTTGTGTTCTCAACAAACTCAAATCCACAGCGACAGTCACAATGACTGACAGTGTTTACTTGCTGTTACATGAGCGTGTTTAAGCATTCACTCACATCATCTCTTTTCAACTTCGCTCCATCCTCATAGCTCGGCATCGCCAGTGTCTCCTTTTTCAGAAACAGGTAATGCTGAGTTAGAGGAAAGTTAGCAGGATTCAAATCCAGGATCAGGTGGTGTCAGACCTCTGCTCTCCCGCTGTGAACTGTTCTGTCTTCCCAGCTGCTGACTGACGAAGACGCCGCTAATTCATAAAATATGCTGCTTTTGAATTTTCTAATCAAGGTGTTCATTACTGCTTATAACGTGTTAGTAAGTATAAACTGCATAGAGATGTTTTAGATACAAGTAAGTTAGACATTACAAAGGACAATGACCTGCAGACTTACTGAACTTGACTTATTGAATTCCTCACATAGTTACCGGCTCTCAAGGAAGGTGGCTCTTCGATGGTGGTGGGACAGTCACCTGTGAAAAGTGTAATGAAAGAAAGGCTTTCATCACGGAGCTGCTTAGAACTGACACTTGTTTTGGGTCTTGGGCTCCAGAGAGAGCAAATCTGACACTTTGTTGCTGTTTTCCAGTTCTTGGGATAATGTGGTCAGTCAACCAGAACCTCCACCTTAGGCCTGCTCAGGGATCTGGGGGCCTCAATTCAGGTTGCAGACTTACCTGAAATGCTCCCTGCGTGGTAACACTTGACTCATCCTTCCACCCTATTGAGGTCCTTTGGGATTCTCACCATGTCACTGGCACCCTGGCCCTCACTCTGGCTTTTAATCAAATATGAAGCTGATGGGCCTGTGCTCTGTGCCCTTGTGTAAATGAGTGCCAACATGTGTCTCCTGCAAACTGAGGCTGGATTGCAAAAATGCTCCAGGAATCAAATTGTTCAACCACAGGATCAAGCTAACCATGCCTACCACTGCCGACATGACTGTCCACAGCAGCACACCGGGAGAGGCTATCCAGTGTCTGCTGGAGCCTAGATGCACCGGGACTGCAGCCTTCCCCTCTTCTTGTAGTTTACTTCACTTCCCTCTGACTATAGTGTCAGGGAAGGCAGGGACACTATCTTTCTTGTTCTCCACTCAGTTCCCAGTTCTTTGCACACTGCCTGACACATAGTAGCCACTTAGAAAATAATTATTGGATCAATAAATAAATGAATAGATGAAAATCAATCCCATTATAGAAAGACAATGACACATTCGGGCAAAAATATCCTAAATTAAAAATTACAGACTCTCAATAACTAGTGAACAAATACTAATTGAGACAATACTGAGTCCTACACTATCTTTACTCAGGATAAATGCCAGATTAAACAGTACACAATATTAGTAAAACTTTCATATTCTATTTGAGAATCAAAACTATATTTGAATCTCTACTCTTCCTTAATCTTGACCGCTGACTTCATCTGCAAATTCTCAGTCCACTATATATGATATGTCCAGGCAAAAAACTTTATTCCAGCATAGAGCACCTCATGCTACTTTTATAAACTATTATTCTATACCTGCTTCATTCTTTCTTATAAATATTTCTCAACATTTTATTATAATTTTCAACATAGAGCAAAGTTGAAAATTCTAATACCAATGTGCCCGCAACCTATAGTCTGCTAAGAACACTTTATTTTCATTGTTTTGTACATAACTATGCATCCATTCATTCATCAATCATACTTTTTTTCTGATCCATTTTACAGTAATTGGCTGAATTCAGTATTTAGAGTTTAATATTTATGTATAGGTTTTTGTTCAGTTGTAAAACTCACATACAATGTAAAGCACAAATCCTAAGTGTTTACTCACTGAGTTTTGGCAAACATATGCATCTGTGTCACCAAATCCCTGTAAAGATACAGAAATTACACAACCTCAGAAAGTACCCTCAACTCCCTTACCAGTCACCCCCATCCTCATATCCTCCAGGACAACTTCTGTCCTTTTTCTTTTCCTTTCTTTTCTTTAAACCACTGATTAGGTTTACATTTCCTGATTTGGAGCTTGATAGATATGGAATCATACACTATATATTCTTCTGTGTGAAGTTTCTCTCACTCAGCCTGCTCTCCATCCATTACATGTATCAGAAGCTCATCCCTTTTCATTGCTCTGCAATGTTCCATTGTTGATACCTCTCCATGGAGCCATTCTCCTGCTGCTGAACCCCTTGCTTGTCTTTAGGTTTTTGCTATGATGGTTAAAGCTGCCATGAACCTTCTTGTACATGTATTCTGTGGACATGTTTTCATTTCTCTTGAGTAAATGACTAAGGCTAGAAATACTGAACCATAGGATCACCATATGCTCTATTTTATAAGAAACTGGCAAACATTTTATACAGTGGTTGTACATTTTTACATCTCCACCAGCAATATACAAGAGTTCCAGTTGCTACACACCCTCAGAAACATTTGATAGTGATCATTAAAAAAAAAAAAATAGCCATTCTGATGGGTGGAGTATGTTAATTTGCTGATGATTAATGGGGTTGAGCACCTTTCCATATGCACAATGACCGTTTTTATATCTTCTTGTGTAAAGTGTCCATTATAATCTCGTGTCCGATTTTATTGGATTGTCTTTTTATTATTGAGTTTCAAGAGGTTATTTCAAATACATATCTGAAGGGTAATGTCCCCTGCAGGTCACTATGAAGAGAAATCTTGAGAAGTTCTGTTTTCAGGGCATCTCTTCCCAGCAGTGTGTCTAGATCTTCCTTGTTCTTCTTTTTATGATATAAAACATGGATTGAGGAGCTAACTTTTGTCTTTATCAACTTTGAAAGCTGCAGGTTGTTCTAAGCATTTATTTTCCTGTCAAAATTGTTCAAGTATGTGATCTTAACTTTTTTATTGTTCTTTATACACAAACTCTCCTTTTAATCTTTTCCACATGTCCTTGTGAAAGATGAGTTTATCAACAAGTCTATTATGGATGCTTGCTGTTCTCTCTCTTTTTTCTCCCCGTCCCCCCCTCTCTCTCCCTCCCTCCTTCCCTCCCTCTTAGAAGTAACCACATCATACATGTACAGCAAAATCACACTTTTGAGCACCTTTAAACCTGTTCATCCTCCTGAGAACTGTAGAACTACCCTTGGCGAGATCTCGTCCCATTGGTGGGGGTCTGCTCGAAGGGCACAACAAATGCCATGATGACACAACAGCTTCTGCATAAGATTTCTGCTTCCTCCCCTTCATCCAACCTGTTACTCAACATTTATTCCAGAGTAACAGTTGTGTTTTATTCCCTCTCTGCTTCCTGGGAGATAAAATGGTCAGCAGAGAAAGTTGAAAGTTATCAGATACACTACTTTAGCTGAATGAGGCTTCCAGTCAATGCCTGGAAATTGGGACCTCCCCCTCCCCCAACTGCGCTGTTCGGCTGTATCACTCTTGCGATCTGTGCCACAATGGAAATGGTCTGCTTCTTCTGCTGTATTCCTCCACCAAGTGTGGTTTCTCTTTAAACCTTTTATCTTTAGACAAGTCCTCTCAAGTGGGGCTTCACTAGGGTTTTAGGAACTTTCACGTAATGATATACCTATTCTGACATCCAGAACTCATCTGCCCCGTTTCTGGGAGATCTGTTCTTTTTATTCCACAAGTGCATTAGAGCTTTCCTACAAATAGCTCATCTGGGGTCCAGTGCTAGTTCATAAATCATCATTTCCTCCATGTGTTGAGACCCAGGTTCCCTTTCCTCCTGGATCAGACTCTGAGTGCTTCTGTGATGTGACCCCCAGGCAGGCCTCAACCTGACCTGTCCTACTTAATCCAATCACTTCTTGTTCTGTGGACAAAGTCATGCTGCCTATCATGTGAAAAGTACACATTTGCCTCTTAGGAGAAGCTCCCCATACTTGTTGCGTGATGTAGAGATTCACCTCAGTTCTTTTGATTTCTGAAAATCACATTCCCAGGCATTTATGTCTGCCTGGAAAATCGCCTGAACTTGAGGACCTCGGGGGCTGAGTTGCCTGTGGGTCTGCATACAGGCTGGGTGGGCGGGTGCACACCTGGAGCTCCGGGTCTGAGGATCCCATCTTGATTTACAGGGTGGTGGTTGGGACATAGCCAGGAAGTTTTCTATGAGCTGTGATGCTCAGGACAGGAGAAACCAATTCAATATTTGAAAGAAATTGCATATAAATTTGTACAAACTAACTTGTGTCTTACAGACTTGTATTAGAAATTAAATAATAACATAACTGATATGGTAATACATATGTATATACATGTATGTATGGTGGTATACATGTGTATGTGCGTTTGTATATATGTGTATGTGTGTACATATTATATATAACTGTATATATTATATATAGTATTTATATTATTTAAATAATTTTATTGTTAATACATAAATAATGAATTATTATTACTATATTATAGTAATGTAATAAAATATTATATAATTGTTATAACATAATAATATAATTATCACTAATATAATAAATATAATATATAAATATATGATTATATATGTATATTTATATACATTTTCTCCCCTTCTTCTCTTCCCCTCTCTTTTCTCTGCCACAACTACAGGAAGGTGGTCACTCTGACTGAGACAATCCCTGTCCTGGAGAATTTGTCCTTGAGAATGTATTGTACCAGCTACTGTATTCCACAGTGCCATGCTATGTCAAGCCATACTGGAGCCTGATATAAAGGGAAATAGCAGCAACAGTGACCTTATCTTTATTTACAATTTTATATTTGATGCATCATGGATATTTTGCAATAATTTTGATTTTTGAAAATTTCCATCAAAATAATATTTACCCTGATGACTGATTTTTCACTCCATTTTTCTGTTTAAATTTTCTTAAGGTTGCCATATCAGTAAGTAAGGCTGAAAACCAATGATCTTGCTGACAAAGGAAAGCCCTGGAAAAACTTCAGTAAAGATTGGCAAAACATAGAGGCAAATACTGCATCAAGAAACATGTTGATTCCCAGGAACTGTCAAGTGGGGCTACCTGTTCACGGTGGTTATGGGGCCACAAGACTCTCCTTTGGGGGCACAAAATACATATTCTCTCTGACCACCTGATTATCCATCATTGTCTGGGACAACAGGCTGCCTTCTGCTTTTCGAGGTGGATGCCCTCATCCTTCATTTCCTGATGACACATACCTTACCAAAGCTTTTTCCACATGATAACATTTTAATGTTGTCACTTTGGGAGAATATTTTGTCTTTAAAGAAGAAAAGGTTGAGCCTGTAAAGTTTTAGATTGTTTTGATAGAAATCAATACAGTGAAGAACAAATTTCCTACAAAATATTTTTGAATGTTTTATTTATTGGATGCTCAGCTGTACAAATTAGACACATGGGGTATAACACAATTTAATCAGGATTATGATTTTTATACACGGGCTGCAACGTCCTCCCCCCAAAAAATCCAAAATTATCTTAAAAGTCCTATCACAAATTGTAGGTAGACTAAATAAATAAAAAAGTGACTTTGGCTAATTCGACATCTGATTGAAGCTGCTAGCTCTGGATCTTCTATTTGTGATAAACTAATTTTGCTGGTTTCTAATACCGGGTCAGATATGTTTTAGAATGCATGGTTTTATAAATGTACTAAACAGAGCCATGACATGTATGGAAGTTTAATTGCTCCTGGTGATTATACAAATTGTGATTTTTTTGGTCCCTTTCTCTTTATAGTACATTGATTGAAAATACCCTTTCCTGCTTTTCTTTTTTTAAAATTTTAAATATTATCTTTTTTTTCTTCTTTGATGTTTTACTTAGAAATAAACTGTCTAATTGAGAAATATTTGTAAATTTTCCAAAAATCTTTTTGTCATTGTTTTCTAATTTATTTATTTACTTTTGTTTGTTTGCTTTCTAATTTAAATACATTATGATCAAAGAATATACTCTGTATGGTTTCAATTCATCTAATTTTTTTCTACTAAACATCAAGAAGTTTTAAAATGTTTATTTTATATCAGAGTATAGTTGAATTACAATGTTGTGTTAATTTCAGGTGTACAGCAAATGATTTAGTTATACATGGGATTACAGGCATTATTTCCAGAATGTTCACTTCTATACGGTTGTTAGGCAAATGTAGATTCCTTCATCCTGGCAGTAGGTAAAGAGATGGAAGTTGGCACCTGTAAGGTAGAAGGTGAGAGAACACCCCACCCTTCCACCCTCACCCACTTCCCCTCTTCCAATGTTTCCACCTCCACTGCTCCCAGTGAAGTCACCTCCCTCAGCTCGTGTCCCCTTCTGTCAATCAAGTGGATGATGCCATCTTTATAGGAATCCTTGAGGGCTATCTAAGCTACCAGAGAACATTACCAGAATCCTTTCTCCATTAGCCATTAGGGATCCTGGAGCCTATATACACTCCCTGACATTTATTAGTAATAGAGGTTGGAATTGTTACCAGATAGAACTGGTTCAAGAGCCAGGCAGTTGATAAGTTAGTAGAACTGACACCTTCCAACAGCTAAAATCAAATAGATTGGTTTGAAAATTTCCCCACCCCAAATGGTTTCTGTATAACCGACAAGCCACATAGGTGATGTGGCCTTCCTTTTCCAATGTGCTTTATCTCTGGGAGTCTTTAACAAAAAAGACTCTGAATATGCATTAAATGAAACCCAAAGTTACACTTTGTACACTTTGTTATAAGGACCATTATTTAGAACACAAGTTTTGTTTCTTGTTACTGATAAAAGTAACACCCTTTACACAAAGAAAAAATACAGATAATATAGAGAGAAACCATTCCCAGTGAAGATGTAATTTTAGCAAACATGTTACAGAACATATGTACTCTGGGAAAGAAAATTAAAACTTGAGTCGACGTAGACAGTGTTTCATTTGTTTTCCCTTCAGAGCTGTTGCAGAAAGCCCAGACACTCTATCATCAGGATCAAAACCCTGCAAAGGGAGGGCCAAGGGGATGCATCTTCATTCCAAGGCTTCCTTGACTATGCCCAGCTGAGATGTGAATCAATATTCCTTAATAGAATGTTTAGAAAGTTAACACCAAAAACAATTTGCTGTATTTAATGACACTTTCTCTGATCAGTAAATGGTGTATTGCTTTTTCCATAGTGTAAATTCAATCATTTTCAAAGCCTGCTTTCATTGCTTTTGCGAATGCCAGTTAAATTCCCCTTGTAGATTTTGAGGAGAAACGATGACGGCTGAGCTTAGTTTACCTCAGCTTCTAGTTTCAGGCAACATTTTGGTGTCCAGAGACGTTGGCAAAGGAAAGGGCAGCTTCTAGGACAAGATCCTGCCCAGGTGTACCTCCCTGGTACACATCTGGAGTGTCCTGTGTTCCCAGAGGCATCTTGCAGAGGTGAGTGTTGGGCTGAATTGGTGATGCTGTCCTCTTAGAAATGTGGCTTCCTGGGAGAGACCCCAGTCCCTCTTCCTCTGGCAGGTGAAACTGTAGGATGTAAACCCCACAAACCAGACACAGCCATACCACCCCCTGGAGCTTGGGGGGAGCCCCACTGCAAGTCTGCGGTTTCCTGCTTTGTCTGCCTGTCCCCCTTTCCGGGGGCACAGGACCCCACACCCAGGGCCTGGAGTCCTCTTCTCCAGCATCCCTATGGTCTCCTCCTGGGATCTGGGTGCCAAGATTATCACACAACCAAACTGGGTTTCTGCCCCTCGTTTGTAAATGAGTGGGAAAGGACCCAACTTTACAAAGTCATGTTCAATGAGAACAGCGAACGTGAACTACCCTGAGAGGGGCCTGGCACACGCTAGGTGCTCGCTGCACTGTGACAACCCAAGAATTTTAGCATCAGTACCTTCCCTTTCAGATGAGAGGCTAGACTGTGAGAGCCCACCTGTCTTGCCCCAGACAGTATACAGCAGGATGCTTTCCAGACTGGCTTATCATCTCTCTCCACAGCCCCTGCTCTCCATTGTATAGAAATCTATCCACGTGGACAGCAGGCAGCAGAGTGGGAAGAAAGATCTTTTCAAGATTGGTTTTAACATCAAAATAATGTGTTATTGTTTCCATCTGCAATGAAATCCAATAATATTAATATCTGAGTACTTGCTGTGTGTCTAGCTTCATCAGGCATTTTTCAACATTATTTGACTTCTCATGGTCTGTAGTGCTGGCATCACACGTCGAAAGGTGAAAACCAGGGTGCAGAGAGTTTCAGTAGCTGCTGGGTTTCGCTCAGCTGAAAGTGGTCACTCTGGGCTTCAACCCAAGGTCATCCTGGCTCCAGAGCAGCGTTCTTCCCATGTCGCCATGCTTCCCTCCTGTAGATAAGACAAATTCCCCAAGGATATTTTATCTCTCACCAACTTACATGGAAAGAGGAATCCTTTAAAATATATTGTAATTGGAAAGGCAGAAACCAGAAATAAGGATAATTCCTAAAGTGAAAAGGCTTCCCCAGACCAGAAATCATTTTCCTTTTGGTAGCGTGAGTGGTGTCTCTGGATAACGATCCTGCTAATCTCACGTTGACTGATGTCCAGTCAATAGCACGGCTGCCAAGGTGAAGAACACAGCTGTGCAGAGGCTGAAAGTGAAACCTGTTCACAGCCCAGCAACGGGGGGAGAGAAGTGTGAATGTGCCTCAACTTGGCAAGACCAGACTTAAATAAGAGAAACTCAAGTTACGTGAGAATGATGGAAATAAAAGAGGAAAAAATACAGAGCTTAGTAATGGTATACTGGGCCAATCATTAAGTGTGTTCTGACTGACTTTCTCCTTAATTAACATACAGGGCCTTTGAACTTTGCCTTGTTTTACATTTGTGACTGTTACAGAAAAAAATCCATATTTACTCCTGAGGGTGGCACTTGCAAAGGGTCAAGATACTGTGTAAGCGCCCTTTCTTCTTCAGAAAGAAGCTATGTGAATGCAACCTGTTGTGTTGTCTGTTGTCAAGTAGAAAGACTGGTGAACAGAACGCTCCTCACCAAGCACACTGCAGAGTTATCACAAAGAATATGTGTCCGTGAGGACATGCAAATAAAACATGGAGCAGGACCTCAAAGTCATACTAGGAGGAGATTCAGAATTAACAGGAGGCACCAGGTTCCAAACACTGAATTTCATGCATAATCACAGTGTTCATTACAGCCGATAATCACCACTACAAAACGTGGCACATAACATGCAGATAATTTGGAGACTAAAAGGGTTAACAAAATTTCTCTTGGACTGAAGTAGCAGGGGCTGTAGGTAAAAATAACAATGATGTTGTAATAAGTTGGAATGTGTGTTCTTGCCCCAAAATGTTTTACACACTTAGTTTTAAGCATTTGATACTTACAGGGAGAATGTCAGGAAGGCATTCTCAGAATTGCTAAAGGGCAGAGTCCTCCAACGGACAGGTCCCTGTATTGTTACTGTTGTCGGGAGGTGTAATTCTGATCCCTAAAAATGAGTACACACTGAGCAAGCACCCCTTCAGAGAGCTGGGCAAATATACAAGACGCATGTTTATACCATGCTATTTCCCTTCTATTTGAGTTTTTTAAAGGTGTAATAGTATTATTGGACACCTTTCCTTACCAGACTTTCTTTGAATGATTGTAATCGAGAGTGAAATTGAATTCTAATTTATTTAATTCCCTTTTGGCCATCAGTTATCCTTTCTCCTCTATTTTCTTGGTTATTATGAATGATGCAACAATGGCCATCCTTGCCATTATATTGTATATTTTATATACAATACTAAGATACATATACACATACCTTTGTGCATGTGTCAAAATTTATATAAGGTAGATTCCAGGAAGGGGAGCCTCTGGACCCTAGGACACGTTCTTATTACATTTTGATGGTTACTACCATATTCTGCATTAACACATTCCTATCAGGTATTTTAGCAATATATGTACAACCCTGTGCATTTCCCCACGTCCTTGTCACCTATAGATACCATGGTGATTTTAACTTTTGTCCAGATGAAGAGCAACAGCATGTATCTCCTTGCTGTTGTAAGTTGCAGGTTTTGGGTCACCTGTGAGGTCGTACATCTTTTTGAATACTTAATACCAATTTTTATGTCACTTTCTGCACTTGACCTGATTTATTTATTTACCATTTTTCTATTTTCACATTTTTCTTGTCGCTTCATCAGTTTGACTTGGCAATCTTAGTTATATTTGCTGTCAGTATTTTCTCACGGGGAAGGGCACACCTTTTCTCTTAGTAGGAAGCGTCCTTCAGCTCAATTTCCTGGTGTCTGGAGTTGTGATTGGGGTAACACCACAGCAGCCCGGCAAAAGCTCCACATGCAAAGATCTTCAGTCCTGCAGAGCTGACGGTAAGGTAAGTGAAGGACCCAGGCAGAAAGGATGGAGAGACTCTGCCAGCCCCTGCTTTTCCTAAGCATCCACCTACCCCGGGTGCAGGGCCCTGGATTCCTGTTAAGTCAACATCTGGAGTACAAGGAGACCCCAGGAGACCAAGCACTGCAGCCAACTCTAAAATAGTACATTATCAAGCACTTCGAAATTCCTCACTTTCATTATTTTTTCTATATATTTGGAAATTTTGAAGTGAACTTAGAGGGTAGAATTTTTGGACAATATACATAAATGAGGCAGGCCGTGTGTAAGACAGGTTTTACTTGAGAATCAGTATAAATTTGAGTAGTTGCTTTAAGTGTTATCCAGGCTCAATCAGAACAGTGTTAGATTCACAACAGGCTGACCAGGACAGTAGCTCCTTGGCATCCTTGGTCTTCACGGGACCCATAGTACAACCCGGTTTATCTGAGTTCCCGCCTCCCAAGTTCAATCAGTACAGCAGGTGACACGACTGCCAACAGTCTCCTTCAGCATGTGCTATGTGGAGGTGACACGGTCTTACTGTGGAGATCAGTGTTCTGTCCTTGAGGAGTTTACACTCTACACAGCATTCATTTCCATGTGCCTGCCATGGCAAAGTTTAAAGGACTTCTCACATGCAGTATCTTTTTTTTACCCTTGAGGCCAAATTTGCTCCAGAAAAAAATACCAAAATAAAATACAGCATCAGGAATTTAGGAGAGTAAAGCCCAGACACCGTTTAGGAGTTCTGACTTCATGGAGAGGCTCAGGTGTGTTGACTTATCTTGCATGCCAAGTCACAGTGTTGGTGACAAATGGGACATCTGTGTTCCCCACGTGGTCCCCGTTCTCGGATCATCTTTTTATGTTCTGGGGCCTCGTAGCAGGAAAGCCCATGGCCGACTCTGCTGAAACCTCCACTCGGCTGTTCTGGAGTTGGAGCAGATATCTAGGGACCTGATCTGTGCCGGCCACATCTGCTTGTTTCATCAGAACTCAAGTCACTTGAATCCCCTTCAAGCCCAAACTCAAAGCCGCCCCCGTGCAGACCCTGTCTTGCTCCTTTCATGGTGACTGGATTGTGCACAAGTGTATCACTGTGTGGGGATGTGTGATAGTGTGTCAGTGTGCATGGGAGTGTCCTGGTGTGTGTCTGTGTGCAGGTTTGTGTATGAGAGGTTTTACTCTGTGGGAGTATATGACATGTGAGCCTGGGAGGGACCGTGTGTATGTCTGTGTGTCAACCTGCATGTGAGCGTGTGTCCATGTGCTTGTGTTATTGAGTGACGGTGTGTCTGTCAGTGTGCATAAGAGTGTGTCAGTGTGTGTCCATGCGTCAGCGTGTGCATCGGTGCCTTTGAGTGCTTCCTGTGTGTATGAGTGCATGTCTCTGTGTATGAGCTGTACTGTGAGTGTGTGGTCCCCACGTGTGAGTATGAACAAGCAGGAGTGTGTCAGCATGTCTGGGTGTTTTGGCACACCAGCCTGTGTGTGAGTATGTGTGTGTGAATGTGTATAACACATGCCTGGGCCATGTTGTATTCATACTACTCAGGCTGACGTCCTGTCTCACAGAGCTGGAAACCACAGCTCTCCTGGACAGGTGGCCTGGCTGCAGGCTGAGGACTCAGGAAAATGTGCTTGGCTTTGATCTCATACCTATAACTTGTCTTAGAGGCACAATTATTTCTTGCCATCGATAGTGAAGCTGAAGTATTAATAGTCACGTGTGATAAAATTATCTTCATTTTTATTAAAATATATATATTTTTAGATATTTTGAAATGGATCATTTTTAAAGTCTTTATTGAATTTGTTATAATATTGCTTCTGATTTTTATGTTTTGGTTTTTTGACTGAGAGATGTGTGGGATCTTAGCTCCCCGACAAGGAGGCAAACCCGCACCCCCTGCACTAGAAGGCAAAGTCTTAACCACTGGACCACCAGAGAAGTCCCAAAACGTACTCTTTTAAAGTTGAAAAGTAGGTATCAACAATGTAAAAGGCTGGGTAGACTAAAAAACTTTGGCTGCTATAGAAAAAACTCAAGCAAATTGAATCGTTGAAACGTTGAGCTGCACATTTATGGACAAAACCGTACTTGAACTAGTCCGTGAACGTTATCACGGGTGACAGTGGAGCAGATCTCCCCAGAGCAGCTTTGCAGAGGATGGAAGGCCTACACAGGCCCCACAATGTGATGCTGCACAGATGTGAATTATCACACGTTTCTAACTTGGAGGACAGAACTCTAACTCAGAGCATATTTTCGTTTAAAGGAGCTTCCACAGAGTCTTAGGCCAGAGCGTACGTATCAACAATTGAGAGATCCTAGAAGGAATACACATAGTCAGAGCAGCCCCCATGGTGTGGGAAATCTAATTTGCATAAATAAAAAACAGTAAGTCACTTTTTTAAGTCTTCCAAGAGTTTATGTGGGTTTTTAAATGTCTACTCTTGTCTACGGCATTCCTGTTCTTCATCTCTCCCTCCCCTTTGTATCTCAGAGTCTGGGGCCCTTGGCCAACTGTGGGTCCCACACCTTCCCCTCTGTCCTCAATGGGACAGGAACCCACCCCAACCCTCTTGGGATGGGATGGGGGCCTCTCGATCCATCGACCCGTTGTCACAGGCTTCTGCAGACACTCCCGACTTCCTTCCCTGGTGCTGCCTCTTCTTTTAGGCTATTTTCTCTCTCAGCATGAGTGATGCTGGGGAGCCACCCAGGGCAGCCACCCAGGCCTACAGACGATCCAGAGACAAGAAGAGAGTGGTGAATGGTCTTCTCAGAGTGCAGCTTGTGCCTAAGTCACCCGGAATGGGGACGCCTTGCTCCCCCTGGGACCTTGTGGGCACCCCCTTCTTCACTGTCCGGCTGCTCCATCACTGCCTGGTTTCTACAGAGGTCAGATGAGTGCCATCCTGTTGGAGCTGCAGGAAGGGGCCTGCGAGGTGCCCAGAGTAGAGCCAGCTCACACCCAGAGCCAGGACTGGGCTGGGCCCCCCGTGAGGCCAACCCTTGTGGTTGGAGGGTAAGGGGGGCAGGAAGAGAGGCAGAGGCTGACCTTCCAATTCTTCAAACAGACAAGAAGATCCTCCCCACTCCGGGGCAGAAAGGTAAGGGACAGCAGGAGGCTGGGACAGCAAGAAGCCTGGACATCAGGGTGGAGAGGAGGAGCAGCCCTAACAGGAAACACCAACAGTCCAGGCCGGGTTCACATGTAGTGACAATATTGTTCAGTTATTCAAGGGCCAAGGTAAAAAAAAAAAACAAAAAAAAAACCCAATTTAATATTACTAAGTGTATTCTTACCATGATCCGAATGCCTATGTTCAGATTTATCAAGATTAAGCAATTTTGTCCAAGAAATGGAAATAAATACCTTTCCTAATTTTTGTAACTCAAGGGCTCATTCTAGAGGCACAGCTTGAAAGGCAGTTTTCCCGTTAAAAAACAATTTAAAGTTTCTCTGGACCAGGGCTGACCACCAGAAATGAAACAAGAGCTGAAAATATGAGCCACGTGTGCTCTTTTAATTTTTCTTGTAGCCACATGAAAAATAAAGATGAATGGGTGAACTTGTCTGATAGTGTGTTATATAAACCAGTATACCCAATATATCATCATTGCAAGATGCAGTTGATATAGAACCTTATTAACCTGTGATTTTACATACTTTCCCCCACTATGTCTCTGAAATCTGTTGTGTATTTTACCCTGAGAATGCTCCTCGATTGGACTGGCCACATTTCAAGGGTTCAAGAGCCATGCATGGGTCAGCAAACTTTTCCTGCGAAACCCAGACGGTAAATATTTTATCCTTCACTGGCCATATTGCCTCTATGGAACTCTGCAGTCATAGAGAGAAACAGCCATGTATTACATACAATGCGTAAATGAACAGGCATGGCTGTGCTCCAATAAAAGTTCATTTACAAAAACAGGTGGTGGGCTGGATGAGGCCTGCAGGATGCAGGTTGCAGACCCCCATGTAGACCAATCCAGTCTAGTATCCAATTTTTGACCAATAACAATCAGTGATATAGAATATAAAGATATGTTTTGTTTACATTTTGCCAAAATCTGTAGCAATCGTGCTATGAACTGGACTGTATCCTCCCCAAATTCATATGTTGAAGCCCGAACCCCCAAGGTGATGGTATTGGGAGGTGGGGCCTTTGGGAGGGGATTGTATGAGGTCATGAGGGTGGGTCCTCTGTGACAGGATTAGTGCCCTTATAATTAGAGACACTCTCTCCACGCTATGAGGACACAGTGAGAACCCAGAAGAGAGACCTCTCTAGAACCCGACCCTGCTGCCTCCCTGACTTCAGACTTTTGGCCCCTGAACTGAGAACAAAAATTCTGCTGTTTAAGTTGCCCCATCTGTGCTACCTTGTTATAGCAGTCTGAACTGATTTGTATAAGGAGAAAAGTCTTTAAAAAGGCAGTATATGAAGACACTTTAAAAATCCCTTATTTAAACCCAAGCTATTCATTTTAAAAAGAATCTCTTTAAAAATATTTAAAATCTTTTGAACTCAATATGTATTTCTTCCCTCAGTGTCAAATTACTCACCTTTACCTCCAAATTAATGACAATATGCAAAAAATACATACAAACTATAAAGAAGAAATCTTCTAATTACTAACCTGCTGAACCTGCTGTTCTGGCTAAGGTCATCTTTGGTTTTGTCACCCTTAAAGTTCCACTAACATCATGCTCCCAGTTTCTTATTTCTGTTTCATTTCTTCTAAACCTAAGTCTGAAAATATGCATTCTTCTCTCTTGCATGTGAAAAGTGTATGGTGAACACATTGTGAGATTGTATCGTGGCTTCAGGCAAGACCATCCAAGAGTTTTTTCATCAACATAAGAGGGATATTTTTTTTTCTCTTTCCATGAACTTTCAGTCTCCCTTTATACTACTGGCATTTGTTTAGCACAGTGATTACATTTATTTCATGTTATTTTTGTGCAGGGCAGTGTTGCTAAATTGCTTGCAGTTAACTCTGAGTGAACAACTTGTTGCTGTTTTATTTACATATCTTCTAATAAATACCTTGCTATAATATTTTTCTCATGTGTGAATGCTCAACACATTGTAAATACAAACTAGATCAATGCTATATTTCAACAAGCAAGTACCCATTTATCTTTTTATTTGTTATTTCCACCCCCTCTTTTATAGCATTATCCTAATCCCTTCAAATCTAATTCTGGAGAAGCAGAAAGGAACCCAGGGCCAGTTTTCCCCTTTGCATCAGAAAGGATGCTTCCACATTTGGTTTATTGAGGGACTTGCTTCTAAATGTGACCTGCTTCTAAATCTTCAATCATTGCAATGGATTGGTTTGATCTGGATGATGAATTTTATGCCCAAGAAATTATTTTTCCACTTGCTCTCTCTGCTTCGACCTCAGGAGCCGGCGGAACAGTGCACATAGTTTAATTTGCTATTTCACAGGACCTTTGATAAGCTGTAAAATGATACATAACCACAATTTAATAAGTTAAAAATTTAATAAAAAATAATGGAAATGGATATTGTTTTTTCTTTGAATAAGTCAACAAGGAACATATTTCATGGTGTTTTAAACTTGAGTCGATATTTTGATAGAAATGCTTTATTTATCTGACACAGGTATCATTTTCATTATTTTCATTCTGTAATGCAATCTGAATTCCAGACTCATATGTGCTTTGAATGGACTAACTCAGCCTCTTTAAGGAAAAGCCCCTTGATTCAAGTGTAAAAGCAAACTTCTTCCTGAACTTCTCTCCTTCCCCGTCCCTTAAACCACTCAACGTTAATTGGTTTTATTCTGGCCTGACAGAAGACTGTATGTCATTATGATGTTCTCTTTATGTGGCTAAGAAATCTTTCCTTGAATATGGTCAGCACATAAGGCAATGGAGAAATTAAATATCTAATAGATATTCCCTATTTAATTGTAGGGGCAATTGTACAGAAAAAGTGGAAGCTTAACCCCATATGTTTGTCCTACTTGATCCCGGGTGGTTTTGTGTGAAGGCTAGAGAGATTCAGAGCCCTGGAAAGAATCTCAAATAAATCCAGCTGCATCTCTTTATTTTGCAATAAAATTGAGGCCAGGAATTTCCCCCAGTCACATGTGACTTGGTCTCTATATGAGGCAGGAGTGCTCGCACTCTGAGGTCCACATCTGAGACGCGTTGCTCTGCTACACACTCAACATCTCAGCCACGTGGCCCTTCTTTCCTACACAGAATCCCTTCATCTTCCTAAACATTTTCCCCTGATTATTCACCAGTCTTGTGCTTTAAGGCCTTTAAACATTTTCAACAAATCTAATAGATTCTGAGAAGCATCGTTTTAAATTCTCCCATTGTTGCTAATTTATTTAAAATGAATCCTAGTTTCACATCGATGAGGTGAAGAAGAAATTGTGTAAAGCTTCTGCTCTTTGGAATTCATTGAGGTTTCGTCCAAGACCTCATTTATGGGTGAGTTTTTGAAAATGTTTCATAGATGCATTAAAAGAAAGTTATATTTTCTATTTTTCAGAAACGAAATAGGGCACATGTTTATGATTCAATGTTTTTGATCAAGTAATTTAATAATTAATGAATAACTCCCTGTGGCTCAGTTATTGGTTAATTCCTCCCTGAGTCTAGGGAAGCAGGTGAAAGCACACATGAAGGGTTCAAGTGTAAAGGTTCAGAAGGAATTCCTCAGTGTGATGGCCAACTTCAGGCAGCTCTCTCTCGGTGCCAGCTCCCTCCTACCTGGCCCTAGAAATCAGCTCATTTTATCAGCACAGACACCACAGGAGGAAGTTGCTAGTATGAGTTCAATTGTGTGCCTTCAGATTCAAGTTCTTACTGCTAGTACCTCAAAATGTGACCTCAGGGCTTCCCTGGTGGCGCAGTGGTTGAGAGTCCGCCTGCCGATGCAGGGGACACGGCTTCGTGCCCCGGTCCGGGAGGATCCCACATGCCGCAGAGCAGCTGGGCCCGTGAGCCATGGCCGCTGAGCCTGTGCATCCGGAGCCTGTGCTCAGCAACGGGAGAGGCCACAACAGTGAGAGGCCTGCGTACCGTTAAAAAAAAAAAAAAAAAAAGTGACCTCATCTGGAAATAGAGTCATTGCAGATATAATTAGTTAAGACGAGGTCATTTACGGGGGTTAATTCAATATGACTGGTGTCCTTCTAAAAAGGGGAAATTTGAACACAGACACACACAGAGGAAGAATGCCGTGAGAACCTGAAGGTGGAGACAGGGCAATGCTTCTACCTGGCAAGGAACCCCAAGTATTGCTGGTAAATCACTAGAAGCCAGGAGAGGCTCAGAGGGAACCAGTCTTGCTGACACCTTGTTCTCTAGCCTCCAGATCTGTGAGACAATGCATTTCTTTTTTTTTAAACACATGGTCCGTGGAACTTTGTTATGGCAGTGTTAGCAAACTAACACGGCCCTCATCATTACTCTGTTTTGACAAATAGAACAAGGCTGGTTTCATTATATAATTTGCCAGACGTGTGTCTTGGCCAGTAAGGATGGTGCCTACCCCCAGAACACAAGCCCTTGCACTACATTCTGGGGTCCATTGTCACTGAAAATATTCTGGACTGGGGACCTTCTCTCAGTGCTTCCAGCAGGGATAGGAAGGATGGGACAGGCACCTGTGAAGTTTGAGAATACCCCCCAGGTGTCTCACATCTCCAGCTTTATAGAGCATCATAACCTCCGACACCACCTATGAGACTCACCTGTCTACACCAGTAGTTGTTTTTATGTCCATATCTCGCTTTATATATCTTACTGCTATGTGATTTGACAGATAAAGAGTCAAGGCTATATCCTTGGGGTAAAGAGTACTCTATAGGTCTTGATCTCTCCTGGGGGCACTTATTTAAATGTCATTTGCACATAGATCTTTGTCTCAAATTTTTTTTTTAATTTTTTGTTTTTAGAGGGTGAGTGGGGGATGAAGAGTCAAAATACAACAAGTAGGTCATCAATAATTGCCTTTAATAGTGGTAGGTTTTATGTGTCTTCATACATATTTTAATGGGTACTTAAGAAGTTTATAGAAGGAGTGCCAAGTAGACTATTTAAAAATCTTCTTCACTTTGTTTTAAGGGCACAGGCAAGTCAAGATCAGACAAGGATAATGAAAGAGAGTTGGGAGTCGTCAGCTAATTCTGGAATCCTCCCTATTCAGTGTGTCTTGGAGATGCTCCAATGTCTTGAGTCTGTAATCTGTGGGGATCCCAATGCTGTCTGCTGCTGACAAACGCAGGGTTATGGCTGGTTCAGTCCATGCCTCCCAATTTTCAGAAAGGACGTGCACTCCATGGAAGATATTTTATCTGCAAAATTCTCAGAACAACTCTAAATATCCCTACCCTGGAGTCGATTAACTTTTCTCACTTTTCGGTATGTCTAGGCACGTACACAGATCTCACTGTTTTCCCGCTGTGGAAGGACAGAGTGTCCAGAGATGGCGGATACAGCCAAGAACAGTGATACAAGCCCTGACTCCCAACATACCCTGTCACTTTCTAATTTATAAATCAATGCTTTGGGGATTCCAATTCGTCTTCTGCAAAACTGAACTTTTACCTGGATGGTATCAGCAGATACAGAGCTTTTCACCTATGCTGTGCTGAATGGAAGCCTTGGCACAGCTGTGGCCTCCGGTCTTGCCAGCGTCCAGGTAATGGGGACCGAGACTGGGCTGGGGGCTCTCTGGCCTGGGGACCTGATTGCCCTGGTCTCACGGGGCCGCCCATCCAACTGGTTCATCCCCTTTCTTTCTAATCTTTCCTTCTGGGTCCAGGAAGTCTTGCCTTGTGGGTCCTTTGCTAAAAGCATGCAGACAGAGGAGATGCTGCAGTGTCTGGGCCAGCGCTGTGAGCCAGGAGAGCTGTCCTCCCTTCTTTTGCCATGATGCTGTCCTGGCAAAGCCCACGAAGAAGCTGCTCCATCACCCGGGCAGGGGAGGAAGGTGGGTTCCTGGGGTAGAGCCTGCTGGCCTCCCTCCATGGCACTGAGAGTTTCAGATGTTCTCTTAGGGCAGGTGACCCAGACCCTGCTGCCAATACGCCCTTGCCCCTGGATCCGGTTGGATCGGAATTCTTCTCATTTTTACTCTCTCTAAAGTCCTAACTCAATGACTCAAACTATGTACATGATCAGGAATTTTGGTGATTACTGCTTAGAAATTTCCTAAGGTTGTTGCCCTGACATATGGAACACCGAAGGCATCTTCCTGAAGCCACCACTGTGTCACATGGGAAGACGAGAATGCAGTCCCTGAGGAGCAGTGAAAGAGGGTAGCGTTATTTAACATGAAGAAGGAGTGACTGAAAGTGGTTCAGTGCCTACATTTAAAACATACAAACACTCCCACATGGGGTGGGGGCCAGCTAGTGTTCTTACATGTGACAAAAGGCAGAACGAAAGGAGTTGGGTTTAAATGACAGCATGAAGAATTTAGGTTAGATGTGGAGAATGACTCTCTGACACTGAGTTATGACCCATGGGGATAGGTTACCAGGGAAGATCAGATTCTTTGAAGGTTTTAATGCATACGTATCCCTTGACACAAAGCAGGCATATGACCCAGTTGATTTTAAAGTAAAATTCGATCTATCAGTCCCCATTTTCCCACATGGGTCAATTTTACAGTGACAGGTGGAATTGCGTGGGTTACCAGATCTTTTCTCGTCCTGAAATGAGAATCAGTGGTCAAAGGACTTTCTGGACAGCCCATCATACGTTTTGAGCTCCGCCTGACTTCTCCCCTGGAAAGCGCCAGGGCAGTGCTTTCTGGAACCATCACAATGGCTGCATCCGCCCATTGAGGAAACATGACGGTTGTCTGTGAACATGAAGGCACTGAGTAGGCAGGATTTGTGCGGCTGCATAAAGGGAAGCTCAACCCAAAAAGATTTGATTACAATAATCCCCGTAGGAATGAAATACAATCCTGTATCTTTCCATTCTAGAATTTCAACTGCAGGATACAGGAGAGCATCTTTTTCACATCATGAAGTGTTTCCAAGAGCCCCGCCTAGGACAGGGGCATTTCTACAAGAGTCTAAGACTTTCAATTTGACTAAAATAAAACCGCTATGTTCGTTTATTCTCCCTTAAGATGTAGTTACTTCATTTTTTTTTTTCCTGTCTACTCACAGTCAAGAAACAGAAAACAGGGAATTACCTGGTTGCCCAGTAGTTAAGACTTGGCACTTTCACTGCCGTGGGTCAGGGTTCAATCCCTGATCCAGGAACTAAGAACTAAGATCCCACAAGCTATGCAGCTCGGCCAAAAAAAAAAAAAGAAGAGAGAGAGAAAAAAAATGAAACAGAAAGCAATCTAGTTTTAGTCCTTGTCAGGATGGTTAGGCATTTACTCTAGACTCTGACCTTTTAACCGATTTGAATTTAGTGATGGTCAGCTACAGACATGGCTCCAGGGCATGTTTCTCCTCTTCTGCGTCTCCTGCTGGGTTTTTCATCCCTGACTTGGGAAGGAGTGATTCCCCTTGGCGCAAACTTGAAACCCTGTCGGCCAGCCCTTCTGGTGCACATCCCACAGCAAATAGGTATTGTTACCCTGTCTCTAGGGGTCCATAGAGCAGCCTGAAAAGGTGCTGATGGACATGGAGGGACTGAACAGGGAGATTTCCTTACATGGGAATTTGCTGTTTTCCCAGACCCGAATCTCCGTGCCCATGTGGAACGGCCTCTTCTGGGTGCAATTTTCAGTGAACAAATACAGTTGGTGTGTTTTGTTTATTTGTTTATTTTTATTTACTTTAATTTGTGAGAACTTAGAGAGGAAGCAAAGAACTTAGAGAGGAAGTCTTAGAATTATGAAGAAATACAGACTGATGGCCAAAAGTCAGGAGAGTAAAAGGAGCATGGGCACTCTCTAACAGATTACAAAAGAAGGTAGAGGATTAGATTGAGAGTCCACCGTAAACCCAATCCAAACAGGAGCTAGTTTTATTTAAAAATCTCTGAATTTAAAAGTATCTTGGCATGTGCCCAGTTCACACATCTTGAACTGAGTCCAGAAGGAAAAAGATAACACGAATATAAATGGTCTGACTTTATCCTCCTGCCACTCAGCTTAAAAGCATTTCCCTCTTTTTGGGCAATTTACCAACAATCTTAGACTATTAAAGTTACAAACATGAGAACAGTGGCTCTCAAGTCTTATTATCTAAATTACTCTGGGTAAGTTTAGCAATAAAGTCTTCTGCATGAATCAGAAAAGTATGAAGATCACAATTAACAGCATTAAAAACTTTTTTTTTCTTTCCACCTTAAAGAGTTCCTAAGCACATTATTAAGGAATTTGACTAATGTTACAGCTACAATTTGAGGAAAAAAAAAACAAACAAAAAAACAAAGAAAAAACTCTTAAGTTAACAGTATCATACCTGGAACTCTGTGTTTCCCAAATGAACTCTTAAGAAGATAAGAATCTGTCCTTATGTCTTTGTTTTTAAACAGTGAATCAGTCCTTGAAATATTCTGTCAGAATTTGCCAAGTTGTGGGATTCTGTAGGAGGATTTCACAAGCGCTGTTAGACGCATCTAGCGTTGTGCATGACGTCATACAGAGGCATGAATTTGCGCTGGGAAAACGGAAGGACAGGTCAATGGAAGAATGAAACAGACACAGATCTGAGTCCAGAATTAGTACTTCCAGCTATGCGGTCTTGGGAAATTTACCTAATTTCTCTGAGAAATTAATTTGTTACAATATAGATACCAATATCTGTCTTGCAAAGCTTTCAGGCTTATAGATAATACATATGTAAAGATTTTTAAACCCACAAGAGGTCTTTAATAAGTAACTTAACAACTATTATGCAAACACTCATCTTGGCCATTTTCAGGGTATACTCGACTGCATCTATAAATGAAGACGATGTTGAGAGGTTCCATGTCCTTGGATTCCTATCAAAACACCATGCAGAGTTCCAGAACTCAGCAAAGTGGGAACCACTCAAATCCTCACCAGCTCATGAGGTTTCCATGGCCAACCATGAAGACTTGAGTCTTGGAATGTTTTCTAAACATCCTTTTCAAAAGCCACATATACAAATAGAAGGGTCGGTTGCTATGTTTGACTTCTATCAAAACCTCTAGAAGGGAGAGAGGAGCCCTGAGAGGACATTTGGTCTGGGTTCTAATGGACAAAGTTCTGCTCAGGCTCCAGTCACTCCACCTGGTGTGTGTGTGTGTGGAGGTGGGCGTGGGGTGTAGGGACACCTGTGAGTGGAGATTCTGTAGGGACAGTGTGTGTGTATGTGAGTGTATGTGTGTCAGTGTTGGGAGGTGTGTGGGGTGGCAGTGGGTGTGGAAGGTGATGGGGGGATTGCCTGGGGGTGTGGGCGGATTACATTCTGTCTTCAGGCAGCCTGAGCATAGGTTCTAATGGAACCACAGATCCTCCTTTGTCTAAGATGAACCAAAACTCACCATTGAAGTGGGGCTTGGGGTAGGAGAAGCTCCAACATACCCCTGCCTCACCAATCATTAGTCACATCTTAAGAGAAGTGCCACAGGTGATATTGGGGCCAGTGACGTTCTACCTGATCATTAAAACTCGTCAAACACATTAACATCTATGTGAAAATTGTAGTGGTTTGTTACTAGTCTAGCAATAATTCAATATTACACTCTGCATGTAGAGAAGCACATGTGTGAATCTATGAGGTGTGTTTTTGGGTGAGCTGGGATTGCCATGGATGAGAGAGGAAACCCTACCCAGATATTTTCCCTTGAATAATTCTCAAAATGAACTGGCCAACATTCACCTGGATTTTTTTTACTTTAATCACCTTCCTCACCTTCATTATTGTATTAGTTTCCTGCAGCTGCTGTAACAAAGCACCATAAACTGGAGAAATTTATGTTCTCACAATTGTGGAGGCTGGCAGTCCAAGATCACGGTGTTGGCAGGGGTGGTTTCCTTGGAGGCCTCTCTCCTTGGTGTTTAAATGGTGGTCTGTTCCCTGTGTCCTCACATGTTCATCCCTCTGTGTGTGTCTGTGTCCTAATATCCTCTTCTTAAAAGGACACCTGTCCTGTTGGCTCAAGACCCACCTGGCTGAACTTATTTTAATATGTTCACCTCTTTCAAGGCCCTGTCTCCAAAAACAGTCACATTCTGAGGTGCTGGGGTCAGGACATAACCTGTGAATGTGGGGGATGCATTTAGCCCATAACACTTACTTCTCTGTGACACTGGCTCTTAACTTTGGGGCACCCAGAAAGCTTGCTGGGCCCGCCCTCCCCAGTTTTGGATTCCACAGATCTGAACGCATTTCTGATAACTCCCAGGGGATGCTAACACTGCAGGTCTGACATCACAGTCTGAGAAACGCAGATTCAAACTACAGCGACACTGAGGAGAAATAAGGTCACGTCCGTGGTCCATGGACCAGCAAAGCTTGACCTTGTTCCCACCAAAGAAAGATTTAAGGGAAACCCTCCTTCCCTTGTTTGCCCTCTTCTCTCCCTAGATCTGCTTCTCAATTTGAACAAAAATCGATGTGGTTTTGTCCACAATATGAAAACATACACTTGAAATTATAAAGGACAATTTCGTCCAGCTTGGTAGTCTGTCACCTGATAACAGGAATAAAATAATTAGAAGACAGAAGGAGATAGTCTTCTCTACTGGAATCATTGTGCTCAAAACCAGCTGTGGAAAACCAGTGCAGAGCTGGTAAATATTTACAAATTTAAAAGTGACGATTACTTATTTCTCACTTTTTCCTAGTCCTTTTACCCAGACAGTGTTCCTTTTGGTTGTATTTGTCCTATTGTTTTAGAAGGGACGCATACTTGAGTCCAGTGAGGAACAAGCAGAAAGATGGTTTTAGAGATCTGTCATTAATATTTCAGGGTCAAGGGAAATGTTCAAGGTCAGAGAAATCTGATTAGCCTTGATCATTTCCCCAGTCTTGCTGAGTAAAAAAAATAAAAATAGTAATTATTTTATTATAAAATTATTGTATAATAGATATGAAATATAAAATAAAAATGTATTTTTATAAATAACAATGTATTACTTTATAAATAAATACAATTTTATCTTTTATGATCTCAGAGGATAATACATCCTTCCCTGTTTCATTTTTGTCTAATTACTCTTAGGCTAGGATGTTGATTGCCTTCAATCACTCAGCTATTCAAGGGCATCTCAGAGGATAAGAGTGAGAAGTGGAAAATGTGGGCTTGTAGAAGAAACCATTGAGGATGGAATAGCAGGCCCAGCGCACAGACGCAGCATGTTTCTTTAAATACCCCTTTAGAAGGTAAGTGTATCAACCCACAAAGGATGCTTATGTTTGCCTTTCCTGAAAATAAACCAAGACTTTATATCGTGAGCTCACCTGAGGCCAAAAGTGCATCATGCACACTGCTTAGTATGATCCACCCTGAAAACTTCTGACTGACTATGTAAGACCATGCAGAGAAGACCAAACGTAGGGATGCAAACTTTAAAGCTCCCTTCATCAGCTCGCTCCCTCTCCATGGAATGTTACATAGATACAACCACCAGTAAGCAGATGGGTTTTCCTCGGTAAACCCTATGTGAAAGGGGACACATGGTTCCAATCATGGCAACATGAAGTCATCCTCCTCTACCCATCACCTGTAGACAGTCACTGACCCTCCTGCAGTTCTGTGCTCTTGAAGGAAACCTACTCACCTCTTGTCAAGTTGCTGACTTTGCTAAGACCAGCCAGGCAAGAAAAACTTACAGTAAGGTCAGTCTTTCCTATGATAAACAATCTGTTTTTGTGCTTTTGATTAAAATTTAATAAAAGGATATTTCAGCAAGGCAAAGACCGGTTAAAGGCAGGTGAGGAATGATCAACATTGACTCCACAAAAGACTAATCCCCCCTCTCTTCTCAGATTTCCTGTTCATCTGGACCAGGCGAGGTTGGAGGAAACGAGGCCTCGCCCCAAGCAGGAGGCGCCTTTTCCCTCCACATCCAAGCCCTCTAAGGATTGGAGCACTTGATCTGGGAGCTGCCACTGCCTCAGCTCACCTACTGCAACCAGAGCTGCACAGACACCACATTCCTTGCGGGGAGTGGAGGTTTCTTAGCATCTTCTGGGCAGAAATCCACCCTGTGCAGTTCAAGGAGGTATAATTCAAGGATGACAGCCTGAGCCAAAGAAAACCAAGGAGTCTGAGCAGGGAAATCCCAGTGTGAGTGCGGAGCTCCGGCCATCGGGCAGCTGTGCACTGTGCGGACAGGGTGCTGTGGAGGCCACCACACGGGCACACCTGGGGACAGCGTGGAGTCAGCCAGGGGAAAGCCAGGGGCAGCAGAAGGGTGCCAGCACACACTTCTCTGAGCCACCCCTGGGAACGGGCTTGTCCGGGGCCCAGGGCTGAGTCTCGGCAGTGTGGAGGATAATCTGTAATTTTAAACAACCACACTTTGAGAAATGTGTTTTCCAAAGAAAGATTTAAGTTCAATTCATCTATTTTTTTGCCACTAAAAACCAACTTTACAAAATAACACATGTAACGTGTATCCTTGCATATAGGTGTGCTTCATATATGTGTGTGTATATGGATATATATTTTTTCTTCTGACTTTGGCAAAATGGGCTATGATTGGAAATCTATAGCAAAAACAAAAAGATGGGGAGACATAGTATGAGAAGAATAAGATAAAGAAGGAATGATCCAGGCAGAAGAAAGGAGAGAAGGGGGAAGGGGAGATTATAGTCCTTCTAATGGACTCAGCACTCACCTTTCTGAAGGATGAAAGAAAGAAAAAAAGAAAGAAGGAAAGAAAGAAAGGAAGGAAGGAAGAGAGGGAGGGAGGGAAGAAAGAGATGGAAGGAAGGGAGGGAGGGAAGAAAGAAAGAGAAGGAAGGGAGGGAGGGAGGGGGGGAAGGCAGGCATGTGAATTACAGTGGCCTTGATTAGAGCTGCCTTGATTTCTGAGTGTGTATCATAAAAATCAAGCCAAGGACAAGGTCTCTGAAACGATTACATATGTATTATGCATGTAACTAACCTTGTCTCATTTAACCTTGTCTAATTTAACCTTGTCTTGAGCCTGTGAACCCCATTGTTCTAAAAGTTGGATGTGCAACCTCTTAACTCAGCAAAGCTCCAGGGCACCTCACTACACACATGAACATGCTGTTCCTTCTCCACTTCTGACCCCTGCTGCTCTGATCACGCTTCTCCATGGGTGCATCACCCAGCCTGGGCAATGGCTCTGGAGCCCCTTGTCCCTGCTGTGGCCTCTGGCCTTCCCTGGGGTGTAACCCCTCCTTCCTGGTTTCTGGGCAGTCTCGGCCCCATGGTGTTTGTCCTGTCAACTAGTACCTCCCAGGGCCTTACTTGGTATCTGCCGATAAACACCACTCAGCGGCTGGACATCCTTGTCCAGGCCCTGAGCCTTCTTGTGACCCAGCATGAGACGTGGAAGCTTTCATCATCTGGCCAGCCCACCTCGGGCACAAGCAGGACACTGAGTCTGCCGGCCGGTGCTCTTTGGCCTCCTCTGCTCGTGCTCTCTGGGACCACGCATGTCATGAACATTCTCAGGACGTCTGTGTTCTCTGGGGGCTGCATTCCCGCCTCCAAGGACCAGTATCCTTCGGATGTTTTTGTTTATGTTGTTGTCGTTGTTTTGTGTTAATAGGCGTGTCTTCTGCAGCCCTTCTGGATTCAGTACAGGAAGGCCAGAGGCAATACTCGAGGCTACTTCTCAGCTCCTTCCTGTCTCTCTGAGCCCCAGTCTTTGACCAAACAGGAGTCGTGTCCTCTCTGGAGATCACACTGTACCCTTTCTCAGGCTATGCCTTAGTGTGCGAATTCAGGCTCCTCGGAATTCAGTCTATGAGTTCCTGATTCCAACAACACAAAGCCTCACATTCCAAGACACTTGACTCTGAAAATCCACTCCAGGAGTCAGGAGGTGTCTTCGCTCCAGGCTGTCCCACTGCTCTCCTGCATCAAGGAGTGCCTCCTGCTGCCCTGCTGGCGGAGATGGGGAAAGTGTGTGGGGAAGGAAACGCCTCGGACCTCTGGATGCTCACACAGGCCTCCTGTCCCTGTGATCGCTACCTTACACACTTCCAATTCTAGCGCAGATTCATTCCGTTAGGAACGTGGTTCTCCTAGTTTTGTGTTTTTTCATTTCCTATCCCCATTCCTTCCCAGGTCAGTTTATTAACTCCTATCACAGAACCGGAGCCAAGCAGCCTCACCAGCTTCATTCTAAGCCATCATTGCTTTACACTCCAAGTCCTGGGAAAATGAGAATATGGAAACCCCTCTCTGTCTCTCTATCTCTTTGTCTCTTTCTCTCTCCCTATATATAGATATTATAGATAGATAGATACTCTATAAAATATATATATATTTTATATATAAATATATTTTGTATATTATATATGACATATTTATAGTATATTTATATATAATATATATAGTTTATAGAGAACAATATATATGTGTGTATATATAGATGTGACACATTATTTTGCCTATTGAAGAAATAGGGTTGGAGAAGGCAATTTGGTGGTAATCTCTTACAGATTTTATTAAATCTTTACACGTATAGAGAAAATGGAGACTAGCATTACTGGGGACAAATGATGTAAAATCAGGAGAAATGTCCATAATTCTATTGCGATGTGGGTTACATGATTGCATGCATTTGTCAGGACCAAGAGCTCTACACCAAAAATAATAAATTTTAGTTTTGTAAATAAAAAGTGAAAAACATGAAGAAGGACATGAAGAGAAAGGGAGGGAAAATAAAACACCATTTAAGAATTCAGATAGACGTCCATGGACATGGACAAGATGAGTTTCTGGGCTAGATCCTCAACTCTGAGCTCAGAGGAACACTCAAACCTTAACAAAGTTGGCCAGAACTTAGTTTTAAAGACCGTAAGGAAAGGCGATTCCATCCCTTTCTATGGTAACCCATTCCAGCCATGGAAGTGTTTTATGTCTCAAATTATTACCTTATGATGGAGTTTAAGCTCATTTCCTCTCACGTCTCTTTCGCCCACTGAAGACAGCTAGCAGCTGGTCCCCATCCTTGGAGGAACGCACTCGCAGTCCTGAATGTCGTTCTCAGCATCTCATCCTTACCCTAACCATGTACTGCTCCCACCCGGCTTCTAGAATCCTTGCCAACTCATTCATCACCGCTCATGTTCTGGTGCAGAAAACTGAGCTTAGGGCTTCAGGAAAGTCTGCGTCCAGCACAGAGGGGGGCGTAGTGCTTGCATGATTTGACCTGCCTTTCTCTGCAAGCCGATACCCGCATTTGTTATATCACACTCAGGCCTTGTGGTGGATACTCTCATTGTTGAATTGCTTTAACAACTAGCTCCTCTAAAATATGCATTTTAATAGGTCACTGGAATTTGCAGAGCGAACATCTGTAGTTGAGGATATCACATGCTACCCAAATGGTGACTTGTAATTTGAAAAGTGGATGGTAATACCAAAGACATAAGATCACTGTGGTATTAAATGAGGTCACGTGGAAGGCTCCTCAACTGAGCTCAGAGCACACACGCGCAGAGCACTTTAGCCTCTATGTGAGGAATTGTGAGGGCTGGAGGGCTGCTGCTTTCAGAATGTAAAAAGCCTACTCATAAGCCTTTGTTTCCAGTTATGACATCGATCTATTATTTGGGGATATATGTGTGAGTGTTGTTTGTGGGTCAGTGTCTGTGTGTTTATGTGTGACTACATGTATTTGTGTGTTTACACATGTGTAGGTTACATTGGGAGGAGAAAAACCCTTTGTTAGGAATTTCAACCCAGACATTTTCAGTCTGCTTGATTCTCTGTAATAAGACCCAATTGCACTGAACTTGGGAAAAATTTAGGCTGAGAACATCCTCAAGGTGTGTGCATTGTTGCTACTGCCCACATTGGTTGGATTTGTTCCTCTGCTCCCTGATCCATCCTTGCGTGTGGAGACTGCCTGTGTTCCACCTTCCTCTAGGACTCTCGGCCTCCCTTCCAGACTCAGTCCTCCCTTGAAGATGAGCTTTCCACCCGGACCCATCTCTGGACAGTACAAAAGTCCATGTTTGCCTTTTTCCTTGTTCTCATACTTGCTTCCCTTTCTAAACTTTATAGCTACGAGTGCTCTTATATCCCTCTATTCAACAAATGTCCCTGGACCACTCTCTCTGAAAGGCCCAGAAATCAAGTCCTCAGCAACCTACAGCCCCCATCCTCCAGGACTATTGTCTGATGGAGTTGGAATGAATAGAGAGTCATCAGTTGATGAGACATGAGGGATTAGGATGCTTGCCTGTACCTCAAGCACACAGGAGAGGATAAGGACCAGAGGGGAGAGAAAAGCTGAAAGTCTAAAGATGATGAGGAGATGGCCAGCTGAGTGGAAAGAGGAATCCTTGGGAAGGGCTCCAGCGGTCAGAGAGAGGATGGAGTTGAGGTTGGAAAAGCAAATTCAGTTCAGATAATGAAGAGTCCTATAACCCAAGTGGGAGATTTTGGACCCCCTGAAGGTGAGAGTGGTCCATGTGAAGATAACAGCAGGGTTACAGATATGATTGCAGTTAAGAACTATCACTATTAATGCAGTGTGGGGTGGGGGGCAAGGCTGGAGTCAGGAAAATCAGAGAGGCTGATGCTATGAACCAGGTAAAAGGGTGGGAGGAACCTGAACTTGGGCAGTAAAGGGGGGTGGTGGAGAGAAGGAAATACACCTGAACAACTGGGCAGCTGGATCAGGAGTCTTGGTGAAGATTTATTTGGGGGTCTATGAAAGAGTGAAAGATGGCATGTTCCTCTTGGCCACACTGAGTCCAAGATGCCTGTGTGTCATCAAAAAGGAGACCAATGGCCATTGGAAAACTGACCAGATGGTTTACCAGTTGGGAAGATCTCTACATGTTTGTCTTTGCCGTGGCCCATATGTGACCCTGGTGGTTTTACCCTGAAGCACTTAAGTGCTGATGTCCCTCATGGGCTGCATTTCTTTTCTTCCAACATATAACATATATACAACATATAAGCTACTTGTACACTTGATGCTGTACTGCTGGTTTATGTCCAAACCAACGTTTCATCCAATAGCTACATTCATGGCTTTCCTTTTGGGACCCTGTCTTTTAGAGCTGGTATTTATTGTTTTCTCATATTTTAAGCATGTTTTGTATTTTAGTTCTGAAATATAAACACCACCCACCTACCTAGTGAACTGTTGTGTTTGTTTGTTTGTTTGTTTTAATGGAAGCATCTGAAGAATATTTTGTAATGGGGTGGTAGGAAAGGCAGAGGTGGTTGAGTAACAGTTCAGACCAAGAAAAGTAAGCAATGAAATTCTACCACTCAAGGGTTGGTGCTGCCAGATGCCACAGTGCTCGAGCCACCCACAGGGTGAGGGCGGTCCCCTCTCCAATTCTTCCCCCAGAATCACACTATTGTTACCCAATCCATACAGGCATCTGTTTGGGAAACCCAAGCAAGTTTTTAAGCAAAGTCTCCTAAGCCAATAATAAAAAGTATATTTGAATCAACTATACTTCCAATAAAAGAAAATTAAAAGTATATTTGAAGATGCTTAGACTTATCTACGGAATGAATTAGAATACAGGTCATTAAAGGGTGGGCTCACACCAACACCAGAAGAGGGACGCTTGCTTTCAGCAGCACAGATACTAATACATGGGAACTCTTAGGTGCAGTGAAGCAGTGATAAAAATTGTAAGTGCCTTTTCTCTTAGAAACTGGCACAACTCTTAGTGAAGAGTTATTCAGGTGAAAACAAAGCATTTCTGCCTTAGAGCTGTCTGTGCTCCCTTTTTCCTCTGGCTTGCTCTGCCCTTCTTGAGCATGATGTGTTTTGCAGGCTGGTCTTCATCCACACTGCTGGTCCTGGTTCTTCCTTGTCTTAATGGTGATATTCCAATTACTAAGCATCATCAATCTCTCAGGGACCCAAGTAACCCAACAGTTGCTTTTCAATTCAAAGTCTTTTTAAAACGTGGCTCTGGCTCCAGTTACCTGTGATTTGCTCCTGCAGGACAGGGAGCACCTTGTCTATTTCAGGGAAGCCTCGTATGGGGTCTGCCTGTTACCCTCAGAAAGAAATGGCTGCTTTTCTTTCTACTGAAATGCTTTTTTGCCTTGCTGGTTTTCACTAAAATTTTCCTTCTGAAAAGCTTGGAGGGGATGTCGGAGGGAAAGTAAAATGCTTCCAGATCCAGGGCTGGCAGGAAATGTCTTTCTGGCTGAACAGAAATCTTTGGCCTCTGATGCTCTCTTTTCACTCAACATCAACACCTCAGCTGTTCCGGACCCCACATTTGTCTCCTAGACAAGCAGTCCGAGCTCTTTCCAACCTAAAATCTCTGCCTATCCTTCCCCCAGCATTTCAATGGATGGCTCAAATGAACTCATAGAGAGCAGATTTAGCAAACAAGCAGGGGGCATGCAGAGTAGAACTGTCACCTGGACTGGTGTCAGGGGAAAAGAATCTCTGTTTTGATTCTGCCAGGAGGAGGAACCTTGAGCTGAGATATTAAACTCCTTTGAGCCCTTCATTTTCTCATCTTTCTAATTTAAAAAGTACATTAAGTAAGGTTCCCACCCTGTCTATGGAGAAATTCCATCCAACAAATGTGATACTGCCTTCTTTCATAAATCCAACATCCACCATCCTCCAGGGTTTAGGTGTCAGTCACGTCCAAGGCACCAGGCTAGAAGCTCCCAGCTGGTCTTCACCTATGGGAGCCTGGCTGTCCTTTTATTTAAGGGAACAGGACCCCACTTCCCGAGACCTCCTGGAGCCCGTCAGAGACATGGTGTGCCGACAAAGAGAAGAGACAGACTGACAGAGGGACCTCTTTCTGGAAAATTCCATGAGCCTCAGGACCTCCCATGTCACCTTAGAAAGTAGAAGATGTTCTCAGGAGGAACAAAACTGGATTCAGGGCCACCTCGGTGAATGGAGCTTGAGCTGGATTTAACTGGATAAAGAAAAGTAATAAATCATGCCTTTTTATATTTATTTTTCCTCTTATTTTCAGGGTGTTTTCTATGAGTCAGGCATTGTGCTGAGCAATGTATGTAGACCATTTCATTTCAGCCTATGAGATAATTATTATTGTAATTATTATATTCTTTCCATTCTCATTTTCAGAATTGGGGTATTTGAAGCCAGGATTCTGAGTCTGAAGTTCAGGTGGTAAAGATTTATCACCAGACCAACTTAGTCCCATATACAAAGCCCTTCAAAACATCAGCATGCCAATTTTCCCAGAAATTAGAAAGTATTGCTATTTTCGGATTCCACTGAAAACAAGAAAGTAGTGATTCAATTTTGCTCTATAATAGGGAACTGGCACTCCGGGAAGAATACAGGGAAACCAAGAGCTGGTGTGGAACTCAGAACCTCCAGCAAGAGCATCATAAATCTCAGGGTCTCTTTTCCAGGGCCACCTATGCAGAAGGAGTTGATGAGAAGAATTGCTGCTCAGAGTTGGTCCAGAGAAGCCCAGCAAGACAAGTGGGTCTGGATG
This sequence comes from Monodon monoceros, assembly GCF_005190385.1. NCBI lineage: Eukaryota > Metazoa > Chordata > Mammalia > Artiodactyla > Monodontidae > Monodon > Monodon monoceros. Next base: position 4,067,924 of record NW_021703768.1, on the reverse strand, counting down.
GCCAACTCAAGAGAAATGTTGATACAGTAGAAAAGGATGAACGTATTTTGTATACAGAACATTTTTAAGTGAAGAGGTGTTTGTTTGTTTGTTTGTTTGCGGTACGCGGGCCTCTCACTGTTGTGGCCTCTCCCGTTGTGGAGCACAGGCTCCGGACGCGCAGGCTCAGCGGCCACGGCCCATGGGCGCAGCCGCTCCGCGGCATGAGGGATCTTCCCGGACCGGGGCACGAACCCGTGTCCCCTGCATCGGCTGGCAGACTCTCAACCACTGCGCCACCAGGGAAGCCCATGAAGAGGTGTTTTTTAGACATTCAACACCTGATCATTTAAAGCAAAAACACTTGTAAAAATTAGAGCTTTTGCAGGAAGTTACCAAGGACCCTTCCAGCTTTCCCTCACTTCATGTTACCCCTGCTTTCTGGAGCTGGAGCTAGACAAGGCTTCTTTATATGGAAAAACACACACACCAGAGCAGAACAGAGCAGAAACAAGGTGCTTCATAAAGACCCAGGTTTTAAAACGTGTCAGCAGTTAAATAAGAAGCTACAATGAATGCCCTGATCCTGCCCTGTGCCTACACAGATGTGAGGTGTAGAATGTCTATCCCGACCCTGTCAGATGGCCCTAAACTAAAGGGTGAAAATCTTGATTTGCAGCGAGGTTTAGTGCTTCAGGTTTTCCCGTCTGTCTGTGTGTCTTTCTAATGCAAATGCAGATCCTGAACGAGAGAAAGAAAGCCACCCATTCAGCAGATAGAAGCCAAGTACATCTTTAACTCCACAGACCACAGGTTAGTTATGTGCTGTATGGTTCCCAGAAAAATGATCCCAAGACCTTTATTACTTATAGCTCTGCCACCTACAAGACAAACGGCCACATCGTCTTGCAGGAGGATTAAGGGATATTCGGAGGTCTGCTGTCACTACCCTGCTGGCCTTCTTCAGAAGTCAAGTTCTCTGGGTGCGGTCTCTAGAGCAGGATCCTTGGGTCTCTCTGATTCAAGAGCAGTCATCTTGATAATTTTTCCGTTGAGTGGACGGGAAACACGGAGGGTTGGATCAGCAGGCTGGAGTTTGGGGAAACGTGGTGATGTCCCCTCTTTCGCCGTTGTAAAAAATAATGACTTTCTGGGATATCCTAATAATTATTTTAATTTACTAGATATTTGCCGATTGATCATTACCTCCATCTTCCAATAAAACAGGATATTTTCTTTTCATCAGTTTCTGGAATCATAGACGGACTCAGATGTGACCATGGCAGTCTCCTCAAAGAGCCTTCCATGTCTGTCTTTGCTCACTCAGCCTGGAGAAGAAGCTCAGACACAGAACCAAGGTGACACCCTGAAAGCCACGTTGTAGGTTAGGACGCAGCACTCTGGTCCACACTCTTCGCACAGAGAACTGGAAAACAGTGCATCATACCTTTATGGTCTTGTGCTCTAACTTATGGCAGGGAAGGTTCTGTCTAAAGAAAAATGATAGAAGGACACCATGATCATTACCTTCCCTTATTATAAACTAAACTTAGGCTAAATTAAATTCTGGATCATGACTCACCTATGGGTCTAGAGATTCCAGATGAAAAATGTCGCAAGGAAGGACAGAGAATGTGAACATGGGACTTAGCTACAAAGAGTCTAGAGGGTCAAGCATGTGTTAACATGGAGAGAGAAAGGGGGGAAATCCTTTAATTTTTCTTAAGTTCATGTTCCCCAAGAAATTGCAAAGAAGATGGTCTGACATTTTCCATGAAATATCAGAAATGCTTTGTAAGTATAAGATGCTCAAGGACATCAGAGATGAAAAGGAAGACTCTCCTAATATTTTTCCAGCTTCTGCCTCCTGGTGGACCTTGGTGTGAAACCTGGGACCCTCGTGAGAAGTGCTCAGCACCCACACGTGAGGCTGAGTTCCTGGAGGGCACCCGGCATCAGAGCCTCCAGCCAGGTAGATGTGGCACCCCAGTCACCCCAAGGGGTTTGGGCGGGAGGTCCTAAGTGCTCACTCAGTAGTACCTGGCAACTTTGGGGTTGAACAAGTTCTTATATTGAACATTAATGATATTGACCTTTATTTGTTACCTGCAAGTCAATACTGTTTTATTTCAGGAAATACGTGAGAGGAAGTCCTTTTACCTCAGCACCTTTGTCTTAACATCAGACCTTCATTTGTTCTATTGGATGCTTACTTTCTTCCTTTAGACTCTATTTTATGAAAAATTTTTTAACAGTTGTGCAGAGGTAAAATGAAAACAGTATGGCATTCTCAGATCCAATCATATGGGAAAAGTGTTTATCCCCACCATCCTTCTAGATTCTACTCTGCACCCCAGAAACAAGAGGAAAAGATGAGAAAGAAAGAAAGAAACAAACATGTACAGAGTTATGATGATGAACATTCCAGCAGCAGCCACCATGTAACACAGAGACGCCGGGAATTCTGCTAAGAGTTTTATATTTATTCCTTCATTCAGTTCTTACGTAGAACCTGTGACCCAGCATTATTATACCCAATTTTAAGATCAACATATTAAGAAACTGAGCAATTTAATGACTGGCCCACTATGACAGGGCACAGGAAAGTCTGGAACCAGAATTCAAATCACATGCCCATAACCACTGTGTGTTCCGCCTGCCACAAGAAACAAGGGGGGGTTCGTGGCACATTCACAGCCAGTGTCCCCAGAATAACAGCTCTCTTGATTCTAATTCTTCTGGGATATTCAATTATTCTAATAGAAGTCTTCCAAATAGTATGCAGGTTTAGATTTTGAAACATGCACAATGGGAGTGTAGGAGAACTAGTTACTGTGAAATATAAGTAAGATTAAGGTACACCTGAACTTCCCTTCCCTTGGCTAAGGGGCTGACTGGAAACTGCTCTTCTCCTGGGCATTGGGTGTCCTGTTGGTGCCCTGCCCACGTTATTGTCTTTATTTCTCTGAGCCTATCTGTCCTAGGAGGTCCAAGTCCCATATTCAAATTAAAAACAAACACAAACACAAAAAACCCAGCACAGACAGAATGTCTCTTTCCTTCTCCTTTGTGCTCTGTAAACTATGATTTCAGAGAATATATTCATCTTAAGAGGGAATAATAAATGTTTGTTTTTTTTTTACGATTTATACATAGGGAAATTAAAAAAATAAATTGCTTTATTTTAAATCAATTAAACTTATCTATTGATGAATAGATATTTAGAGTTATTTCAGTCTCTGCCCAAAATACCTGTATTCATATTTGACTTAACCGAGTACTTTTAGCTGTTGGCTTCAACAGAAAACCTAAGCATTATTCAAGGTAACAGAATTCTACTGCAGGGCTTAGAGCACCACAGAGGGAAAGTGGGAAGTGAGGAGAGAGAAGGAGGGAGAGAAAGGCAGTTACATAATGAGACAGGGTTGGGGGTGGACCGAGACCTGTTAATTAATTAAACAAGAGGCACAGACAGAACTAGAAGTAGGAGAGGAAGAAGTATGGTTTGTTGGAAGGGCAGAATTTTGGTTACACAGGGGACCAAGGAGAACTCCTGGCTCCCTCTGCAAATGGGCATCAGACATCCCCCAGGAGGGTGACATGATATAATGAAATAAATGATATATTGGGGTATGCATGGAATTACTCAAAATGCAAAAAGAAGCTGGGTCTTGTCAATATCTCTTCTGATCCCTGTGTAGCCCAAGAATTCTCAGCACCTGTTTTGCAGAATCCTGATTTTCAGAGGTAAGGTGCATCTTGTGTATATCTTCAAGAGCAAGAGCAAATATTGATAAAATGGAAAACATGAAAAAGAATGCTTAAAAGATAGATAATTTCCCCAAAGAGATCAACCAGTAGAAAGAACGAGATTCAGAGAAGTGGGTTAGCAAACATCCACATCCCCAAGCCTCATCTCCTTGTGTTGGTTGATAGTATCCGGCATCCTTTATGCTCACCCGTGATGGATGAAAACCCACAGATTAGTCATTGTAAGCAAAAGTAAAGAAAACAGAACAAAACAGAAGACGGTAACCCATGTCTACAGTGCCCAGGCTGTGACACCTGGCAAACAGGAGCATATGAAGGAGCCCAAGACTACAGGCCTGTAGGTGCAGGACGGTGTTACAAATAGCAACATCCTGATCTCCTTTGATCTGATTTCATCTCACATGAGTTGGTGGCATCGACCGATCATCATAAGGAAACGATCACATCCACTCTACCCTAAATCTATGATGGTCCCATTTTGTGATTTTAAAAAGCCAAATCATCTGATCCAGGATAGCCCTTGAAAAGATAAATTGTGTCTGCACTGACAGGTAGGGCATCCTTCATCTGAAGGAGTCTGGCCTCAGGGTAGGAGACACGTGCTCACGTGTGGAGTGGAAAGGGAAGGCAGTTCCCCACACCGGCTTTCCTGGTCGCCGTTGTATCCGTTCATTCATTAGAACCATGTGTTTGCAAGAAAACATGTCAAAATCAACGTGTCGATGTGTCAGGCTGGTGTAATATAGAATCACTGGTGCTCATTTCCTATTAGGGGTGATGAAATAAACCTAGCACATTAGTGTCAGGCTCGAAAGACAAATTCGGTAACCAGCTCTAGGTTTGTGATTAGACCAAATGATCAATTAAAAGTGCTCTGTGGCATTGCCCACTCAGGAGAAACTCTTCTCACTTCCCAAGTTCTGGAAGGTCCCATTCACTCCACAGGCACCTGAGTTACCTTGTTCACCTGCATGCTTTCCATTGAGGGATCACCTCACAACAGAAAGGACACCTGTCAGAAATGCAAGATGGAAAATGGGAGACACATGGTCCTTAGACCACTTTGTAGGGAACCAGGAAGGAGCAATCGAGAGGCGCTCTATGTTAACATGGTTCCCACTAAGAGCTCAGGAGCCACTCGGCAGGGTAGAGGTAACGCCATGCTCAGAGGAGGGGAGACCCTGTCTAGCTAGGCGCCACATCCCTTTTCAGAACAGGTGCAGGTCTGGGGATGTGCTCAGCCTGAAGGAACAATGTCCTCACAATATTTGGGCACAGTAGGCACATTGCCTTCAGGGCAGGGTCTCCCTGAGTCCTCACCTGACCCTCCTCATGGGGTCTCTGCTGGCCACTGACTCATGCCGTCCAGGTTTTCAGGACCCTGGATAGGGCCTTGTGGGGTCCCATACTCAGTCTCTAGACAGAACTAGTGAGTGCCCACCACATCTTACCCCTAGGAGAGGAGGGTGGAGAGGATAGGGCATCACCCAACCTGGGTCACCTCCTCACCATCCAGAATGGTGGCAGGTCCCAGTCACCAGCTCAGGTCCCACTGGGAAGCCCCTGGGACTGAAGGCCTTTCCTGCAATGCAGCCTGGCAGCACGAGCGCGGCCCTGAAACACTGAACCACGGAAGCAGGGAGTTAAGGGAGACCCTCTCCGCCCAGGGACCTCCTGGCCTCCCTGAGAGCAGCACTCAGCACTGAATTCTAAGGAATGTCAGCCTCCTTCTCTGTCCCCGCAGTGAAGGATGCCAGTCAGGTACATGGTTGGCAAAAGGCTGAGGGGAGATGCTCTGTGATCTCGGGACCAGCTTCTGGGATAATTCATGAGGAAATTGATTTGTGGGTGAGACACCTGATTAAGAGGTCAAGCATACTGTGCCTCGTAGTCTTTTATACACCATAATAAAAATTTATGATAAGGAAACTATATGGCTTCCTATGTAAACTTCTGCCTCTGATTTTTGTTATGAAGACAGGGTCTGGAGCTTTGAAGTGAACCAGTGTGATCCTTTCAACCAGCCGAGCTTGTGTTGGATAATTGGGACCAAGCACATACTTCTCATTTACATCCGGCAGCCACGCACAGAAAACACATCTCCGCAAACTGAGATCTTTCATTTCAACCTCTTCAGTGTCAAACTGCAATTTTCAACTTCTTTGATATTCTCTAAGAAAATCAGGGAGATTATAAATCTACACTTTCTGGGACAAAGTGAGAGAATGGCATGGACATATATACACTACCAAATGTAAAATAGATAGCTAGTGGGAAGCAGCCGCATAGCACAGGGAGGTCAGCTCAGTGCTTTGTGACCACCTAGAGGGGTGGGATAGGGAGGGTGAAAGGGAGAGAGATGCAAGAGGGAAGCGATATGGCAACATATGTATATGTATAACTGATTCACTCTGTTATAAAGCAGAAACTAACACAACATTGTAAAACAATTATACTCCGATAAAGATGTTAAAAAAATAAATAAATCTGCACTTTCCCATTGCTTAAGTGGACTGTATCTCTTTATTTCCTGTTTAGCTAATGGTGCCTATAAAACCGACAGGTTCCTTGTATTCTGGAAATGAAATTTTAACAGCATACAATTAAATGGCGCTCAAATGTTTCAAATTCTAAGTGGTTAATGGAAGTGATTTCTTCAAATAAGATACTAATTGGGCTTCCCTGGTGGCACAGTGGTTGAGAGTCCACCTGCTGATGCAGGGGACGTGGGTTCGTGCCCTGGTCTGGCAAGATCCCACATGCCGTGGAGCAGCTAAGCCCATGAGCCATGGCCGCTGAGCCTGCGCGTCCGGAGCCTGTGCTCTGCAACAGGAGAGGCCACTACGGTGAGAGGCCCGCGTACCACAAAAATAAAAAGAAAAAAGATACTAATTATTTTTTCAGAGGCAAAAAGGAAGATGAGGTGAATGAGCAAATAGGAAAAGTGCCCCACCTTGCAGGGACTCAGGTCAGCATGACGAGAGTCTGTGTGGTGTGTGTGTATGTGACATGTGCAGTGTGTGTACATGCACATGTGTGGGTGTGAGCATGTGTGCACTTGTGTGTGGTGTGTTTGGTGTCTGTGCTGTGTGTGCACATACATGCATATGGTGATGCGCATGTGTGTACTTGTTTGGTGTGTGTGCATGTGGTGTCTGTGTATATAGTGTGTGTGCAGTGTGTGTACTTGTGCACATGTGTGTGTGCTGTGCGTGAGTGGAGGGGAGGTGTAGAAGGCCTTCTCATGGTACAAAAGAAAACCTTAGGTGAGACTGAACCTGGCTTCCTTAGGGATAAAATTATTTTAATTCACCTCGGAGGTCTGATTATTACGTCTGGGTCTGGATTTATTTGCAGAACCAATTGCCATTTATCAGATTAAATGGTGACACTTCTCAGAGATTGTCTGGCCTGGGACAAAAGGGCAGAGAATTCTCCACATAACCACTTGGAAATGCTAATCTCTTCTAAATCTGCCGCAAGTATCTGTACCCAGGACAGGGAGAGGCAGGCAGAAGGAGGTGAGAGAGAAAAGAGGAGTCACACACTGCCCTTCCAGTGGCTGAGTCCTGCCATTTCCGTCAGGGAGCCCCACCGGAGTATTTTGTATTTCCAACAGATTTTCAGAAACAGATTCAGTGAGCAGAGAGCTGCTGTCCTCCATGTTAATTGTTCACGCAATAGTTTGACTGATGTTAGCTGAGCACCTACTATGTGCCAGGGAATGCTCTGGAGCAGGGGGTTCATCAGTGGGAGCAACTTTAATTCAACATAAAGCATTGACTCATCAATAAATGTGAAAATTATGTGTTTATCAGGTAGTAAGAGTTATAAAAAATAATAAGCCCTGGAAGGAAGATGGGGAGTTCAGGGCAAAGGAGATCCCCCTTGCACACAGATGGGCAGGGAGACGTCATGAGCAGACAGCAGCTAGCAAGGCTTAGGAGAGGTGGGTACATGGCTGGGGAGGATGTTTCTAAGAGGATGGAAAGGCCAAATGCTCGAAGTTTGGAACATAGAAGCCAGCTGGGGATGGGGAGGGAGAGGGGCAGGGGAGGGGAGAAAATGAGGTTCTAGAGCTTATGGAGTGATCAGTTTAATTACTAAGGCTGTGGAGCTGCTGGGAGAGTTTGGCTTTTGTTCTGGGTGGGATGAAGCATTTATTATTGGAAGGTTTTGAGCAGAGAAATGCCATGACATAATCCATACTTAAAATTCTCACTTTGCCTTCTATGGTGAAAATAGACAAGCAGAGAATTGTACTAAAAAAAAATAGGAAAGGACGCCTGGACCAACCTTACATCACACTGTGTTCCTCCTGGGAATTCTTGGCATCATAAATATTGGTTCTCCCAAATGAATTTGTAAATTTAATCTAATTCCAACTATGATAGCAGCTGTTTCTTTCTTCTAGAAAGAAATAACTTGATTTTTTAAAATATTGATTTATTTGGCTGTGCCGGGTCTTAGTTGCGGTAGGCGAGATCTGTAGTTGAGGCATGCAGGGTCTAGTTCCCTGACCAGGGATGGAACCTGGGCCCCCTGCATTGGGAGTATGGAGTCTTAACCACTGGACCACCAGGGAAGTAAGTGGATTGTAAAGTTCACTTGGAAGAAGAAACAAAGATGAATGGCCAGGACAATGGTACAAATAAGACCAATGATATGATATGATACAGTTATGATACACTGTGTATGTTACAGAACCTCAGCAACCTAAATGTCCATCAACAGATGAATAAATAATGAAGATGTGGTACATATGTACAATGGAATACTACTCAGTTATGAGAAAGAATGAAATAATGCCATTTGCAGCAACATGGGTGGACCTGGAGATTATCATACTAAGTGAAGTAAGTCAGACAGAGAAAGACAAATATCGTAGGATATCGCTTATACGTGGAATCTAAAAAATGATACAAATGAACTTGTTTACAAAACAGAAACAGATTAACAGACAGAAAACAAACTTGTGGTGACCAAAGGGGAAGGCGGGGGAAGGGGAGGGCTAAACTGGGAATTTGGGATTAACAGATATATATTACTATATATAAAATAGATAAACAACAAGGACCTACTGTATACCACAGGGAACTATATTAAATATCTTGTAGTAACTTATAATGAAAATAATCTGAAAAATAACATATATATATATATATATATATATAACTGAACCACTTTGCTCTACACCTGAAACATTGTAAATCAACTATACTTCTATCAAAAAAAGGACCTTGGTACATGAGAACAGAGGGGCTGCTGCACATCGATGTATAAACACACTAATGAAACAGAATGGAATGTCCAGAAGTGGGTACAATTGCATAGGGAAATGAATTACATGATAAAGGTGGCATTTTAAATCAGTAGGAAAAAGCAAACCTTTTAATAAGTGTTGTTACAGTAATGGGATAACCAATCAGATGGAAAAAGGTTAGGTTGGATCATTTTATCTCATCATATACCAGGATACATTCTAAATTTGTCAGAGACCTATAATGAAAAATGAAACCATATGAATAATAAAAGAAAACATAGGTAATTTTTTGTAAAACTTGAAAGAGGATGATTGATATAGTTGAGGACATTTTAAAAAAACTCTTGCAAAAACATCTTTGTAAAAAAATTATAAGCTGGATAAAAAGAAAAATGAAAAATAATTGCAAGCATGGCAAGAAGTTAATATCTCTAATAGGTAAAGAGCTTCTAAAAGTGTAAGAAAAACTGGAGAAATGGGCTAGACATATAAATAGACAGATCATAGTCAAAGAATGCAGGTAGTGTTTAATCCTATGAAGAGACATTAACTTCTCTCATAATTAGAGAAACATAAATCAAAGCTACGGTGGAAATCTTTATCACTATCAGATTGGCAAACATCCAAAAATTTGACAACAAACTCAGCTGATGATGCTGTGGAAACAGGCCCTTTCGATTATTGCCTGTTGAAAGGTAAAATAATGCAGGTCCTGGGAGGAGACCCAGGCGTCGTCCAGCGGCGTTCCCTGTATACTGGACCCAGCATCATGGGTCTGGGTCTTCCCACCTTGGCTGGTTGCGGTTCCCATAGCTGGTCTCAGTATTATTCACGGTTCAGCCATGCTTGGACTGAAAGCTTCCCACTGACCGTTGTTTGCCCAGCGTTGTATCTCAATAGACAGCTTGGAGGTTGGCATCTACCTGAACGCTCAAGGGGACCCTGTGTCAACTTCTAGGGCTTTGTCTCTGTTGTGCTCCCTTCTCTACTTTCTGTGCTGCAAAACCTCAAATACCCCAGCCTTTGTGGACTTTAACTGATCTCACTTCAGCTCTATGAAACTGCTGTGCACCACTTGTGTTCTCACGTCACATCATCTCCTGAAACATGTCTGCCAAAAGGAAGATCCGCCTTGCTAGTTTCCATTCTTTCAAGGGTCACAGTCCTCTACTGTGTGCTGTTCAATATCTAATAGCAGCTTTTTCATAAACAGATGAGGGAGAGAGAGAGGAAGAGAAAGATAATAGGTAGATAGATGATAGATAAATAGATAGATGATAGATAGATAGATAAGAGATCAAGGTAGATAAATAATAGATGGTAGATAAATAGATGCATAGGTACATATAGGTAAATGATATATGGATATATAGATGCATATAGATAGGTTGATTAGAGATAGAAGTAGATAGTAAATGATAGATAGATGAGATATAGAGGTATATATCAATAGAGAGATTGTAGGTAGATGAGAGATGAGAGATAGATAGATTATACAAAGACAATAGATAAATGGATAGATAATAGAGGTAGATAGAGATGGATTGATATATAATAGAGAGATGATACATATACAGAAATAGATGATAGACTATTTATAGATAGATGGATAGAAATATATATACACACACATATATATAATATATGCACACACATACATGCATTCATTAACTGCATGCCTTCATTCATAGGTTTACCATGAACTGATAAACTATGACCTATACAAAGGGTTACTTTTAAATGAGTGAAAGCACAATGTGGAGAGGAACAGTGTACATCTTGTTTTGGAGATTTAACTTCCCACCCACAATGATATTTCACAAAGTTAGAAAGCAATTCTTAAAAATCAAAAGGAAGATGAAAGATATAAATTCAACTGTGTATACACAGAGTGTGGCAAAAAAGAGAGAAACTATCATAGCGAGAGACTGTAAAACACAGAAATTTGACTCTTCCTGCAAAAACAGGGAAAGAAAATCTTAAAAGTTTTTGGTAATTCTGCTATACATATACATATGTTCCCATATCTCTTCCCTCTTGTGCCTCCCTCCCTCTCACCCTCCCTATCCCACCCCTCTAGGTGGTCACAAAGCACCGAGCTGATCTCCCTGTGCTATGCGGCTACTTCCCACTAGCTATCTACCTTACGTTTGGTAGTGTATATATGTCCATGCCACTCTCTCACTTTGTCACAGCTTACCCTTCCCCCTCCCCATATCCTCAAGTCCATTCTCTAGTAGGTCTGTGTCTTTATTTCTGTCTTACCCCTAGGTTCTTCATGACCTGTTGTTTGTTTGTTTGTTTTTTACTTGTTCCCTGAAGTAGGGCTGGCCTGGCTTGAGTTTGCTCCTCACAACTAGAGGCAGGACACTCCATGTTTTCTCAATTTCCTTTCAATCTATTTGTTGAAGAAGCTGCTTTGTCCTTATTAAAAAGAGGGAAATTTGAACACAGACACACAGGGAGAACACTATGTGAAGATGAGGCAGAGATGCATCTATAAGCAGGTTAGATAGATACCAAGGATGCCAAGGGAGGGGACAGAGCTGAGCCTCCCTTACAGCCTTGGAGGGAACCAGCCCTGCCCATACTTGGTCTTGGTCTCCAGATCCTGAGTTCTGAGATGATGCACCTCTGTTGTTTGAGCCACAGGTCTGTGATATTTGGTATGGCAGCCCTGGGAAAGTTATAGACCCATGCCAGGGTATACTTCCAGGACCTGGCTGTACAGACATAACCACTGTGTTGCATGGGGTCCAGATGCTGAGCTAAGCCAGGACCAAGGGGCAGGTGTCTTTTTTGGGAGGTGACCTGAGGAACGTCCCATAGGGGTGTATGGAAGTGACACAGGGAAGGGAGGAGCCAATCATGATACACTGTCAAGGATGTTGCCTCTGGGAAACTGGGGATCAGTCCTGCTGGGAACTGGATGACAGAGGAATAAACCTGCATCATCACGACCAAAGACAGGGGCACTGGGGCATCCACCCACCAGTTACTGTCAGTCTAGGCTGCAGGCCCTGCTGGCAAACACTAAGTCCCCCTCCTTTCAGCCTGCCTGCATGAGGGTCCAAAGTCTTTAGGCAAAGTTTACGGGTGCTTCAGGGAAAAGCCCTTGAGTCGTGCAATGCCAATGGTGATTGACAGGGGCGCCGCCTGTGCCTGAGGTAACATGTTTGTACACGAGGGGTCCTGTCAACACATGAAGACACATGGAAGGAAACTGTGGGCATCAGGTGGTCCATGCCTTTGTGGAATCCCTTCCTTCTGAATGAGTGGGGGCCCTGGAACTCACTTTTCTTTTTTTTTTTGGTCGCACCATGTGGCATGCAGGATCTTACTTCCCTGATCAGAAATAGAACCCGTGCTCTCTGCAGTGGAATTGCAGAGTCAACTGCTGCACCACCAGGGAAGTCCTGGGACTCACTTCTAACTGATAAAATATAGCAAAGGTAATCAGCTACCACTCCTGACTATACTACATTATATGGCAAAGCTGAAGGGATTTTGCATCATAATTAAAGTCCTTATTTGTTGACTTTATGTTAATCAAAAGATGATCATCCTGGGTGGATCTGATCTAATCAGGTAAATCCTTTTAAGGCAGGTCCTCAGGTGAGACATTTGAAGCCACAGAGACTGCCTTTTCCTGGCTTTGAAGAAGCATCTGCCATGAATTCTACAGTCAAAAGGAAGTGGACTCTGCCAGCAACTGAGGATATTAGAAGGAGATCCTTCCCCAGTCAAGCCTCTGGATGAGAATGCAGCCTAGCCAGCACCTGGATTCTAGTTTTGGGAGATCTTCCTCAGCAGAGAACTCAGCTGAGCTGGGCCTGGACTTCTGACCCGTGGAAACTATAACATAGTAAGTTAAATTTGTGCCATTTTTTTTGCACAGCAAAGGAAACTAATACAGATGCATTCGTTTGAGCGGAGATTGGTTGATATAAATGAAGGGAGGGGAGAAGGAACATGGGAGACAAGAAAAGAAAAAAAAAAACACATTTTCCCACATATGCATTATTACAAATTTGTTTAAATATTCCTTATTTTAAAATAAAATTGGAGAGGAATTTACCAGTTTAAGGCCTTAACTGAGCTCCACTGAGAGATGCATCAAATGACAGCAACTTTTACATATAATATAATAATGTATATTTTTATTCATTAAAAAAGTAAAAAACAGCACACTTAGTTAAATTTTTTAAAAATAGAGAAACATATAAGCCTGACCTCTAGGTACTTGTGTGCAGTGTATTCAAACATGAATCATCTTGTGGATGTGGAACCCATATACACAACGTCCATCTGCAGTGACACTGCCACGGACTCTCTTCTCAGGAACATGTGTATCTTCTAAAAGTGGGTGGATTTTTGCTGCTCCAAGCTCATTGTTTGCTTCTTTGAGCAGCAGCTAGGGTTCCAGATCAATACAGGCGTGGTTTGGAAGTAGAATAAAAGCTGCACAACGACCAGTGTGATGGGAGAAGCACACGTGAATGATGGCTACATGAATTTTGGTACTGAACCATGCAAGGCCAGAACAACCAGCTGAACACCGCTGAAATCCCTTCCCTCCTCCAGGACCATCCTTGGAATTGACCAGGTGTTTCAGTACCATGAAGGTAATCTAGGAAGACAGATTGATGAGATGGATAACAGATAGAGGAGGAGGAGAGGAATTGCAGGCAGCAGAGTGAGTGCAGCATCGGGCTGGCTGGGCCCTGGGCCCCTGGAGGTGATCCATCTCCCAGGACCCTTATCATTTATTATCAAGGCCTCACCTAACAGCTGGCGAAGGAGAAACATTTTCAGCCTGGTTTCTAGCCAGCCTTAGGTGGCGTGAGATCAGATTTGCTTGAAACGATTGTTCGAGTTCATGAACATTTTTAAAATATGAGAGAGGTGATCAAACTCACTAGGTGCATTTAAGAAAATTGAATTTATTTCTTTCGATTAGGTAACTGCAAAAGCAATTGATGAGGCTAATCTTTCATCTAAACTACCCTGCTAGTGGGTCTCTCTAGCTGCTTCTACACGGGCATGATAAATATGATTTGCAAAATGTGAGAGACTCATATTCTGCCTTCAAAGATGACTTTTTACAAAATCTTTACTGTTCTTACACAGAAAGCACTGGAATTGATTCACCTTAGCTCTGCCTGCCCACATCCCTACATCTAAAACTCCATCAGAATTAGGATTTTGTTGACAGGTCCCAATCACAGGACAGTGAGAGCTCCCCGCACCCTGACGTTCTTGTAAATGGACACCCGTGCATCACCACGATGTCACATGCATCTCCCTGGCTCAGGAAAGTCACGGAGATGGAGCCCTAATGTGCTTTAGAGCTTTGGAACCCAGGCTCTCGTGTGTGAGTTTCAAACATGTCTTAACAATCAAGTAACCCCTCAATTATGAATGAGGTGATACCTCCCAGATTGCCTGTCATTTACCTCGTTGACAAATTCCAGGGGGCAGGAGGAATGCTGTGCCTGTGTTCTGCAGTTTAAGAAAGGCCCCCGCAGTGTAAGTTCTTCAGCCGCCGGAGGATGCCAGGTACCTGCGTCCACCGTGTGTTCTGATGCTTGCCCACCCATTGAAGGCAACTGCGCAACCTTGACCTTTCACAAACCAGAAGTTACTTTTTGGCAACTGAAAGCCATACTTTTGTGAGGATATAAGCGAGGGAACTGAGTTTCTCAGGAGGCTGGTGCCCCCATTGCTGTGAAAGGCAAAGGATACTGAGGCCGTTAGGAGCTTTTCCTGTATAAGAAGAAGGAACGTCGTGGAGGGAGGGTTTCTGCCCAACACAGACTTTCTGGGGAAATGAGAGGTTTGCCCAGTGTTCCTGAGACAGGGCCCATCAGTTGGCAACTGAGTTTTCTCTCCTGTCCTAGGTGCAGGTCACAGTCAGGAGCCCAAAGCAGTCAGGGAATACCATGGACGCTGCCTCACAGGACGAAGCCTCCTAATGCTGAAAGTGAGTTTCCTTGTGCAGCGTGAGCATTGGTTTCCTGGGGCTGCTCTAACAAAGTCCCACATAAATTTAGCCCCTCACAGCTCTAGGGGCCCAAAGTCCAAAATCAAGGTGTCGACAGGACTGTGTCTGTCGGAAGGCTCTGAGGAGGATCTCTCCCCAGCCTCTCTACTGGCTTCTGCTGGTTTGCTGGTCATCCTTGTTGTCCCTTGGCTTGTGGCCACAGAACTCCAATCTTTGCGTGATGTCCTCCCTGTGTGCATGGCTGGGCCCAAGTTTTCCATCTTTATGGGGACACCGTATTGGCTTAGGGTCCCGTCTTAAGGTCCCGTCATCTGCAAAGACCCTATTTACAAATAAGGTCATGTTCACAGCACTGGGTGTTAGGGTGTCAGCATGCCTTTGGGAGAAGCAATCCAGCCCTGTAACAGTGGTCATGGCACCAGTCAGAACCATTCAGTTAAGTCGATTTAAAGAAGGAACATGAATGTGAGACAAGCCAGAGACTTTATTTTAAAGGATGATGCCATGACCTCCACCTGGACAGGTATCTTCCCAATAAACTCCTGAGATTGCAAGGGCACTGCCTGGGCTAACACATGGTGATCACCCTGAATGGATCCAGAGGAGGAAAAGGTTCAGGGCTGGCTGAGAACCCAACACTCTCTCCCAATCTTTGCCTAAGAATCAGTGTGCACTTTGTCCCCGCCTGACATGATTTCAGAGGGATACTTGTGTTCATATATTACCAGTTCTGCTGCTGTTTCATCCTAGACTGTACTCCACTGGGCATCCCAGGATTTTCCCTCTTGGGGGGTTCACTGCTCGCAAATGCTGAAAGTGATGTAACGTAATGGTGGTGAACTTAAAGAACCACCGAGGACCTACTGTATAGCACAGGGAACCCTGCTCAATATTCTGTAATAACCTAAATGGGAAAAGAATCTGAAAAAGAATAAACATGTCTATGTATAACTGAATCACTTTTTTGTACACCAGAAACTAACACAACATTGTAAATCAACTGTAGTCCAATATAAAATAAAAATTTATAGAGAAAGAAAGAAAGAACCAAGAGGAAATGGTCCTAAAAAGCTGAATGCCATTAGTATAAAGGAGTATTCTGCTTCCCCTGGCTTCAGACTGAGGGATACACAGCTGCAGACACTGATGGGAACGGGATTGCAAATATTTCATTTTTAAAGACATCATGACAGATGACTTTTGTGCTTTATTTTTCAATTATCTGGTGTTGGGGAAATGTTTGGCGTTTTAAAGGGTTTTGAGCAGATGTGGTATTTTTGGTAGTATTTTTTCAATCAGTTTTCAATCTTGGCTTCACGCATTATCACAGTGATGTGCATGAGGAAAATATAACTTAATGCTGTTCTGCACATACTCATTTTTGCTAGCTCAGGTGATCAGAATAAAAGATCATAAAAAAGCAAATGCTGAAGGCCAGAAAAGGAAAATAGAGACCATCAATATTCACAGTGATTCCACGGCATGACTCAAGACGGTATGGTGGCTTAGATTCGGTATTTGGCAATATCCTCTAATTTGTCATTCTGCTTTTAAAAATTTGAGCCATTCAAAAAAAAAAAAAAAAATGAACCCCTGCCTTGTTTCATATTTCAATGATGTTTCAGTATGATTTTATTCCTCACGATTTGCTCTCTATCATTGCAGGCTGGCTGGTTTCTTAAATCCCCTTCCCAATTGGGGTTGACCTTTCAAAATCCTATTTTCCCCCAGGGCTCATAGGTTTCCTTACTCTTCACCCTTCAGGGAAGTCAAGGCATCCATTTCCCTCCCCACCCCCACCCCAGAACTTTCAAGGTGACAACAGATCTCCTCACCCTCAGGATCCCTCACACCCACCTTCCTTTCAGGGTCTGGTCCAAGGATCCAATTGTCCTCTGAGGAAATGCATTAACTGAACATGCTGTGAACTCACCCTCCTGGAGAAAACTCTAATAGATTGAAAACAAAGAACAACTTCAGAAAATCTGTTGGTTAAGGTTTATACATTGCCAACGGTAGACTTGTCTGTTTCCTCAATTTAGGATGATTGGGTATATCTGGCCATCGGTAAATATGAGTTTGAATGCCACAGTTAATTAAATTTGTTCTATATGATAGAACTAATAAACAGTTACCTGTTGATGAAAACGTATATCTTGTTCCTAGCAGCAAGATACTAAAATTTAAAACATATATGTGTTTGGCAAGAATGGCAAGCAAAAGGAATTGTGCATTATTAATTATTCAAAACAAGCACATGCTTACTGAGTGCCTGCTGCATGTCAGCTAATTTGTTTGGTGCTTTTAAAGAGTATCTTATGGAAAGCAGAGTGACTTAGGAGATATACATAAGCAGAGTAGGTATTTTAGTGCATTCAGCCCTTCCGTATTTGTGGGTTTTGAATGTTTTCACCCTCCTCCTTCTATCATCAATTACAGTGTGTTCTTTATGATGGCATAGAGTTCAATAAGAACTATTTCAGCATGACTACATGTAGTGTCATCAGGCTTTAGTTTTTCTCTTCCTCTATATCCTGAGTGTTGCCTAGGAGGCAGCCCAAGAGTAATGTATCATTAAATTGGGAAGGTCTTTGTACAATCCATTAAATGATGAGCATATTCATAGGTCAAATGTTTTGAAGCTGAAATCATTTTAAGGCAGCATACTGATTCCTGACAGGTCCCAAGGTCAGGAGAAAGTACCTTAATCATACAAGTTAGAGGGGCTTAAAAAAAAAAAAAACACTGTGATGAAATCCAGTGAATGTGTCCCAAGTTCTCATTGAGATTTATGCCCCAGGAAGGGCCCTGCTTTATGTTATCTTGGCCGCGTCAGTGTCTCTATCCCATCCCGATAGCAAATGCCTCAGACCTGAAGAGGAGGCTAGATGTGAAGGATCTTGAACTTGTCAAAACAACTTTTCTCGTCAGTAACTGTGACGGCACATCCAAGGTTTGGTGTAGCCCCGACTGCCATGACCATTCTTTTGAAGAGTTGTCCACATGGGCTCACTCACATCTTGGACAGAAACATCCCTCCATGTGCCCACATGCTTCTAAATCTCTGCCAGGAGAGCCTGGCTGTCTACAAGTCAATCAGGAAGCAGGGGGAGCCCGCTGCTCCCCTCAGGCCCGCATTCCTCAGCTCTTTGCTTACTGTCCTCCTGACAGCAGGCTCCTCCCACCTTCAGAGCTCACCCGGGGGCACGGGGTGGCCTTCAGTGATGCTCAGCAGCCCCTCCTTCTCATCCTCCCAGTCAAACTTTGTCTAGTTCTTTAAGTGTGGTATAAACCTACTGGAGAAGTGAGCAGATCTCACCCTAGACCTTTAAGCTCGCTCTCACAGCCTCACACCACTGCCCACAGCTGGCATCTGCTTGCAGGGCTGGGTCAACAGACCTTGGCTTTTGTGCATCCCCTGCAAGGGCATCTTGATTCCCTGTATACATACTTCTGGCCAGAGATGGGCCGTATCACTCTCCCACGTGGTATTTTAATGCTGAATGAAAGGTGCAGTCTGCCAACTGTGTTTTTAAATTCTGAGCACCATCATTGTGGAAGATGTCAGGAAGTTATCAAGAACTCCCTTTGAACTTTATTTGATTCCTCCCAACTCAGGTCAGCTCATCACAGGGTGCCACGCTGATACACAAGGACTCTGGTCCTATCTCCTGGCTGGGGTAGAGATTTCTGCCCATTTGGACAAATGTGTCTCTCCTCTCTTTCTCCATAGATGCCGCTCCATTCTCTGATACAGCTGCCAAGCCGTATCAGAAAACTCAAGGCCGAAGAGTGGAAGAGCCACTCTTCCACACAGACACAGACAGGCTACAGCAGCATCCCAGCCTCTGCCCTACACAGCGTTGAGCTCAGCTTTGCCACATGATGGCTTGTCTCCAGGCGCACAAAGGCAATGCCAGCACCTGCCTTCACCACCCTCTCTGCTCCGATACATGAGGGAGAGGTGTGGAACATTCTAGGTCTAAGTCCACCATTTGTTACCATCAGAAACCATCAGTTCCTTCATCTGAACAACTGGACAATATTAACACCTTCCTCGTAGAGTTTACCTGAGAGAGTAAATGTAAATTCAGCAAAGAAAGGGATAAACAACGTGTCTTGTCACTATTACTGTTTGTACGTGTGCTTCAGACAGTAGGAAACAAACTCCAAAATTCCAGCACCTTCAGGCGGGCGTGACATCTACGGGAAGCCTCTCTTCAAAGCCACAGCAAAGGACGCAGGCACATCAAATGACAGGGATGTTTGTCGGATGGTCAATGCAGGTTGCACTAGCTGGGTCTGGTCCCAAACAATCACATGTGATAGAACAGTCACAACCTCTTCCGAGCTCATGGTTTCCCAGGCACTTTACCTACACCCCCTTTGAGAGCTCCCAGCAGTGGTCGCTCCAGTGTCTTAACCTCCAGGTGGATGTTGCTGGCACCACGTGGGTGCTCTTGGGGTCTGGCCACCAGTTCTTGAGCTTTCCCTACATTGACAATGGCAGGGGCTATGTGTGCCTGACCTGAACTTCTGAGTCATTGCCAAACATACGGAATGATACATGTCAATAAAGTCAGTGGGACAGATGTTACTCGCAACCCCTCTCTCCCCAGTCCAACTAGAAAATCAATAGCTGTAAAACTGTGGCAACCAAAAGGCCATTCCGGTGACCACTGTGCTCAGAGGACCATGACAATATTAACTAGGCAATGGACACGGACAAGCCCTCAGGACGAAGACCGCATGGGGCCATCCAGGGGAACAACCATTATCGCTGAAATGAGACAATTATTATGGGGGAAAGCACCGCTGTCTGTTAAGGTTTTGCCCGCTCCTTGCTAATGGGGGTGGTGATGGTGACTTCAGTCTGTGCACAGGTTTGGGTACATCTGTAAAGTTCCAGTTGTCCTATAGGAGTTGAGCTCAGAATACGGTAAAACTCTCCCAGAGCCTTCTTTCCCTGGGATGTGCTGGTCAGCTCCCACTGCCCACCTGCTGCCCTTGCTTTGCGTGTTTGTTGATTGTACATGACGATACATCACCACCTGTACCTGTAACTAAAGGGTCTGGTTCCCCTCTGGGCAGCCCTCCTGAGACCCGGACAGGGCAGAAGTGCCCCTTCTACACCTGTCAGCCTTCCATCTGTGTTGGGAAGGCAGTTCCTCATCCAGTTAGCTGGGCCGAGGGTGTGCTGACCCGAGTGGCCTCAGCCCTATCCCTAACTCCCCTCTGCCCCTGTCCTCCTAGGTCACCTACGGGATCTGGGGTGGGACTGGAGGCCCTCACACAGCCCCCAGCTCGCCTCTTCTCAGTCAGCATCACGGGAAGCTCGCTCCATGCTTCCCTCACATGCAACTCACATTTATTTTTGAAAGTAAAGAAAAAGGAATGAATAATGAATAGTAACTGTCTTTCCTTCTTTGCCTTTCTGCTCTGAGGATCACGATGCCCCTGGAGGAAGAGTGGCTGCCTCTGAAGATCGTGATGAAGAAATTGGGAACAGAGGCAGGAGAAAGACGTTCCCCCACCCTCACTCCACCACCCCGCTTATTGCACATGGTAGGACTGTGATTTTGTTTTTGTTTTTTACTGTGCTTCCCTGCACTGCACCAGGTGTCTCCCTCTGTTAAAGAGAAGGGTCAGTACTTCACCTGTAGGATTGTTTAAGTGTTTTCATATGTAAATCATTTTCTGATGGTAAGAGTTCACTTTTTGAAGATCCAGTAACACATTCAAGGTGATAAGACATTTTTGTTTCCTGAATTGCCAGCCAGGTGACACCCAACAGTACCTAACTCATTAAGGTTCAGCTTTGATATTGCAAACTCATGGCTTCTTAAGAGAAGATATAGAAATGGTGAGAAAAGAGGGTCAGAATCATAGGGAATCAACATTTTTGGAGTCCCCTGCTTGCTATACATACACAGGATCAGGCTGCAGACGAGTGAAACACCATTTAACCTGCAGATCCAGGAAGTGACAGAAGCTCTCATCTTGGAGATGAGAGGCTGCAGAGATTAAGTAACTTAACTCCTAGGGCTGTAGCAAGTGGCACAGCCAGATTCAAGAACAGGCCGCATATCAGTAACTTCTTAAAGAACTTATAAAATATGACAAATATGTGTCTAAGAATGGGTTCTTGATTACAACTGAAATCTGATGACAGTGACAAGGGGACCTTTAGCAACAATAATCTAATGGAAATGGAAGGGAAAGAATACCAAGTGTCAATGCAGGTAGGAAACCGAAGGAAGAGCTTCTGGCAGAAACAGACCCAGAAGGTGAAGGGCAGGCTGGAGCAGAGGCCGTCAGGGATGGTGCAGGGCCTCAGTGAGCACATTCAGAGGAGGATCAGGCTGTGGTCCCGGAAGATCCATTTATTTAAAAAACACGGAGCATCACCCAGGTGCGAGCTGCATTCTTGACACTGAGGATTCCTCAATTAGCAAATAAGACCCAAACCTCCGCCACAAGGATCTTACATCCCAGTGTCTGAGATGGATAAGCAAAAAGATGGATAAATAGCACTCTGTCTGTTCACTGTACCAGTCAGCTCAGGTCACTGTAAAAATGCCTCAGATGGAATGGCTCAAACAGTAGAAATCCATTTCTCACAGTTCTAGACGCTAGTGATCCAAGATCAAAGTTCCATTGGAGTTGAATTTCTGGGGACAGCTCTCTTCCTGGCTTTCAGATGACCACCTTATCACTGTGTCCTCACAGGGCTTGTCCTCAGGGCACACCTGGAGAGCTAGCTCTCTATTTCCTCTTCTAACAAGGACACTAATCCTACTCGATCAGGGCCCCACCCTTAACCTTAATTACTTTGTTAGTGGCCCTATTGCCAAGTACAGCCACATGGGAAGTCAGGGCTTCAACACAAAAATTGTAGGGGAACAAATATTCACTCACCATAAAACGTTTGAACAGGAATTGACCAGGATCTAGCCACTGAAAGAAGTTTAATAGAGAAAATCAATGTTTCAGAGACACAACTTAATGGTCAGGCTAGTCATTTATCGTTTGTAACTGTATAAAGTTAAGTTATCAGAAAACAAGCTGTCTACACCCTATCACCTACACCCCTTACTTCTATCAATGTTTGTTATAAAAATCTCAACTTCAAACAGTATCTTTATAACCTTTGTAAAATACTACTTGATGATACTGTCCACTTTATACCAAGAACACAAACTTAAGTTTGGTTCCAGGGAAAAAATAACATTTTGTCAAAACTTTTGGCATTGCTGTCTTATTTTAGAATAGGAAAATGACACATCTCCATGTATCCCTTTATACCAGCTCTGAAATTATAGAAAAAAGCCCTCTATGAAACACTAAAATCTGAATAAGTCCAAGGATAAGAAGAATCTTGTTTTTTTTTTTTTTTTCTTCTTCCTGTTGATCAGAGTTTGTCAGGCAGGTACAATCCCCATCGGCAGTAGGGAGTAGATTGAAGGCATGACCACCTTCTTTGATGTATTTGCTCTTGTATTTATCTTCCACTTATGGCAGGTGATACCTCTTTTTTTGTTATAAAGTTATATAGGCTGGTCCATAAATCCTTAACCTTTTGGCAAATAGGTAAAGAACAAATCAAAATACTACAGTAATCTGTCTATGCCCCCACCCATTCACCCATCTCTCCACTTATATTTCTGTGTGAGTGGGGCAGGATAGAGTCCACACTCTGCTCCCCCTTCCTTGGGCTAAACACATTCCCACAGCCCTTCTGGCCCTGAGATACCAAGCTGAGATGAAGAAGAGGGCCTCTGGGAAGATGGAGGAGAGATTGACTTTTGCCTGGGGGAACAAACGGTGCTAACATCTGGAGCCTGGCATTCCTGGAGGTGATGGGGAAACCAGTGGAAAAGGAAAAGACCTGTCAGCTCCCTGCAGGTGCGAAAGGCAAAGACCTTCACCTTGATATGTTGTCTGTGTCTGCAGATCCTGTGCCCTAAGGCAGGGCTGGTATGGTGCTATTCCTTACTCCTGTTCTTGTTGAGAGCACCGGAGCCCCTCTTTAGAGGGAAAGCAGATTAAAACCAGGGGCTGAGGTGTTGCCGTACTCTGATGAGTGCTGGACTCAACCTTAGGAAGACATGCAGGGGTGGAGAGGGGTGTGTAAGAGGGGAAGATGGGGCAGAGACTCTGGGATGTGCCCCACAGCGAGCTCCCCGTGACACTCAGTCTCAGACAATGCATGTCATGATGCAGACTTGCAGGTGGTCTTCCCGCGTGGTGGGTGCTGTATCCTCTCAGAGTGAGACTTGATTTCCCTTCTCATTTTTCTAAAGGCCCAGAACATATGTAAGGACTTGAAGATGAAGTACACATGAATGGAAATGGGAAGAAGGCAGAAGATATAAAATAATTGACAAGGTATAGGAGCAGAAGTGGCTACTTCTTCAAAGAAACAATGCAACCATTGTCCAAGATCAAGACCCCTGGGCCAGCTACCTGCATCCAGTTAGGTGTGTGTTGATCAGCCTCCATCCTGCTGTCAACCATCCGGCTTTTCCGACCTGGGAAGCCTGGAGACTCTGTCCTCTCCCAGTGGCCAGTGGTCTGGGCTCTGCCCAGCGATACCCTCTTTCTCATTATATCAAAAAAAGGAAAACAAAAGAGGAAGGAGGAGGAGGAGGAAGTAGAGGTAGAGAAGGTGGAAGAAGATGGGGAAGAAAAAGAAAAGTCCTCGTAGGTCATGATTAAAATGTTAAAAATGGCATAATATCATATAAGTTTTAGAAGAAAGCATGGATGGATTTATTCATTTTACAATCTCAGAGTGGAACAGGCTTTTTAAGGTAAGGCACACGATCTAAAAGCCAACTTAATTATGTCAACATGTCAAACACCAGATGAAAAAAGTGACTAAAACAAAATTGAGTGACCAACAAATAAGTAGAAAAAAATATACTTTATAAGATCAATTAGCCCTGAGACTTTTCAACTAACGT
This sequence comes from Monodon monoceros, assembly GCF_005190385.1. NCBI lineage: Eukaryota > Metazoa > Chordata > Mammalia > Artiodactyla > Monodontidae > Monodon > Monodon monoceros. Next base: position 4,043,941 of record NW_021703768.1, on the reverse strand, counting down.
CTACTGGGGACTCACCCTGTGTCAGCCAAACTGAGCAGGTTAAATTGGTGACAGAAATTGGTATTGAGACCTGAATCCATAAACATAAAGCTGTGTCAGAAGTCACTGTGGTTATGGCAGCTGTAGAAGAGATATGAATTGTTATAATTCTTGAAAAAAATCTAATATCAAAATAATCATATTTTAAGTAAAATGTGCTGGGACTAAGGTCCCTGAGCACTCAGAGACAGGCAGCAGGGTGAGGTGGAGCTGTAGCGGGTTATTTCCCTCATCTCATTCAGGGTTTGCACAGAGTCTGTGCTGACAAATCGTGGCCTATGAACACAGCTTCTTCAAGGGTTGAATCACAATGGCCTCATCACTAAACACAGGTCCCGAGCCTCAGCCGCCAGTGACTTCTGAGGCCAGCACATGGAAGGGCTCGTCGTGCCCAGGCCATCACTGATGATTCCCCACCTTGTCTTCCAGATGCAAGAGCTCCACTGCCCTGGCTGGCCCTCCTGGTACTTGGGGGGCTCTGCCCTCATCTCCCAGAGCCCTCCTCCCTCTTGCCCTGCAGGGATGCTCAGAGGTGGGTGCTTCTGTCTCTCAGTCCCTGAGGAAGGGTCCTCTCAGATGCTTCTCTCCTGTCCTGTGTTCAGTTTATTCCTGTTCTAAAACTGGACATTCTCAGCTACAAAATGAAAGGTAAAAGATAAAATTTATTTTATTATTTTTTTAAAATTATAGTATAGTTGATTTACAATGTTGTGTTAGTTTCAGGTGTACAGCAAAGTAATTCAGTTATATATATATATATATATATATATATATATATATATATATATATACATGTATCTATTCTTTTTCATTATAGGTTATTACAAGATATTCAGTATAATTCCCTGTGCTATACAGTAGGTCCTGGTTGTTTACCTACTTTATATATACTAGTGTGCACATGTTAATCCCAAACTCCTAATTTATCCATCCCCATCCCCTTCCCCTTCCCCTTTGGTAGCAAAAAATTTGCTATGTCTGTGAATCTATTTCTGTTTTGCAAATAAATTCATTTGTATCATTTTTTAGATGCCACATGTAAGTGATAAACTCTAATTCGAAAAAATACATGCACCCCAATGTTCATAGAAGCACTATTCACAATAGCCAAGACATGGAAGCAACATACGTATCCATCGAAAGAGGAATGGATAAAAAAGATGTGATATATATATATATATATATATATACACAATGGAATATTACTCAGCCTTAAAAAAGAATGAAATAATGCCATTTGTAGCAACATGGACAGATCTAAAGATTATCATACTAAGTGAAGTAAGTCAGACAGCGAAAGACAAATATTTCTTTAATTTTTAAATGATCTCTTTTGGGAAAATATTTCCTCAATGAATGGACTAAGTAAAATTCAACAAGACTCCCACAGTTATCAAATCATGCCAGGAAAAATATATAGATCATTTCCTTTCCTGTGAAATGTCTACATCTCCTCTCCACGCTGTGTAGAAAGGCATATATTCCATATTAGTACCACACTTCACTTAATGTCTCTTCTGAATAAGATAAGTAAGTCCCACACATTTCCATCCACATATTTGAAAAAATCCTATGTAGACTACTTTTTTTTAATTGGAAGGATCGCACTTAGAATATATCATACAATCTAGGAGATACTGATTGTACATTATCTGAAAAAACACTGTTATCTTCATGGGCCACACCAACTGGAATCATCGGAAAACACTATGGGAATGAGATAGGTACAGATTCCATCAGAGCTATGGTTATGTAGCCTAACTATTATTATATAAAAGTGGTGACATGACAATGGATCCATGTCTTTTTACTTACAAATTGGTAAGTAAATATTAACTATGGTTCACCACTTAATTTTCATCATTATAATAGATGATAATTTATAGGATTATAGAACTAAAATGTTTTAAAATTTTATTCGCTTAGAGTTGAAAGTGTTTTGTGTGTTTGTTTTGCTAAACTGTAACATATTCCTGTGTAGGGCTGCTGTAGAGGAACTCGCTGTATCTACCCATCACCTCCCTACCCCGTGATGTGCAGGTACTGGAAAAGGATGGAAAAGAGCATGAGGGTGCATGTGTTAGAACTTTAGGGGAGAGCACAACATGGGCAGAGCATGAGGCAACAGGGGTCGATCCAAGCTTCCCCATATGGAAGGAAGGTATTTTTATGGACATTGTTCATTCAATCACATGATTTTTTTTTTCCAATTTAACTTTAAAGAATAGGAAGGAGGAGGAAGAGGGGGAGGGCTTGGAGGAGGGAGACGGAGGGGAGGAGAAGGAGACAGAGAATTAGAAGAATTAGAAGGAGAAGTAGGAGGAGGGAAGGGGAAGAAGAAGGAGAGAGAGTCATAAACTTTCCCAAGAAGCTTCCCCTGGGAGTCATCTCAGCCCGGGCAGGTCCCAGGGCTAGTTTTGCTGCCCCCCCATCCCGACCTCATCTCCTGCAAATGCAGAGATTCTTCCATCTGCATGCAGCTGTCCTTGGCACCATGGGTGGTGTTTCATCTGGATCCCTATGAGCTCTCCCAGGAACTAAACTTTGATGCATTTGCCAGCCTACACAGCTCATAGCTGGAGCAAAAGAAGTTGGTTCCAGAAATTCACTTCTGTGGAAAATGTATGAAAACTGGTTAACTCTTCCTTCCTTGCAGTTCTTTATATGAGATGATGGTGAGTCTGGGCAGCTGCCCCTCAAACCATCCTCACATGGGGCAGGTGACCCTGCAGCCACTAGGGTGCAAAGCTGCTCACACTGCACGTGCCTTGGATTTTCTAAGCAATTTGAGTGATTCTGATGTGAGTGAAATATAGCTGTGATTCATTTCTACTCCTTTCTGAGTGACCAGAAAGCTAAGCTATGCAACTGACGACTTTTCAATTGCTTCAGCCCCATTTATCACTGTCCCCCCCACCTTTTCCGTCTTTCTTTCTCTCTCTCATCCCAAAAGCAATAAATGAAAAACTACCCCTTGCTAAAGAAAAAAGGTAAGAGAAATAAAGAAGCCATAAAAACATCCCCTGTGTTTTCAGTGTTTCACCTGTGTTAATTCATTAACATATGTATATATGAATTCCTATGTACATAGGAATTCTCAGAAAAAATACCCTAACTAGTTTCAAACTATTTTTTCCATTGCTAATAATAGCTACTATAAAAAAAAATTCTGTAAAAGCTCTTATTAGCTATGGACAGTATAAATAGACAAGGTTTATTTATAACATAATATTCAGAAACTATACCTGGGGGATAATTGCTTTGAGTATTTTTTTGTCCTACAAAATAAAATGCCTTTGAAATGCATATATAAATAATGTAAATAAATTTCAGCTGTGGAAAATAAATAAAATTCCAACATTAACAAACAGGATTTTGAAACAATGACTTTTGATTTATTGAGATGGTCAAAGAAAAAAATACAGGAAAGTCACAAAATTACTTTAATTTAGGCATTTTCCATAGTAATAATACTTTTGTATAAAAAATACATTTAATTCATGAGAGCTGGGTGTTTTTCATAGAGCTACAACTGTTATGTCTCTGGAGTTGAGTGAATCAATTTGGTACTAAAATGGTTTGATCAATACTCCTTTCTAGAAGAGCAGCCTGGGGGAGAAGGGTGAACTTCAGTTCAGGTAGAAGGAGGAGCTAATGTTTCAGGAGGTCTGGATTTTATCCTTATTTTCACTGGGAAAGATACATGCTATTCATTACTCAGAAGAAGTAATAGGTTGAAAGCTGGGCCCAATTATAGCACATAGTAAATCCATTTTATTTTCTCTTCTCTGAAAAGTTTAGGTTAACTTATCATGAAATTGTAGAGAAATCCTTGACATCGCAAGTGTTTTCTACTATGTGAGAGTTTAAATGGACCACGTGAGTGTCAGCCTTTGTCTGAGTGGGTGGGTGCACGTGTCCAAATCTGCATCCTCAAGCAGGGTGAGTTCCCTTCTATGAGTGGAAAGGCACTGACATGAAATGGAACACTGGAATAAAATACATGATTTTCATGGTCCTTATAAAAAGACAAATCAATCATTCCCAAAGTACAAGTCATAAAATCACATTATTACATTAGCCTCAATAGTTAACAGAAGGAAATGTACACATTGATCTTGAGAAGAGCCCCAAGTCATTTCATGGGTTGCATGTATACAAATCCGTGCATTAAGAAAAGGACACACACGCTCACCACCATCTATGTGAAACGTTTATTTATGTCACCTTCACTTCCCTGCACTGGAACATTCATTTCTTAAAGTGATCCTCAGAGACTTTCCCATTTAATTGCTCTCTGCAGTGTAGGGGGTTAGACTGTCTGAAGTGCCAGGTGGGTAATAAGCTAATAAAACACATTCCCCAGCCCACAAGTGTAAAAGCCTTATACAAAATGAAGGAACTGTTTTATTTTGTATCATGGCCCTTGTTTGGAGGGGACAGTGTAGATCTCCCCATTAGCAGAGACCTGACCTGAAGCAGAACAATGTGACTGACACAGATGACCTCCAGGAGTCTGGCAGGCTCAGGAATCTAACAGACCCTTGACTCTCAAAGACTTACCTCATCTTCCAGGAGAAGAACCGCACCACGTGGTCACAGATGGATCGATTTGTTTGTCCAAGGAGCGTAGCTCACCTCTGAAAATGTTACATACTTCCAGATACGAAAACATTGGATAATATCTCATTTGCTTCTGGTTAAACCTTCTCTCTAAAACACAGGTTCCAGAGTTTTCTGTGATGGGTGTTCAAATGATCCATCGGGACATTATTTCATTCTTTTTTATGGCTGAGTAATATTCCATTGTATACATGTACCACATCTTCTTTATCCCTTCCTCTGTCAATGGACATTTAGGTTGTTTCTGTGTCTTTGCTATTGTGAATTGTAAAATGTGCACACATTCTAAACACATTTCCTTCTTTAAAAATCCATGTTGTTGGGCATCCCTGGTGGCGCAGTGGTTGAGAGTCCGCCTGCCGATGCAGGGGACACGGGCTCGTGCCCTGGTCCGGGAAGATCCCACATGCCGCGGAGCGGCTGGGCCCATGAGCCATGGCCACTGAGCCTGCGTGTCCGGAGCCTGTGCTCCGCAACGGGAGAGACCACAGCAGTAAGAGGCCCGTGTACCACAAAAAAACAAAAACAAAACAAAACGAAACAAAAATATCCATGTTGGATTTTCTTTTGGATGCCCAGTAAGTGTCTGCTCCATCTCTCTCTTGAAGACCCCAAAGCTGCCATTTGTAGAGCTAATTATTGAAGTTATTTGATTCTAGGAGAGGAAGAACACACTCCTGAAATTAAATAAATTAATTGTCAGGAGGATGTGTGTTGGACATAAGGATGACAGATGTCACAAGAGGGCTATTTGACATCCCACATGTAAGTTTTCCACTGCTTTAAGAAATAGCATTGGTTAGTAAGAGCGGGTCACAGGCTGCCTTGTTGATTGGCAGTTTTACGCACAAAAAATAGCCATTTACTTTGCAAAGCAACCCTGAGCAGCCTCCCAATCCTGGATGTGTGATGCTGAGCTATTTTTAGAAATAATAATAGTGACAGAATGACTCAGACCATGGGAGTCACCCCTGGAGCGCATTTGAGGGAGACCTGGGTGGCACCCTGACAGCAAACAGGACCCTGACACTTTAGGCATATGCTAATTCCTCCACGCACAAGGGTCACAAAGAAAACCAGATCCTAACAAATGCGTCATCATTTTGCCATGATCACAGTGTTAGAAAAAAAAAAAAAAAGTTGTTAGAACTATGGTAACGGCAGATACTGGTGATCTTGGATACATTAAGATGGAAAACAAAATTTATAACGTGTCTGAAATGCCAGAGATATTTACATTTGAAAACAGAATGTCCTCTAGCTGGTGCCCACAGCAGAGCTACTAATGGCAAATGTATTCCAGGCCATTCAGAGTGTCTTTGATTGACAGAGTAAAGGCATCTGAGCCATTTTCATGTCAAAAAGGCTGTCTTCCCTCCCCTCTCCAAACACAGTTTAGGGTTTTATCAGATTTCCCATGATTAACCTTGGTATCTGACGTTTAATATCCAGGTCATTCTCAATCACGTTGGGTTACCAGTATCTGGCAGACACACGTTCAGGATGTATGTAAAATTTTCAAGGATACTACCAGAAACTTTTCAAAAATTAGAATGGATGGGCAAAAAACAATGCTTAGATCAAACCTAATGTTTCAGTTTTTTCTCTTCTGAGTCCTCCGCTGAGTTCAGAAGGGTCTAATGTGCCTTGTAACCAACATGAAGGAGCCTCATTATCATCCATTGGTCATGCCCATTATGTCATGCGACAAAAACATTTCAAGAAACTGGGGATGTTAACCAAACCAATAGCAATAATCATCTGGAATCTAAAACAAAATGCAGCCTGGGGTGTGTGACAGTGACAGAGGAAATTCCCGTTGTAAAAAGTGGTGAATGGTGTGCCAGTAGTTACAGATTCAAACTGGCGGGAAGGGGCATCCATGCACTTATTCATTCCCTCAGCCTTCAGCACTGACTGCCTAGATAGGGCCTCAGCGCCGAGCACGGTGGGCAGCGAGGTAGGGAGATCCAGTTTTTGCAGACGTCAACACATGCCATCAGCGGGCAGGACTGTGCAGCATTATTTAACACCGCTGGACTGTGTTGGTCTGGAACACATGTCAGATACTGAGCGCTTTCCACTGTTACCTCAGGTGGAGTCTGCAGGCTTTGCATGTGCTACACCTGTTGCATCTAACCCTTGACACACCCCCTTCTCTGGAGGGCTCGGCTGAGGCTGCCCAGCTGAGTTGCTCACCCAAGCCGGGCAGTATCCCTGGGACCCACAATTAAACGTGTGCTTTCCTCCTCTCAACCAGTCATGCTGCAGCGGTGGGTCAGCCTGCAGCTACTTTGCAAGGGGACCAGCCTATGGTAAAGGCAGGATGAAGCGTATTTGGAAAACTGCTTAATAATTATCCGTATGTTACAACACCCTTCCTTGTTTTGTGAGCTCATGATTTGGAACGGAGCAGCAAAGTTTTATAATTTCTACAGTATTCATAGAACAGGGTGGGCAGGGAATATGAGGATGTGATGAATCATCCTCGGGACTGCAAATATCATAACCACCAATAACGCCAAAGTGGTTTAACACTGAGACAGACAGAAACCACTAAGCAGGCAGGTTCCATTCCTATGAAGGTAACTAGATAGATATAAACCAATACTC
>NW_021703768.1:3685252-4036656 GCF_005190385.1 Monodon monoceros | reverse complement strand
CCACTAAGCAGGTAGGTTCCATTCCTATGAAGGTAACTAGATAGATAGATATAAACCAATACTCCAAGGGCTGCAAAGAACTCCCTTATATCCAGGGAGAAAGCAGAGCCAAAGGCTGGCCTCAGGATAGCACTTTCCTGCTGAGAGAGCCGGTATCACATCATGAGATGGTTGCTACAGGCCAGGGGCTCACGTGGAGCCTCAGGGATCTCCTTGCCAAGAATGTCTCAGATTTTCTGCTGGTGATAATTCTCCGTTCACCCCAGGCAGACACAATTCCACTTTCATCCAAGATTTGAATGCCTCTTCTTCTGTTTTAAGCTCTTCCTTCTTCTCAGGCATTTCACTTCTTCCTCCACTGGCAGGTCCAAGCAAACATCAAATCCCTTCTAGTCCTTAATGCATGAGGGGATTCTATTAACTACTATACATTTCCAGATTCCAAGTAGACTTCATTTCAGTTTTTAAACTTCTGTAAATTATCCCCTCGGGATTGCAATCAGACAGGCAAATGATGGCACCAAGAATTAGAAGAATTCTCACCTTTGGCCTGCTAAAGGCTGTGGGTGCAGACCAGTACTGACCGTGCAGTGTGAGGTCTATGATACCAATCAATACTGGTCCTTCAGTATAATGCAGAAGATTCTAGTCAATACTGACCCTACAGTGTGAGACGGATGAAAGCACGAGTGACCCTATATTGTAAGGTGGATGATGCTAACCCTGCATGTGACACAGGTGATACTGACCAGCACTGACCCTGCAGGGTCCCAGGCAGGACTCAGGATGCAGGAAACCGGGTGTGACAAATGCTTTAGGTACAAAGCATTTGACCCAGCAGGCAGGTGAGGCTGGGTGGAAGAGGTTGGGGCTCAAGTCCAGGAGGCATTAGAGGCAGGTGACTGTCTGACTCCATCCTGGAGAGAGAATATGTCTGAGAGAGACCTCAGCATAATAGTGCTCAGAGTTAATGGCCTTAAAAATATTCAGTCTGGGGCTTCCCTGGTGGCACAGTGGTTGAGAGTCCGCCTGCTGATGCAGGGGACACGGGTTCGTGCCCCAGTCCGGGAGGATCCCACATGCCGCGGAGCGGCTGGGCCCATGAGCCGTGGCCGCTGAGCCTGCGCGTCTGGAGCCTGTGCTCCGCAACGGGAGAGACCACAACAGTGAGAGGCCCGCTTACCGCAAAAAAAAAACAAACCAAACCAAACCAAACAAACAAACAAATATCCAGTCTGGCAGGACGAGGTCATCCAGGAGCCCCTCCCAGCCCTGCCTTCTCTGAGGTCCACCGTTTCATTAATTCCCTAAAAACATTCATATCAAGTTTCTGTTATTATTCCATGAATTCAGCAAATTCAAGTTATAGGGCCACCCTTCTTAGCTCCCAGGCCTTCCCTAAAAACATGATCATTTTTCCCCCTCCCTCCCCAAAAAATTTGTGTGAAAAAAACTTTCATTTTGCTTCTCTGCCTGTTGTGAGTTTCACTGTGTTGTATCTCAATCCCTGCACACAGAAAGGAGTTGCATTTTCATCTCTCCTGCATGCATTCCAGGAATGTCCCTCCTCCCCACATGAGCAGCACCCTCCCCCAGCTCCCCAGAAACAGCTGCCCTGCGCTGGCTGACCTGCTGGATGTCAGTTGTCACATGGCCCAGCTCCCTGTGGGTCCTTAGCAGAGCCTTTGTTTGCGGTGACGTGACGGATGCGTCTGCACACAGCACAGGGGTCTGGCTGCTCTGGAGTTTTGCAAGTTGCAAGCTGAAGGTGATCTTCAGGTGATGTATCACCCCTGGGCATGTGGCGTGGGGCTGACACAGGGTGGGTGGTGCAGGGCAGCCCCTAATCAGAAGGGCACGACCATGCCAGCACCGAGAGGCAGGCTCCCTTATCAGAACAGGCTTCACAAAACATTTTCATTTTTCTGTCTCTTAACCATCTGGACTTTTTATCAAATCTACTTTGTGAAGGTTAAATACGTAAATCTAAGACCAGGAGTTCGCAGCAAGCAGGGCGTGATACCTGTCAGTCTTTGCCTTATTATTCTTTGCAGTGTGTTTGTCATGTCCTTTGTGTGTTTGGGTTACAGCCTGCACTTTCCACCAATCATGTTCATCATTTAAATAAGGAGAACGGACGTTGTCAAGGAGCCTCATCTGAGAGGCATTATTATCCCCCCTGGTGTAAGTTGCATGACCTGTCTTGGGTTTCTAACTATACACGGCAGGCCATCTGGGGGAAGCAGGTTCTCCATAAATCAGGCGTTTCAGACGTTATGATAACTTTTATTGAAGAGCAAATGGATTTCTTGACATTAGGCTTTTATACACACCTGTCAGTAAATGTAAACAGAGCTGCTTTCCCCCAGAGATAAAGCCGATTCAGTTCATATGAGTACAGAAGAGAAAAGATGCTCAATTTACTGAATGTGGTCAATTTCTGTTATGCGTGAGCAATGATTTGAAAAGTCACAAACAGCAACAGGGTAGGTAATGTACCAGCATCTTATCCCTGGGAGGGACTAGCCAGTAACTATGGACATACTCACTATGGCAGCAATAGATCCAAAATTTAAGATAATATATCGTTTTAATTTAAACTCTTATTAAGATATTTCCTATCTTAAGTAGGCTACAGTAATTAGGTGTCAACAATCCGATACGTTGTGTTGCTTCTACTCTGCTTCAGTAATGCCCTGTCCGTCTACAGGCTTGCCAAACTTCCATCACCAGGTGTTGTGTAATAGGTTTTCTGTTATTTTTTCCTTGATCCGTACTGTTTTCCTTAATCCTCATATCTGTTTAGATGTCTGAAACATGTCTCTAAAAACATTTTGACATTTTAAAAACCTGTAATGATCTGTTTGCACTTTGCAATGTTTAACCATAAACTCTGGGTGGTTCAGAAAATATAATAGTGGAGGTTGATGTAATTTCTGAGAATCTAGAATTTATAGGTAAATGGATATTTGGAGTAGAAAAAATAATCTTCAAAAGTTATAAAACATCTACCTAGAATAAGAATCAGGAGTATTTTGTAATTGCAGAAAGAATCATATTTAAATTATAACTTTATTCCTATATGCAGACAAAGACATTACCTGGACTGTGAATGGGGTTTCATTTCATGTATATATTTCTCTAGGTCACAGCAAAGATCATCGTTTTTGTTTTAATCAATACAAGAGTGGGGAAAAATTATGCAAAATTGATCCTCAATTATATTTTACAACAATTCAAGGACCTGGGAGGAAAGATGTATATGGAAGCTGTCTGAAAAGGACAGAGGGTGTGTCTCCCCTTGGGGTTGGGACTACCTCCTTCGGGGTCCAGAGTTGAATACATGCTGCTTTCAAGGAAGCTTCAGTGATGCCTGGAGAGAACACGGTGTCAGGAGGCCCTCTCTCATCTTGAGAAGCTACAGATGGTGGTCAGTTGTGGCAAACTGGTTTAGATTTGAGAGAGTAGAACGCCATCGATGTTAGTGTTAGCAAGGACCCTGGGCACATGTAAGTCCCAATTTCATGGCTGAAAACACTAAGCCTTGGAGAGGTTAAAGGGACCGTCCTCAGGGACAGCCAGGGAGTGACAGGAAGAATGCTCTGCTTGGTGGCATTTCTCTCTGATTTACCTTTGTGGCCCTGGGTTGCCCATCATTCACACACTCTGCACTCGGGCACAGCAGCCTACCTCTGCAAGACGGTCACTGGAAGGTCTTCAGAGCACCAAAGACCAGCTGGTGGTTCATAACACATGGACCGACAGATGGAGGGGTCCCTCTGTATTGAGCTTGGGGAACAAACTTTCCCAAGAGTGAATTCAAAGTGCTCTGGTTCCCCCAATGCAGCTGAAATACTTCTTTGTGCAAGTTGGCCTCTTCTAAGCCAAGACAACCAACATTTTCTAGATAAGGGTTGTTTCAAGACTTTGCCTCTTTCCGCACTGCTGGTTGTTTTGCCTTTTTGCAGGGCTTGCTTCCAAGGATAATCGCAGAGGACAGCTAGTTCATAGGGAACCTTTGATGCCATCTGCAGATCTCCCTCTAATGTGGCCTAAGCCCTGGCCTGGAGGGGGCACAGAATGAAATAAACAAGTCATAATTGTGTTCAAATCAGAGGACACCTGGAGCTAACACGTAGATTTTTGAGACACCTATGAGTATACGTCTCTGCATATACTGCTTTATTAAATTTTTACTCTCTATCCCACAGGTGTATCTCCTTCTTTTCTCTGCAAAGGAAAATGTCTGGAAGGTGGATCTCAGTGTTTCCTCACCAGGACCCGTAACTTGGCGCTGAGGTTGCGATGGGAAAGGAGGCTGCCCTGCTCCAGCGATGCCCTGTCTTACTTCCTGCACACTTTGTTCTTGACACTGGGGAAAACCGTGGACACTCTGTGTTGTCAAATTCAGGTAATTGTTTCCAAGGTGAATTGTTTCCTCACCTTCCTTTTTCTCTTTCCTCTTTCCTTCTCTTGGTGTCTAAGACCTTCCCTCCACCTTTGACCTTCCAGGACGTAACCCATCTTTGTCTTCACTATCTGGCCTGACCTCTTGCATAATTTTGGGTCTGCAGTGACTGGAGGCTCTCTGTGCACTTACGTGTTGGAAGGGGGCCCGTAGCAGGGAGGGGACGCAGAAGGGGCAGGGGAGGAAAGATCAGGTCTCCTGAGAATGGGGAGATGCTTTCATTCTTAGCTAGCCCACTTTACTCTAAAATGCTTGAAATGAAACACATTTTTTTTACCATAAGGATGAATTTCCTTTCAAAGGCCTACATCTGTTTTTCATTTAAAAAACCTTTTTTTCAACAACACCAAAGAGAATGACTTTGACCCTATTTCTTATAAACTAACAAACCTGTACTTTGATAAGAGAACTTGACCCACACTGTCCGGGGTCACAGTAAGACACATCTGTACATCACCCTCCATCCTTCTTCACGTAACGGACTTTGCAGGGCACATTACCCAATTCTGCTGGCTCTGCCTGAGGTTTCAACGCCTGAACTCAGCAGTGGACAAAAGGAGAAGAAAACAAGCACCCTGAGGTGGAGACAAAGGGGAAACTCCACCGCAACTTCTCAGCAGTAATTCAGGAGCCTGACCATGGCTCCTGCTCTGCCTCTGGCTTTCCCTCCTCTTCCTGACACCAGCCTTCCACACGGGCCCAATGGTCCTGTGGGGGAGGGCTTTTTATGCCTCCAGGAAATTGCTATCTGAAATAGCATCCCTTGAAAACCTCTATCCCTTCACCCTGTTTATTTTTCCTATAGCACATGTAATTATTGCCTGACATTATACTTTATATTTATGTAATTATATATTAGATGCTTTCCCACCAGAATGTAAACTATCCAGTATCCCTGTGTTCCACGGTCCTGAATAGCACTCTGCACAGAACAGACTTGGGCTAAGTGTCTGTTGGACAAATGAGTGATTAATTTGGGGTTGCCAAATGTGGATTTCTAGGTCCCCAGAAAGCATTTTACTCCTTGCCAGAACAGTTTACATTTCTCTGCTAAGATTCCTTCCCTGCTTACCAATTCTATCCACCTTTCCCCCATGAATGCCTGAAAATAAGAATAACAGTTCTTTTGACCTCTCCGTCTGCTAATTCCAACATCTCTGCCTTCTGTGCGGATGCGACAGAATTTTTTTCCTTCTGATGATGAGTCATTTCCCCCTGAGTTTTTCCAAACCTGATAAGCTTTATATTGTATATTCTCTATGATGTAAAGAGTTTGGAGTCTGGAAATTTCCTCTAGATTTTGTTGAATTTTTTCATACTCTTACATTTCTAGCAAGTACATTTGATCCCGTGGAATCTGAGTTTTAGGCAATCCATAAACTCAGGAAAGGTGGTCATCTCCAGAATTATGTGTCTTCATCTAAAACAGTAACAAAAAACTCCCCTTACTTTTTAAAAGTCATTCTCCTATATTCTTTCAAAAAGGAAATCTTTCAGAAGAATTGGACTTTGTTCTGTTCATGACTATTGCCGACCCCACGGTGCCCTGCCCTTTACCCCTCGGCACCCGTCGGTCTCCTAAAGAAAGCTTGCTCCTACCTTGGGCACAGTCTGCCTGAGGACCTGCTCTGTGTGCAGGTCCCAGGGAAGCTGGACGTGCAGTGTAATTAGCACCCAGGAGCCAGGCACAGCATCCCCGTCCAGCGACCTGATGGAGTCGGAGGGGAATCCCCAGCTCCTCTCCCCTGGTCCCCGGGGGACCACGCTGGAGCCTGAACTCGCAGTGTCCCCAGTGGTGCCTCCCTGGTACCCTGTTAATTAACACCCTTTTCCTTCCTCCCTTCCTGATTGGTTCTTCCTGGGACCACCTCCCAAACTCTTGCCTCTGACCCTGCCTCTGGGAACCAACCTACGATGACAGTCAACAGTGCCGGAGTCTTTGTTTATTCTCCTCTTCGGCCCCTGTATCTATGTATCTGTGTCTAAATCATTCATATCCTTTCAGGTTTCCATCAGGTTCTAATCGCTCCGTGAAACCTTTACCATTACCCTAGAGTTTGCTTATGAGAGTCCTGACAATTTCAGCTTGTGCTCATGAGATTCTCCCAGCACTTTATCTGCAACTCTCTGTTGGCACCAAGCATTTCTCTTTTCAAAATTAATCTTCACGTCTCCTCTGCCTACTCAACAAAAAAAAAATCAAAGCAAGGACCACAGCTACATCTCCTCTGTGTGACCTATAACCTCTTTAAGAATGCTTTGTTTTGAGTGACTGGGCCATATGTAAAAGGGGTTGGAATACTGTAAACCCTGCAAATGTTGCTTCATTAATTCTTCACTTTCTATTTTTAGTTTACTTTTCTAACTGATTTTGAGACATTCATGGGATTTGAGATTCTTACCTTTGAGAAAATGTTTATGGAGCATACAGTTGACATAGAACATTTTGTAATGTGTTAATATAATTAATTTTAATGTAAAACTATTTGTCATTGTTAAATGCCAAATTTTAAGCTATATTTTCTCCCCTGAACTGTCACGTCATGTCCTAGTTTCATTGCGGTTTTAAAATAATCATAACGATTTTAGGATAATTATTTTCTCAATATTTGGCACAGGGGGGCAAAAGGTAACGAGAAATGGTTCTACATTTGAATCCATTGTTGTGAGTCAAGTGTCGGCTTAATGGTAGATCTTTCATTTTATGAATTTATAACAAAGTGGCTTCTATCTCCACCTGCCAGCGTTTCCAGAATCTAGTGGCAATCATGCATCTGGTTAAAGGAGGGTAAAGAAATGTCGAATCCTGTCTCTATTTTTGTTTGTGGTTGGAAACAGCCTATCATTTAGACACTTAGACATCACTAAATCAGCCCTCATTGAAGCCTAATCAATCCAAATCATCTGGGTATTTTTCTATATATTTTCTAATATATGATGAGGTCAGCAAACGGATTGAGTTGTTTCATCATTCTTGTCTTCATTCACTGAACAGGAATCTCTTGGGAACCTACTCTGTTTCCCCCTTGGTCTTGGAGTGTAGACCCAACAGCAGAGGAGACCCAGCCCCTGTCCTCAGGGACCCTCAAGCCTCCACTCCTGATCCCACCCATAAACACGGGATTTTCTCTTGGACTTTTACAGATGAGAACTTTGCTAAAAATGTTGTTGGGGAAGAATTGAAAACAGATGTAGAAAATGCGTACAATTATCACCAAACATAAATGTTCAGGTGTGCATATCCCTCTAGTTCTTGCTCAAACAAAATTGGCCAATAAATCGGAAGCAGGGCACTGACACTCAGTGAACCACAGCCAGTCCCACTTCTAAGAACCCATTTGATGGGAGAAAAAAAGAAAATAATCCATTTTAGGCTGCACTGTGTAGATGGACAAAAGCATTTTAGAACACGAGTGAGATATTCTTATTAGAGACGGGTGAGATTGCTGCTGCCTTATTTCATACATTTTGGATGTTCTACCCGGTACAGTCAAGAGCTAAGGAGGGCACTACAACCACCTCATGAAGCCTGTCCAGGTCAAGGTGGACACATCATGCTTAAAGATTTCAGTGCCCAGTTTCTTCAGGTAGCGGAGTTTGGGTTCTGCTCTTTTTGAAAAAAAAAAAATCTAGGTAAATTTATTAACCTTCTCTTTTTAATTTTTTTAAAATTTAAGTGTAGTTGCTGTACGATATTATATAAGTTACAAGTGTGTGATTTATATTTTTTAAAAGTTATCCTCCATTTATAGTTATTATAAAATATTCGCTATATTCCACGTGTTGTACAATGTATCCCTGTAACTTATTTTATGCCTAATATTTTGTACCTTTTACCCCCCTTCCCCTATCCTGTCCCGCCCCCTGCCCCCTTCTCCACTGGTAATCACTAGTTTGTTCTCTATAACTGTGAACCTGCTTCTTTTCTGTTATATTCACTAGTTTGTTGTATTTTTTTAGATTCCACGTATAAGTGATATCATATAGTATTTGTCTTTCTCTTTCTGACTTATTTCACTTAGCATAATACCCTCCAAGTCCATCCATGTTGCTGCAAATGGCAAAATTTCATTTTTTATGGTTGAGTAATATTCCATTGTGTATACACACCATATTTTAATCCATTCATCTGTTGACGAACACTTAGGTTGCTTCCATATCTTGGCAATTGTAAATAATTTGGCTATGAACGTTGAGGTGCATGTATCTTTTGGATAAGTCTTTATGTTTTTGTTCTGTGTTTTTTTTTTTCTGGATATACACCCAGGAGTGGAATTGCTGGGTCATAGTAGTTCTATTTTTAGTTTTCTGAGGAACCTGCATACTGTTTTCCATAGTGGTTGCACCAACTTACATTCCCACAAGCAGTGCACAAGTGTTCCCTTTTCTGCACACCCTCTCCAGCATTTATTGTTTGGGTTCTTTTTGATGATAGCCATTCTGACAGGTGTGAGGTGATATCTCATTGTGGTTTTGGTTTGCATTTTCCTGGTGATTAGTGATGTTGAGCACCTTTTCATGTGCTTGTTGGCCATCTGCATTTCCTCTTTGGAAAAATGTCTATTCAGTTCTTCTGCCCATTGGTTAATTGGGTTGCTTGTTTGTTTGTTTTTATTATTTGTTTGTTTGTTTGCAGTGCGTGGACCTCTCACTGTTGTGACCTCTCCCATTGCGGAGCAACAGGCTCCAGACGTGCAGGCTCAGCGGCCATGTCTCACGGGCACAGCCACTCCACGGCATGTGGGATCCTCCTGGACCGGGGCACAAACCCATGTGTCCTGAATCGGCAGGTGGACTGTCAACGACTGCGCCACCAGGGAAGACCTGTTTGTTTGTTTTGATGTTGATTTGTATGAGCTGTTTATATATGTTGGCTATTAACCCTTATTTGTCATATCATTTGCCAATATTTTCCCTCATTCAGTAGGCTGTCTTTTTGTTTTGTGAGTGGTTTCCTTTCCTTTAATTTGGTCCCTTTTGTTTATTTTTGCTTCTGTTTCTTTTGTCTTAGGAGACAGATACAAAAAACAATTGTTATAGTTTATGTCAAAGAATATTCTATGTTTCCCTCTAGGAGTTTTATAGTATACAGTCTTACATTTAGGTCTTTATTCCATTTTGGGTTTATTTTTGTATATGGTGTTAGAGAATGTTCCAATTTTATTCTTTTATGTGTAGGTGTCCAGTTTTCCCAGCACCACTTATTGAAGAGAATGTCTTTCGTCTTTTGTATGTTCTTGTTTCCTTTGTTATAAAGTAATTAACCATAAGTATATTGGTTTAACCTAGGCTCTCTATCCTGTCCCATTGATCTATATTTCTGTTTTTGTGCCAGGACCACACTGTTTTGGTTACTGTAGCTTTGTAGTGTAGTCTGAAGTCAGGGGCTCTTCTTCTCAATGCTTATCTTCTGAATAGCAGTGCAAAACTTTGGAAACACAGTACTCAATGGAAAGGCTATATATGTGCCAGAGCTCTGAATCTGGGTAGACTTTTTGTACTAGATAAATCTTCCATTCCACAATCTTCTTAGAATCCTGCAGTAGATGGATGCCAAGGGCTACTATTGATTAAGTAGGGACCAAGAGAGAAAGGAATATGTTGAACGCAATGAGAATGAATTAGAGCAGAGAGAGACAGAGGCAGGACTCATTGGAGCAAGAGAGAGGGAGAGACTCAGGCAGAGGAAGGAGAAATAGAAAAGGGAAAGTTCTGCATCATAAACAACCACGTGATGGGGACTTGGGTCAGTAAGGAGTAGGTTGATTTGTGTCACGGAGACTCATAAGGTTTGAACAAAAGAGATTTTTTAATAAAAGTTTTATGTATATGTTTAAGGTGGACACATGACGTTATGATATACATATTCATTGTAAAATGATTATTGTAGTCAAGCTAATTGATGGTCCCGTCTCCTCACAGAGTTGTTTTTGTTGTGTGTGTGGTAAGGACACCTGAGATCTACTCTCTTAGCCAGTTTCAAGTATAAAACCCAGCATTACTGACCATAGTCACCAAGCTGTTTATCAGACCTCTAGAACTTATTCATCTTGTATCACTAAAACTTTATATCCTGTGACCAACATCTTCCCCTTCCCACATCTCCAGCCCCTGGTAACCATCATTCTATTGTCTGGTTCTATGAGTTCAACTTTTTTAGATTCCACCTATAAGTGAAACCATGCAGTGTTTTTCTCACGGTGCCTGACTTATCCCACTTCTGGGTCTATGTCCAAAGGAAACGAAATCAGGAACTCAGAGAGATATCTGCACTCCCATGTTCACTGCAGCATTATTCACCATAGCTGAGATGTGGAAACAACCTAATTGCCTATCAGCAGAGGATTGGATAAAGAAATTATATATATGTTTGGATGGTGACTATCCACAGCAGGCATTGGGGGTTCTTTTGTGACCTGGTCTGGGCTCACCACGGGTTCTAGGAGGTGTTCTGGTGGTCAGATCGCAGTCCAAGGAAAGCAAGATGTAGGAGATGCCAAGGGCATACATCCCCTCTTGTAAAGGACGTTACCCCAAAGCTGCCACACAATGCTGAACACTTACATTGCTCACCAGAACTTAGTCACATGGTCACATTTAGCTGCAAGGGAGCTGAGACACCCCCTTATCCCAGGTGATCTGACCTCAGCTAAACTGAGAGAAGCAGAGTTATGAGGTAGGGATGTGATTTCAGTTAAAAGGTTTTATCTTGAACAAAATTTGAAGAATACTGCCTGACATGATCCACCAAGATGCCTAAAGTTGTTGGTTAGAGTCTCTATAAATAAAAAAGTCTAGGCTTAATAGAATAAACCACCAAATAAATGTCCTCCCATCTGCTACCTCGAGTACTCTGAGAGTAATGTTCCAGGCACACCTTTAACACAGTTGTAACGGATTATACCTTTGCACATTTCCTTTCAATTTTTCTTGGAGAAAAATCTGTCCCAGAAATACTTGCACATTTGAGCAAGTTTCAGACTGTAATTTATAGAACGCTGCATACCATTTAGCTAGGAGATCAGAGCTGTTCCTTTATAAACGTCATAGGAAACGTCCATTATACACTGCAAGTGTGTAGGAAGAAAATTTTGAAACATAAATTGTGAGGGCCCTTAAAATATATAACACTTTACAGACAGTAATGCTTTACCAGGTTGTCATGATCTTCCATGTAAATATGAACCTAATGTCTTTTTAAAGTGCTGTTTTGTCTTCCCGGCTGTCTGAGACATCGCTAAAGAAAGCGGAAACTGGGAAAGAAACTTTGAGTCAACACAATTTGGGGGATGATTTTGGGCTGTTCTGACTGGAACTGGCAGCTTGTGTAAGTAGATTTGTTCAGGTTCACCCTGCTGCTCCCTTCATGTTGATACTCAAATGTCGAGCAAAGTCTCGCAACCCGTGGGGAGTTGTGGATTCAGATCATAGACGCCCCATCACCCTCGATCCTCTGTTCCTTCACGTAAAGGCCAGCAAGTTTGGTCCCCACGTGGACCCAAATCTGATGTTCATGTTACTAGGAGCATTTAAATCTCTTTTCCACGAAGAAGACTAGATCTCTGGGCAGTTGTCACCTGCAGCTCCCAGGCATTTTGCTCTGTGCGTTTATTCCTGTGTTAAGGTGATGGCTCACCAGAAAACCCAAAAAGAAATATAGATGGAAAGTCCTTCATTCCCCATTGAAAGCCAGCACACGGTGATTATGAATGAATGATGTCCTTCTGACTATCTAGTCCAGGAATCAGAATAATTGAGAGGAGAGAGCCTCTTACCACGGTGACCCTGAAATTTGATGGATGCCTTCAAGGGTCCAAGCAGATTTTCATAAGTCAGTGTATTCACTCTGCCTTCCCACTAACGCTAAATACATGGGCAGCATCAGTCACGGTCTGTCCTGTGAATTGTCTTAAAAACTCCCCCTCAGTCCTGTACTGCATGGGCCCTGCACCACGCTAGAACCAAGAAGGCAGAAACCAGGGCCCTGCGATCGTATGAAACTACATTTTCCTCTCATCAAAACCTTTCTGGAAGCCTCTTTTTAAGCTCAAACAATGACAGCGAATGGGTCTCCAAGGGAGGGGTCCCTGGGGAGGGCATCCCACCTCTGCCCAGCCAACAGCCCAGACACTGCTGCCCATGGCCACCACCTTCCAAGGTGCAGGGTAAGGACCGAGTGCAGATGACTTTAGACAAACTTCCTTTTTACCCTGAGACCTTGGATTCTGCACTGGCTTTCTGTTCTCAATTAAAATAGCAAACTGTCGAATTGTGGATAAACTTCCCCAGAGGGAGGGCGGAGGGCTTCCTAAAGCCTTTATTTACCAGCACCTCCCTGAGAACGAAGATCTCCATTAATTTCCCAATTGTGAGGGGCTTTGGGGAGAGGCCAGGCCTCTGTCTCTGGCCACATCCCATTCCCTGCAGCCTCTTCTCAAGGTGCCCCAGCCGCCCCCCGCTCACTTACACTTCCTAATTGCAGCTGAACTTGTTCTCACACTTCCCTTCAGAGGGTCAGCGTGTAGGGACCCTGTAGCTACCTTGGAACTTTCCCTGACACCTTGAAAGGAGCTTCCGGCTTCTTCCACATCCTTCCTGACTACTTCTTCTGTATTTTAGAAGGGATTCCCCTTCTTTCCAACTAAATATATAATCTTTAGCCTCATTTCAAATAAACCAGAAAAACAGTGTTTGCTTTGAATCGTATGGGACTTTATCTTAAAGTTTAAGGCAGAGACCTTTATCCCTGCCTTTGTCTGTAATTTATTAAGAACAATTCTCAGGATGCAAATACAAATCTGTGAAGCAAACAAAAAGAAAATATCACCAAGGGGAGCAAAGTTAAAAAAAAAAAGCGGCCAATGAAGTCGGGGTGTTGACTTCTGAAGCCTGAAGAGTAAACACAGCAATAAAACCAGAGTTTGGGCTTTAATAAATCTCTGTTCCTTCCCAAACACTCCACCCTGCGACACCAGTAAATTAAAGAGGCCTGGGTGCCTAAGAACCCCAACAAGTGAGTAACAGAATCATGCTTTTGCATGGAGAGGGGTCTGGAGCCGTGGAGGAAAGCCAGGACTGCTGACAGCCACACCTCCGGGCCGGTGGCCGGGGACGGGATGGACCAGGAGGCAGCCTCCTTTCTGGGAAATTGTTTCTGAGGTTACAAGTGCTTTTTCAGAGCTGAAGCCTGCGTGATAAAGTGCTGCTCTTTCACCAGAAAGAATGTTTGCTTACTATTTCATCATCCCCTAGAGGCACAGAGGAAGAAAATAAGCACATCAGTTGTCATTATGACAGGATAAAAATGGAGCCATCATATTTCAATAACACAATGCGATGAGCCGCCCATCCAGTGATGAGTTATGGGCTCTCCTGCTCGTGCCCGACTGTAAGTTAATATTATCTCCCCAGGATAATTAGAGCGAAGTTCAATTACTGACCCTGAATTGCCGTGTGGGCCACACCATGGGTTTTGACACAGCTTTTTACACATTTATCTTTTCACCTAACACGCTAAATCTGCATCGTGGCGGTGATTAATCTTGTGGGCCCCTTCGAGTGGTACCATTCTTCTTGCATGGATTGGCTGGTCCCTGGAGTCCCCTTGAGCATGGTGTGACCGGCTCTATTACATTGTTTTTCTGCTAATTTACCTTCCTCTTTGTGTTAGGCTCCCGTGGTCACTTCTGAGTTGGCTCAAATGAGCACTTCCCCAGAGGTCACCGGATGCTGAGTGTGGCCAAGCCCGCCTACTCATGGACCTGCCAGGGGCCAGCCCTTGGCTCTGCCTGCACCTTTGTTAGTGGTACCACACAACCCCGCAGAGAGCCGGGGCCCCTTGTTTCTTCACAGAGGGTCCAGAGATAGGGCTCGTTCATCTTCAGTCAGCTTCCCAAGCAGCCCTGCGCCCCCTCGAATGCTCACCGTCACTTCTTACTCTTGGTGAAGATGAAAGAACCATCCCCCCTGCCCCACCTCAGCCTAGCATTCCTCAGGCAGCCTCATGTCGGAGGCAGAGAGGAGCTGGGAATGAGAATTAACGGGGTACAGTACTGTTCCAGCAAAGCCATCAAAGCAGAAGGTTATGACGCCAAATAGACCCTCTTGAAAGCCGTGCACCTGTGACGGCTTGCAATTTGCAAGAGCTCAAGAAATGAAAACTTTGAATCCCGATATCTTAAACTGTTTTATTTGCTACAAAATGCATTTTTCCCCACTCTGGCATGAATGGAGAAAACAATCAGGGCTTGGCCCTGTGGTTTGGGGGAAGACCAGGGCTCCCAGGCTCCCGGGTGGGGAAGGCAGGGAGCTGAGGGGTGTGTGGCTGGTAGACACAGTGGGAGCTGGAGAGGACCCCAGCCCAGGGCCAGGCTCTCAGGTGGCTGGCGGCTTCTCTTAGTAGAATCTCCTGCCAGGGCCACGCGGTCTCTCAGGGGACATTCCGTTCACTCTTCTTCTCATTGAAGATGCTCCATGTGCTCTTTTCGAGACCGGATTGGTGGCAGGGGGTGGGGGGGCAGGTCACAGCTACAAAGGTGACCACACTTAATCCTGAAATTTTGTCAGCCTTCCATATGTAAGACTAACACACACAGATGATTCCAGGGATCTAGTAAAAGTCTAGCTCTCCTTCTGGATCCAGATGGGTCTGGACTTGAATCTCAGACTCTAAGCCTCACCGTCCTCATCCACAAAAACAGCTGCAGCCATCTTTGAGCCACGGACGGTACAGTGGAAGCACCAGTGCTGACCTTTCTCGTAATAAGTGATCAGCTGCCCTGCATGGGGCCGTCTTTGTTAGTCCCTGGGGCCATTGATTTATCCTAAGGTCCGTTTCACCCCAGTGCAGGGCAGCTCTTCATCTCAGTCAGATTCGATGACTTAGGTTATTCAGATATCTGAGATTATTTATCTAAGAGTACTAGTGTGCAAGATGGCTGTTGTAATTCAAGAGCCATGTGGAAGAGTCCAGACTTGATATGGCAAATGGAAAATGTTGTTTTAATCATCACGTCTGATAGTTAAACATGAGTGTTTTGTGATTGTTTTTACTATCAGAATGGAGTGTGTGATTGAGCTGATGCCCCTTCTGGGGGCTCCCGGGGTGATCGCTGCCCCCTTGAAATCCTTTCCTGGGTCACCGATGTCTCCCAGGTTGAGGGTCAGATCTGGGGTCACAGAAGCACATCAGTTCTGTTGGAGGTGGGGGTCAGTATGGCCTGGGGGGTTCCCAGGTCTTTCCTGTCCACAGTGATGGTGGGTAACCCTGGGGAGGTGTTGACAAGGGCCGTTGGGGAGAGCTCGGAAAGAACGATCTTTCTCCTCACAGCTGAAGGACTCGTGCTCTTCAGTTTTCCTCTCTGAAAAGGCAGGGCAAGACTGAGGTGGATGCACAATTTCTCCCTCCTTTGCTCACCCTTGTTTATTTTGTAGAGATAAGGGTCTGTCCACACCAACAAGACAAAGGTGGCCACCGACCCAGGCCCAGCTTTGCAGGCAAAGGCTGCACACCTCTTACGCAAACCAAACGGGCCTCCAAAAAAGCTCCAACCATGCTCCCAAGTGCCGAGATGCTGCTCTAGAAAGAGTTCTATCTGTTGATGGGCAGCAAATATGCACAGGAAATTCAGTCATTGACCAAGATACTGGAAGATTGCTTAAATCTGCTCACCATCTGGTCCACTCAGCCCAAGGCTCTGGTAGCCACGTGGTGATTCTCAAGTTCATCTCTGAAATGTTCACTGTATCCTGTTCAGATATCAGAAGTGATCCTTTCACCTGAGAAGCAAAGGCACTAAGTGGAAGCATTGGCGTCTAATTCTTTCTGGAAGCAGGGTTAAAAACAGAGGCATCTTCTAAAGCTCTCCCACAGGATTCTTTTCTTTGCAAAATTACACTCGGTATCAAGTGCTTTTGACGTGGCTGGGATCAAAGGCCCGAGTTAGCACATTGCAGGCTGCAGGTGAAATGCTCGGAGTCCTGATGACAGCAGTGACAGATGAGTGAAGGCAAAGAATCTTTCAAACTTAAAAAAAGAAATTGCCGGTTGACTTGCCCAAGCAGGGGAGAGTTTAAATATGCAAGGGAGGACAGCAGGATGTGCAGGCAGCTACGGGAACTCCAGGCATAAAAACGGACCCGGCATCCCAGCTGTTTCTCCCGTGGTCCTCTTATCCGTGTGTCTTCCCATCATCAGATGAAATGGAGCTGCCTGTCCTCCTTTTGTCCTCTCGGAGCTGTGCGGGGCTCACACATATCGTGTTACTATTGGCGATGGCAGCTACCTTTTTCCTCTCCCTGCACCCTTCTCAAGAACAGACAGAGTTGAGCATTTTCGTTTGGAAATCCTTTGTCCAGGTGTTAGCCTGCTGCTGCTTTGACCCAAAAAGCAAACTTTTTTTCTTTCCTTCATGAAGTACATCTGTTTCTATTCTACAGCTGTGCTCAAATCCCATCCCATAAGCTGTCCCCGGGGTTTGTTTCAGCTGCATTTTGAGTCCACCCTCAGCACATTTCCTTTCTGAATCAATGATAGAATATCTGTCCTCTTTAACATGAAACAGAAAACTTTTCTTTTTTGCTCATGTGTTGTGTTTTGTGTTGGCAGAGTAGGCTTCTGGGAAGCAGAATTTTAGGGACTACAAAGGGGCTCTTTGCATGGGGCCCGGCAGAGCTGGCTCTGTTTGTAGCTGACCCCGGGTGTGGACCAAGTGTTGTTGTCTCTGCAACTGTCACCTTGTAGGCCTGGTTCTTGCCTTTGAATTTTGGACCAGAATCTCATGAGGCTCCCGGGCACCCAGTGTCCCCAGGGCAATCCTAGGAGAGCTCTTTGTGTGACATTTCCCACAGAATTTGGCCAAAGACTGGTGAGGAAAGGGCTACGGTGTTCCCGCTGGCCCAACACACACATTCCTTACCTTGTCCGTATATTACCTGGGGACCTTATAGAACCAGGAGCACTAGAGAAAGGACAAGAGAAAGGAAAGCAGAAAGAAAAAAATAAGATGGAAAATGTGAATCAGGGAGTCCATGGGGCGGAGAATGCTAGTGAGAATGTCAGACACACAGCAGAACAAGGCCTATTCTGGAGAAATTTAAAGCTGCAGGAACCTTGTGCAAAACACAGGTGGCTGGAGGCCCAGAGACCCGCCCCCCCGCCCCCCCCCGGTGGTGTTACTTTCCCCTGGGTGGGAGGAGTCCTTCTTCAGAGCAGCGGATAAAATGAATGTGGAGGACACCACCACCCACCACACCCACCCCGCTCCTGAGCCCCTCTCCCTCTCCTCCAGGTGCACGGCTGGACTGCAGCATGATCATCTCACCCCACCCGGGCCTGGGACTCACTGTGTCCTGGGGCCGGGTGATGACCATCCACATGTGGGCCCAGGCAGCCCACTCAGGCTCCTTGGAGGCACAGCCCCGATCTCCAGCACTACCGCCCATGCTTGCTTCCTGCCCTGTCTGCAGGATACTTGGTCCAGGGCCGTGTGGGAAGCCACGTGGTACAGATGCAGCCAGCCTGACCCCAGTGATTGTCTGGACAACCACCTCACAGACTCCCAGCCTCCAGATGGGGTTAAGGTGTGTGAGAAATAAAGCCCTGCAGAATTAAGCCTCAGATCTCTGATTGCAGTTAAAATTGCGTTAACTGAAACAGGGTGCCTGCACATCCTGGGGCCCAGCACCTTCCTTCTTAAAGGGCCTGCCCTGACATGAAGACTTAGATTGTCAAAAAAAAGAAAAAAAAAAGGTACTTTTAAAACTTCTATTCACAATTATTTTTAAGTTTATTGTGTCCCTGGTACCAGGTAAAATAGTTGGAGGGAAATAAAATAAAAATGAAAATAATTATGGGTAACATTTGTAGAAATCATACCTCAACTCTCAACTAGATTTTGATAAAATACTGGTTTTCTTTTCCTTCTTTCTCTCATTCTTAAAAATATAGACATATACTTATAGAATCTTGTACAAAACAAGGCAATATAGATTGCTAGCTCTAAAGCACACAGAAATAGTATGTATATTGATGGATACATACATAAGTTGACGATTTCAATAAGTTATTGAGGAAGATAAAAAGTAACTTCAGTAACTTCAACTTCTCTCTTGAGAGGGGAATGAGCGGCCTGAACGGGAAGGCAGGTCCAAACTTTTACTGTGGGTATAAACCTTTATGGTCATAGCAGCATTACTCACCATAGCCCAGTGTGGAAGCAACCAAGTGTTCACTGACAGATGAATGGTTCAGACAATGTGCAGCAAGAACAAACCAGTGTTTACTGGAGGGGAGAGGGAAGGGGGAAGGGGCAAGATAGGGGTAGGGGATTAAGAGATACAGACTATTATGTATAGAATAAAGTACAAGGATACATCACACAACACGGGGAATTGAGTCAGTATTTTATAATAAATATAAATGAGAAAAAAATGTGCTATGTACATACAGTGGAATATTATTCAACCTTAAAAGGGAATGAGAATCTTAGATATATTACAACATGGGCAAACATTGAAAACATTACACTAAGTGAAAGAAGCCAGATGAAAAAGGACAAATACTGCCTGATGCCACCCACTTGAGGCCCCCAGTGTGGTCTAATTCAGAGACAGAAAGTGGAAGGTGGGC
Source organism: Monodon monoceros (assembly GCF_005190385.1). Taxonomy (NCBI): domain Eukaryota; kingdom Metazoa; phylum Chordata; class Mammalia; order Artiodactyla; family Monodontidae; genus Monodon; species Monodon monoceros. The sequence goes on along the minus strand of NW_021703768.1, from coordinate 4,017,559 downwards.
GCCACAGGCTGGGGGTGGTGGGGAGTTAGTATTTAATGGGGACAGAGCTTCAGTTTTGCAAGTTGAAAAGAGTTCGGAGGTACACGGTGGTGATGGCTGCATGACAATGTGAACGCACTCAATACCGAATAGCACATTTAAAAACGATTTAAAAAGAAGGTAAATTTGGGATTCCCTCGTGGTGCAGTGGTTGAGAGTCCGCCTGCCGATGCAGGGGACATGGGTTCGTGCCTCAGTCCGGGAGGATCCCGCATGCCGCGGAGTGGCTGGGCCCGTGAGCCACGGCTGCTGAGCCTGTGCGTCCGGAGCCTGTGCTCCGCAACGGGAGAGGCCACAGCAGTGAGAGGCCCGCGTACCGCAAAAAAAAAAAAAAAAAAAAGTAAATTTTATGTTATATATAAACATCCCGGACTCAAAATTTGCAGACACCCCTTCTCCCGTTGCAGAGTACAGGCTCCAGGCACGCAGGCTCAGCGGCCATGGCTCACAGGACCAGCCGCTCCGCGGCATGTGGGATCTTCCCAGACAGGGGCATGAACCCGTGTCCCCTGCATCGGCAGGCGGACTCTCAACCACTGCGCCACCAGGGAAGCCCAACACCCCTTCTTAAACCTAGATGAATCAGAAGTCTTTCCTGAGTGCATTTGTGCGTGTGTGTGTGTCTGTTGTAATTTTTTGCAAGTCAGAGTGACTAGGAAGATATCAAACTGCTTCCCGGATGCACTATTCCCAGTGTTAACTGTTCAGAGAATACTGCAGCCAAGCCTCTCTCCTTCTTGCTCACATGCATCCTTGGCGGGGGCGGGGGGAGGGGCGGGGGGGTGGTGTCTTTCCCCAAGGTGATTCAGCTTCATCTCCATTGAGAACTCCTGTGAATTTCCCCAGGGGCACAGACAGCTCCCGTGATGACCTTGATACTGGGTGGAGTGGAGGGACCTGCAGCCCCTAGACTCACTTGTGGATTGAGTAGCCCTCTCTAGTCTGGGCCCCCAGAACTGACTTGGGGCTGACGGGTGCTCTGGGGGTGACTGCCCTCTCTCTGCACCCCTCCAGTCCGCGCAGAGCCTTCTCTCTTGCCGAGTCCCCTGGATGGCACAACCCTACATTCTCCATGTTCCCTGGCACCAAGCCTGGCCTTCAGATCTGTTTGCTTTGCCCAGTAATCCATCTCTGCCTTGTGGGACCCGTCTGTTTCCTTGCCACTTCCAATTACATAAACTCCATCCTTACTGGTACTTGTACGACCTTGCACTTTCAACATTCTTATGTCTTTGGGCACAAGTCAGCAAGGACTTGAAACACCTCAAAATTAAGCACAGCTCTGGCAAAGAAGCCTGAACTTGGCTGTCATGAGAAGTGACTGACATGCAGAGTACATTTTTAATATTCCTTTTCACATGAAAAAGTGAACTTCCTGGGGGAATGGAAAGGCTGGATAGAATTGCTTATCTCTGGAATTGGAAAAGATTGCAGAAGATGAAGAAACACTTTGCAAAAATAGCAACCTGCATGTTAAGATTCCTATTTATTCATAATCTTCCTTATTTTGAAGAATCTGGCCATGTTGGGACATATTATTTTCCTAATGCTTTGCGAATTAAGCACACAAACAGCAGGAAAAGAATTTCACTGAAGTACAGAAAGGGATGTGTGATTTGGAGACAGAACTTCCTTGAAACTTTATCTGAAATGTAGACAGGTTCCTACAGGTTCATTATTTTTGTTTTCCAGAATTGTCTGTGTTCTTTCTTTAGGTCTGGATTAGAGGCTGAATTACTGAAGGATTATGAGGGAGGCTGTTCCAGAAGCTGGAAGTATTAGAAATCTCACCAAAAAATCTGCTTTGGTGCCATTCCCAGAAAGATTTTAGGACCTGGAGAGGTTTATATAGTTGGCTGAGTTTGGAATAAACATCTCCAAAATGTCAGGCGTGTTTCCAAACTGAAATGAAATTTGAGGTCCACCCATTTCACTAGTTATTAAGATAAAGAGAAATCCCCTGTTGAAATTGGATTACACAATTGGTAGTTCTTGCCATTGTTGAAACCCACAAATTTCATGCCTGTCTTCTTTTCTAAGTCCAGCTGCTTGAGAGGGAAAAAAAAAAACCCTTCTTTCTTCCCCTGACAATTTGTCTAGCGTAGTCACTACCGAGACTGCCAACGTTTGACGACATCAATATGGAAAATCTGACACCCGTTTGGAGGAGGTCCGAGACACAGGTAAGATCAATGGGTCTTTCTTATTACGGTCTTTCTTGTGAGACCTAGAAACGAGGTGGAACGCATACCTCATGCACGTGGCTATACGTCCTAATTTTAGACTCATATGTATGGTTATCATGTGTGATAACAGAAAAAATAAAATGAAACGAGACATTGCAATGAGTTACGGATTGCCTTCCCTTAAGATGGGAAGCACATAAATTTCCTTTTCCTTCAACATCCACCTTCAAAGGCCAGGTGCTCAGTTGTGCGACTTCAAACCCTTCCATTCTCAGGCTAAAGAAGATATCAAATCACCAGCATCCACTTAAATAAAATGTGAGGTGAACAACATTTTGAGTTCCTATTTAACATTATAATAGACTCTAATTGTTGACAGGAATCTTCATGGTCTTTCTTGCTCAACCCACTGACCTGTGGGCTATTCCTCTGACACCTCCTGGATAAGGGGGCTTGTTACCCTGTAATGGTACCCACGACCATGAGGTCATATGAGAAATTCACACCCATGGATGACGCTGAGTTCATATCTCTGTTGTTGAGTTAAGCACAGTGAATTCTTTTGAAATAACTTTATCTTTGGGTGAATAAAATAGTCTGAAGGGAACGGGAGCCTTTTCTGTTGGAGGAGAGGTTCTTGGCTCTGAGAGTCTTCTTTCCTTGGTACCTGTGTCTGTCCTTTTTGCTTCCTCCTGACACCAGGTGTATAGAGTTGAGTTACTTGTACTCCCTAGATTATGGACATGATCAGCTGCAGGCCAGGCAGCACTCATTTTATTTTATTTCCTTTTTTGGCAACAAAGTGTTTTCACCCAAGACTTAGTTCAACTCTGAAAGTGAACAATTTAAGGCAGGACAATTGAAGAAAACTGAAAATAAAATATCATATTGGTATAGCCCACACAGGTACCATGAGTTTCAGAGGTGGGAAATTCCAAACGTACAAAACACAAAACTCAGATGCAGGTAAGAGACCTGGATCATATTTCCTCATGTTTGCATTCACTTCTTTGTTGTACTTGGAAGGTAAAATGTCTGGTATAAAGATTGCAATAGGATAAAACAGCCATTGTTCTGAAGCAAGTCACACCATAATATTTGTGATGAAAACTCCCTAATTTAAATGTGAATTGTCATTAACCCAACAGGTGGTCAACATTAATCAAATGAGTCATAAAACTCAGCTGTCAAAATATGACCAGATAAAAGTCAAATGATAAGAAAGAAAGAAAGGAAGAAAGAAAAAGAAAGAAAGAAAAGGAAAAGCTATTGGAAGCACTAAGAACTACAGATAAGTACTTGAAGACCTTATTGGCAATTTGGGTTTCCAGCATGGTGTTGGACCACTTAGGTAGACATCTATTAAATGCTTCCTTGGGTACACGGTGTGTTAAGGAAATTACTGACATTGAAGTCCATCCAGTCTACAACATGAGTCATCTCTTCTTTCTCCCTCCTTATTCATTTATTGCTAAGTGTACCTGATTTGATGCCCTCTAGGCTAAAATCTAGGCTACACTGATCTTCTCTACAGCACCTCCAGACAGGACCCACAACAAGCCCTGGTCTGTGCGTATTTCCTCTCTGGCCTTGAGGGCAGGGGCCTCTTCCCATCTTGAGCACCTTCTGCAGCACATAGCTCAGCACCCAGCTCTCAAAAAGGGCTTCATCAAGAAGCAACAGTGTTCTGTCAGGGGCTGAGAGCACTTTCTGAGAAATAATCCCTACCCACAGTGGATGGTGATAGCCCACTCACCCCCACCTAGAGTGTACGAGTGCTTGGGCTCTTGCCACCAGGGGACTGTTGGACCACGGTGGCGCGGCACAATTGATTCTCTCTGCCCATGGATCAGAGGAGGCCTTTTAAATTCAAGTTCATTTGTGGATCTTTCCTCCCCTAAAACTCTGAGAACATGGAAAGAATTAAGATTCCCAAAATAAGATTCACAACAAGGTCTTCTGTCAAAGGCCCCCTAAAGTCAGTTACCATAAGTATGTTACTTGCTGCAGCAAGGAACATCATGCACTACAGGGAACTCAGAAGGAGGTTTTTAGAAAAGTCTACATATGACCTTTAAAGAACCAGAGTTACTGACAGGGTATCTTGGCAGGGAAGGATCAGGTATTTCTGATCCTAGGTATTTCTGGTACAATCACTGGTCTTATTTCTGGTACAATCACTGGTCTTATTTTAGAAAACATGAGTCCAAGCAGAGTTACTTGTTCATCACTTTGTGGTCTGACCCTAGAACGTGAGATCTGAGCGCTTTGGGGTTAAGGGCTTTGAGCCCAATGATCTGCGATCAGTATCATACTGGTTTGCTAGAGTTTATCTGTTTTGCAGCTCCTCCTGCAGCCTATTTTGAAGTGGTGGTTTCTGCTTCAATTCCCAGCTCCTCCATCACAGTCAGACTTTTAGAAGGAGGGTCACTTTTCACTTTATCACATCAGATTTTGGTTTCTCCGTCTCAATTTGAGTTGTTAATATGCTGGAGGACCCTTACTGAGGTCCCTGCCACAGAGGACTTTCTAAATCCATTCTCTTCTGTGAATCCTCATCAGTCCCTGGCCCTGGCTTTCTCTCTGTGTGATAGAAATACTCAACTGACCACACCAGCTGTTTTCTAGTCGGGATTATAGATCGCTCCTGGAAGCGCATGGTTCTGTCCTTTGCATGGATATTAAGAATTCCTCTCTAATGGCTACAGCTCCAAAACACTAAGCTGCCCTTGTGAGTACCTTTGCAAAATAATTATTTTCTATCTTGACCACCAATACACCTCTTCTTTGTGATAGTGATTTGGTGAGAAAAAGACTTGTTTCTATTTTCCCTGAATGCTCAACATTCTATTCTAAAATTATGACTTAGAAAGATTAAAGTATGGCATATATGCCAATTCAGAATCTAACGTCAGACTTTCTAAACTCCTAACTTATTATATACATATTGGCCCTATTAGTCACACTAACCAATATGTGTCTACCTGTCAATCAAAATCACGTGATTAATAATTTATACCCTGGTTAGAGAGCTACTATTACAAAGTTCAGAGTCTGCTAATATGAAAAGATAGGTTGACAAAATGTACCTGGTTTTCACTTCTTTGTTGTACTTGGAAGGTAAAGTGTCTGGTATAAAGATTGCAATAGGATAAAACAGCCATTGCTCCTGGAACAGTGTCATTCATCTCAATATATGTTTTTATCTCAGCCAAGAAACAAAGAGCAAAAGCAGCTCACATCAAAGTGGAATGGTCCGACCCTTCCCCTCTCTAAGCCACAGACAAACCATGGTTTGCCAGCTCTTCGGATGGCTTCACTTAAAGGAAATCAGCTCTGTAGCCCAGTTATTCCAGGGACACACTTTTAAGAAACATTTCTTTTGTTTTTCTCAGCTCTTTATAACCAAGAACGACCTATTGTTAGTCTTGCTAACAATGGTTGAGTCTGCAACACAATGTGACATTTAAGAATGGTCAGTGCGGAAAAAGGATGCCCAGACTCAGGGCAAAGGGTGGCTAGAGATGCAAAGTGAAATGGACCCGATCGCCCTTCCATTGACAAAGGGATTCTACTGAGAGACAATGCCGTTTTGCTCTTATCCACCCGAGTCTCTTAGCCCTTAATGAGGGTTTAGATTGTTCTAGGTAATCAATGCCTTCATGACCAAGAGCCTGTGATCAAAGTATATACTGAGGCCCTTCTTTCCATCAGAGCTGGGGTTGGCGTAAAATGTTCAGGGAAAAGAGACTTCTCTCCTTTGGAAACACCGCGGATGAGCGCTGTGGGCTGCCATCAATTACGAAGACTTTTGCGGGATTGATCTCAATAATCAAGCCATCTCTTGATTTCACACTTCACCAAGTGACTGGTATTGTCATATTTCAGAAAATTGAATTCAGCTTTATGAAACATATGTTTAAAATCTGTACACTTTCAATAATTATGCTATAACATCCCTGTTTTTATGCAAAGCTAACTAGATATTGTCATATTAAAATAGCAAATCCAATTCATTTCTTATGAAACACATGTTTAAAAAAAAGAAAAGGAACACTTTAATTATTTCAGGAGTGTTCAGGCCAGCTCACCAGCCGACTGGATATTGCATTTGTTTAAAACTCAATCATGCAAAATGAAGACTAGATTTGAGAAATTTTAATAAAGATAACCAGCCTATCATGATAGCATTTGAATGCTAATCAGAGCTCCCATTCGGCGGAGGGAGAGCGGCGTCGACTTCGCTGGAGGCTCTTTATTCCGCAATAAAAACATTTACATTCTAATGATTTTATTAAAGGGCTGAAGCTGTCAGCAGCCCCAGATGACTCCCTGGCAAACTGTATCAGTTACCAGCTCATATTGCCTTTATCAAAACCACCCAATGCCACAATGAGGTGTCTGCTGCTCACAGAGCTGGTATTTAATCATTTCTTCTCCAGTATTGTTCTGCTTACAGAGCATAAATAAGAGCTTCCAATAACCCCAGAGTGCTCCTGACAATAAAACAAAGTCCTGGCCCTATTTATCTTTCTCACATTCTTCAGGAATCATTTTCTCTCACACCCGCCTTTTATTTTGTGATTGCTGCCGCCACTTAATTTTCCTTTCTTTCTTTCTTTCTTTCTTTCTTTCTTTCTTTCTTTCTTTCTTTCTTTCTTTCTTTCTTTCTTTCTTTCTTTCTTTCTTCTTTTCTTTCTTTCTTTCTTTTTAATTCACTACCCCTATCATCATTCAACAGCTCTGCATTTCTTCTTCACCCTAAACAGCAGGGCTCAGGAGAGAGCCCGGCAGAGAGGTGACCCTGTTTGTGGCAGGAAGTGATAGGATGCCCCCCACGGACCACGGGAGTGCGGGCACCACCAGGCTGAGTGGGCCAGGACCTTAGGGAGGAGGATGCTGTCTTTGTCTTTGTCACACAGCAGAGACCTTCAGGTGAGAGAGGAGGAGGAGTGAAGGATGCTGGAATCATCGCCTGTGTCCCTTTGCCAAAAAGGCCGCGGAAAGCACATGCTAGCTGCAAACAACTTTCTTCCTTTTCTTCTTTCTTCTGGCTCCTCGGTTGAAATCAGCAGCGCACAATGTGGGGTATGAATAATGAAATAATCTTTTCGTTCATTCAAAAAGTATCCTCCCCTCCCTTTTACATTTTCAGAATAAAAGCAAGGAAATCTTAATAAAAGCAAGAAACCCTTCCCCAGAAAATGTGAAACTGGAAATCTTTCTAAGAGTTATGTACAAACCACCAAGGACTTGTTATAATTCAGAAATAAGTCATTTCAGTTCAGTGGAAATTTACTACCTTTTTTCTTTTAACCGCTAGGTGTTTTAATAAAAATCTTCCTAAAATAGGTGATGTTCTCTGATGTGCTTTCCTTCTGACAAACAATTCAGGAGAGCAGAGGTGCCTGGATGGCTCTCAGTGGTCCATAGCCTGGCATCTAGTGTTAACAAACACAAAATGTTTGTTAAAAAAATTTCTTCTTGGGTATGAATTTTAAGTTAACCTAGCCTGATATCTTTGATACATCATCCTGAGATTGCCTGCGTAACTCTGTGAGGGGGTAAAAAAAACCCGGATGGGATTTCTATTGAGTTTGTATGGATCTTTGCTTCTTACCAAGCAGCCCTTTTTCCTCCTAATGAGCTGTTTTTTGTTTTCTAATACCTGAAAAACCCTTTAATGCAATTCTCTAGGACCGCACAAAAATGGAGCCAAAAAATCCACAGGGCACACCTGAGAAGCCTGCAGGTAAAGGCATTTCTGCCTGGACTCCACAGGGCCAGACCTCCTGCCGTCTTCCCTGCCTCGTACCTGAGCCGCTGACTCTCCGGCCACCTGGTTCTCACCTGGGCCTTGGGTGGATGCACCTGCTGTGTTCTCCAGATGAATGACACCTCCACCAGCCAGGGCCACCGATGGTGGTGCTTACCCACTACCCGTGCTGGCCAGAGCCCGTGGCAGGAGGTCCTACCAAATTGTAGCCTCTGACTGTCTTGGATGGAGGAAGGAATGACCAAGACAGAGCCGCTGGTCTTTCAGCAAGAACAGAACAGGCCTAGGAGACAGAAGCCCGGGGGCTTATTTATTCCATTATTGTCCCAAACATCCATTTATTAAGGAATGTGGAACAGTGTGAATTACACAAAAGCAAAGATCTATTGCAGTTATACCTGAAAGTAAAACTTTGCAGGGAAGTACAAGCTCCAGAACTTATGAGATGGCCCATTGTACTGGCCATTAACTTTCTTCAACGTGACGTAAATAATGGTATTTGATCTTAAAATAGTTACAAATGTTTTGCAGATACTTCTGCTCATGATGGAATCTCTGTATTAAAGGAGGGTTACTGGATAAGGGGAAAAAAAGCCCATGAGGGTCTGTCTGCTAGCAGAACTAGTTGATATCTCATCTTTACCAAGATATTTAAATAAACAGCTCTCCTCAAGGCTGTCAGTGGAGAGATGACAGAGAGATGGGAGACGCCGATCCGTGTGAAGATGCTGCCGCGAGTTGGCGGGGTGGTGGCAGCAGCTTGCTGTCACTGTGAGTCCCCCACAGGTAAGGTCCCTCCTGGTGACCACTGCTCCTGCTGTGCCTGCCCCAGCTCCCTGGCCTGTGAAATTCGGACATAAAGGTCATGGGAGTTTACATGCAAGCAAGCTAAGGTTAAGAGATGTCAAGGATCTTTGATGACTCACCTCTCAGTAGGAACAAAAAGAATTGCCTGTGCTGGAACATCCCCCATCTCTGGGCTGACTCTGAGCTTTGCACCTCTGTGTTTCTGGGTGCCCTTTTCCTTCAGCCCTCCCTGGGCCCAGGCATCACCCCCAATCTCTGCTAGAGAGGGGAGGGGGAAGGGCGCTGTGTGGCCACACTGGGAGCCCTGGGGGGGGTGACCCTTTTTTACTCTCCCATGCCCACATGTGAAAGTCCACCCCTGACCAAGGGGTGCTGACAGTTAAAGGATTTAAATCTGGTACCAGCTGGATGGAGCTTCACATAAGAAGTGCCTCCCTCGCTCCCCAAGGCCATCTTTGGAGTTACAGGGGATCTGTCACCCTCTGGCAGAGGAAGCCACCTGAACTGTTTAGGGTTTCTGCATGTCGGGGCCTCCTTGAAGCCCTACACTGTGGAGTTCAGAGCCCAGCCTTGGGGTGATGCTACAGGCTGAAAAGACAGTGACGGAGGCACCGCTCAGGAGGTGCACTGAGATTTCATCTGCACAGCCCTGTCTCAGGTATCTCGGGGAGAGTGCTTCTTTTTCCTCTGGGACAGTATTCTGTGGATAAAACAGAAGGACTCCACACTCAGCTGGGAGGCACTAATGTGAAATACAGCTTTGTGTGTACAGAGATACACCCCTGCTTGACGGGGTTCTGATTGGCAATTTGAGGGCGTTCAATCCCTAGTTTATACTTGCAATCAAGTCCCATGGCTGGATGGCCAGCGGCTCCTAAATGAAAGTAAACCACCAGACTTCTAGCAGCAAATCACAGAGGTCTCTTGAGGCAAGACCTCTTAGCGTTTGGAAAACACAGCTTATTTATTTTTTTTATGGTCACCCACTATTTTTTGGCATCTTTTCTCAAATGTCACGTCTTTATAGTTCAACTTTCAGCCTGGCCTTTTATTACCTAAAAAAATATTGCTTTGCATATGTCAAGACAAAAGATAAATATCTATGACTAGTCAATTTGTTATTTATATATTTCTTTCAAGAAGTCAAATATCAGATCACACTGAAAACAGATTTGCAAGCTTGTGCTGGAAAAGGATTTGAATATTATAGCATTATGCATTTATGTGTCTTTGTTCAAAGGCTTAAAAAATGTACCATCTGAGACGGATTCTTCCTTGACTGTCAGGAATGGGGGTGGGCAGAGCTGAGAGGGTTGTTGTGGCTTCAACATTTTTAACAAAAGAGGCTGTGATGACTTGTGAATGACTCAAGTATGCATCACAATACCGTATTAGTTTTGAAAGAGCTGTGTCTTATAGCTTAAAAATAGAGAGTAAAAATGATTCTAGATGTGTATTATATTGGAGATCTCCATAGTGACATGAAACTCAGCAAGTACTGAAGATTGATGTTGAATCTGCCAACAGACTCAATGACGTTCTTGGTTTGAATCTATTATCTATCTGTCACCTATGTATCTATTTATCTACCTATGTAACTGTTCATCCATCCATCTATCATCTATCATCTGTGTATCTAACTAATTCATCATATATTATTTAACTGACTTATGTCAAACTGTGTATTTCACCTCACTAAGTGCTGAACACAGAACAGATGCTCCTCAGGAGGACTGTGGTCCAGCCTGGAATTGAAGATGAGAAGTTTGGAGTCAGGAAGGTTTTCAGTTCAGGGATAGAGAGGTCATTCACTCACTGAGTGTAAAGAATGAAGAGCATTGACCAACACGTTAGCACTTAGCTCATCTTAGCTAACTAAGATGAACAGCAATTCGTTGAAAATTAAAAGGCTATTTTAAGATTCAATGACTATTAAATAACAATCCCGTTCTCTGTGGCCCGATTTTGGACGCCGTTGACAGGTGATCCTGAAGGTCAGGAGGTGGAGGAAGGAGGGTGTGTTATAGTGACAGAAGCAGCTTGCCCTTCCTGACATTTGTGGAGCTCGCTCCACTGTAGGAAGGCCCAGGCCAGGCAGAGCTCTGGGGCTTTGCCATCTACTAGCTCCTTCTCTTCATCCATTCCTCTGTGGCAAGCACTGTTGTAGCTCATTTTCTTTTATTTTATTTATTAATTTATTTCCTTATTTATTGAAGTATAGTTGATTTACAAGGCTGGGTCAGTTTCAGGTATAGAGCAAAGTGATTCAGTTATATATATATTCAGTTATATATATATATTCTTTTCCAGATTCTTTTCCATGATAGGTTATTACAAGATATTGAATATAGTTCCCTGTGTTATATAAGTAGGTCTTTGTTGTTTACCTATTTTGTATATAGTAGTGTGTATATGTTAATCTCAAATTCTTGATTTATTCCTCCCCCCCATTTCCCTTTGGTAACCATAAGTTTATTTTCTACAACTGTGAGTCTGTTTCTATTTTGTGAATAAGTTCACTTGTATCATTTTTTTTTAGATCCCACGTATGAGTGATATCATATGATGTTTGTCTTTCTCTGTCTGACTCACTTCACTTAGTACCATCACCTTTAGGTCCATCCGTGTCCTACCCCCTTTTAGGATAGGAAAAGGAGGTCCAGAGCAGGAAAGCCACACAGCTGTACCTGGAGGAACCTGGGTTCACCCGGCCTCCTGGATCAGGGCCGGCACCCCCCAAGCCAACCCTGCAGAGAAAGGAATGTGGTGAGCAGTGAGATGCTCTGCTCACCTAGCTCCCTGTGTGCAAACCCCCAACAGACCGACCCCTTCTCCTGGTGGGCCCCACCCCCACCCCATTTGGAGACTCATTTTTATTTTGCATTAACACACTGACTGATGTACTTTCACTGCTCACCACTGCTTATCAGACAAGGCAAGGAGCCTCATGAGTTGTTTCCTTCAGTGTTTACAGTGTAATATGATCCACACATCAAATGAGTATGTATGAGCAGAGTTGTAAACCTCATCTCTATTATTTCAGCAGGTATTTACTGAGCAGCTACATTGTTCCAAGAATGAGCTTAGGTGATGGGCCATGACAGAGAAGATAACAGGTGAACCCCCTGCCCTCCTACACCTTCCCATCCTGTTGTAGGTAGAGACAGATGGCACACACACACACACCCAACATAGGATAATGTAATAGGGTATAGTGTGATATACAGGAAGTTTTACATAGCTTAGTACATTGTTATGTATAATATACACTAAAGTAAAATAGTGCCAGACAAAACATTTTTTAAATATGAAGAAAATGGAGCAAGATGAGAGAAATAGCCACTCTAAGTGCAGGAAAAAGAAGATGACCTAACTTTTTGATGCTCTCTGTGGAAAATGTTAGAAATGTCTGGACTAGATCTTTGGTAGAGCTAAGTCATAGACCCTGTGTTTGTCTATGTTTCTCTTCAGAGAAACAGAACCAGCACGATGTGTATGTATAGATATAGAAACAAATGTGTAGGTATGTAGACAATACAGAGATATACAGAGAGATAGAGAGAGATGGATGATGTAGATTATACTGTTAGCAAAAAATTAGTCAGTCGATTAAGAAAGAAATGGGAAATTTTACTGGAGACAAATGGAGGATTATAACCAGGGAGCAGCTTCTCAGAATGTTCCAAGAGGTCTTTTGCCCATTAGAGGTCAAAGCACAGTTATTTAGGTTTTTTGAGACAGAGGGCTGTGCGTTAAATGATGTAAATAGTTTGCACAATCCAGATCTGTAAGTGCACAGTGGTGGGTCATCACGTGGCTCTTTACGAGATCAAGAAGGAATGTTATCTTTAGAGAGCTGTTTTGTGGGTGCTGGGGGAATGTTGCTGTTTATGGTTGAGCAGGTATTTCTGTTGACGGGGAGGCTTGTTTGATGCCTAATGCAGACATACAATGTACAGTGGGGGGAGGGAGGAGGCCAAAGGGCAGAGAAACATTCTTATGTTTAAATTTTTCTTGTCTTGCCATAAAAAATGAATTTTATTTCACAATTCAGATATAGATGTAGATACAGATGATATAAATATACAGATAGATATAAAGATAGAGATAAACATAGAGATAGAGACAGAGATAGTGATAGAGACAGAGATACATGTAGAGACAGAGACGGAGATAGGGATACATACAGAGACAGAGATACATATAGAGACAGAGATAGAGACAGAGACAGAGACAGAGATAGACAGAGATTTATTTTAAGGAGCTAGTTCTTGCAGTTGTGGGACCTGGCAAGCCCTCAGGCTGGAAAATCAGGCAGGGTTTCTATTGGAGAGTCTTGAGGCAGAATTCTTCCTTCCCCAGGAAAATTCAGTTTTTCTCTTAAAGCCTTCAAGGAATTGGATGAAGCCCAGCCACATTAAGGAGGGCCGCCTCCTTATCTTAAAGCCAACTGATTGTAGAAGTTAATCACGTCTACAAAATACCTTTGTGGCAACACCTGGACCGCTGTTTGATTAAGTAACTGGGAACTACAGCCCAACCAAGTTGACACAAATTTTAAACACCATAGATCCCAAACCTGACAGTGGGATTTCCAGTAGGCAAATGGACTTTAGTAGGTCAGAATTGACAAGAAGGAGGAAAATTCCTGGGTTCTGGAGTGTGCAGCTGTACCCCAAATCCACGCTTAGTAGGGTCATAGGCAGCCCTTTGAAGCCAATGGCCAGAGTGTTCACCAAGTGGGAAAAGAAAAAGAAGCTAAAACTGCTCCTTCAGAGTGTAAAACGGTGAGTGTTGGGACTAAACGCAGTCTATATTTTTTGTATGTTTGTATCAAAATATCCAAAACTCAGTAAATCCTATTATTTTTAATAGTAACTCTCTCAGCATCATGGGTTCCGTGATGACTGTGGCTTCACACAGTTGTGTTGACCATTGGATTATCCCGTAATCCTTGCGTCTGTCGCTTGTGACCTTGAGTCTCTGATCAGAACACAAGACTGATAACACCCTGAGGACTCAATTTAAAAATGTAGTCTCTACACATGATGTAATATTATTCAACCTTAAAAACGAAGGAAAAGCTGCCATTTGCAACAAGGTGGATGAACCTGGAGGACATTATGCTTGGCAAAATAAGCCAGACACAGAAGGACAAACAGTGCACAATTCCTCTCGTATGGAAAATAGTCCAATGTATAGAAGTAGACAAAAGAGCGGTTGTTGCCAGGGGCTGGGTTGGGGGGTGGGCACACGGGGAGGGGAGCTGTTGTCCATGGGTAGAAGTTGTAGGTACATAAGGTGTTTCATTTTCAGAGGTCTGCCTACAACATCCTGCCCACAATTAACAATAAGGTGTCGTGCACTTAAAATGTGCTAAGCAGGTAGGTTTCCTGTTATGTGCTCTTACCTCCAAAATAAAACAAAACAAAAACCAAAGGGACACAAGGAAACTTTTGGAGGTGGTGGATATGTCTGTTACCTTGACTACGGTGATGGCCACACAATGGTAGATCCAAACACACCAAACTGTTTACATTAATTCTGTGGAGTTTTCTGTACCCCAATTATACCTCAATAAATCTGGAAAGAAAAAGTAAAGTAAATGGAGAAGGAAATAGAAAAATAAAAAAAATAAATATAGCCTACAGATGCCTGGATCTGCAGGGATTGGATGACAGGGCAATCAGTCCCTCCATCCCGGGATGAATACCAATATCTAAAAGGTTTCCACAGTAAAGTGATATGACCTTGGGGACCTCACACCTGTGTGTCCCACCACCATCAATGTCTTGAGGACCATATAGAAGTCAGGTTCCTCAAACCTGTGGATTGGCTTTTGCTGTTTATAGGTCAAACATAATTTAGACTCTAAAGGCATATTTAGATATACAGGGTGGAGATGAATTAACAGCAATAAATGTAAATTTACAAAGTAGAGTCAACTAGACTCTTTTTATTTTGACGAATATTTTCCAACCACCTACCGTGTGAAAAGCATGATGCTCCACACTGGGGACTGGGTAGTAAACTAAACAACACAGCCCCAGATATCCTGGAGCTGTTTGTGCAAACACAGCAACAAAAACCCTGGCGGCTGCCTTAGTACACATGCGACAGACACCCAGGGTAGGAAATGTCACGTAGCACTGCCGCCTTTTCCTCAGTGCTGTCCCAAGTAAAGTGGATTTGGGTTGATACTCATTCAGGAAGTCATCATTGAAGGTAAGTGTGGGCAGACCAGTGCACATTCAGAGAAGAGGGATGTGGGATGTTTGCCAGGAGGACAATTCTGGAAATACTGGAGCATGTGTTTGCCGACGAGCAGAAGACACCATGGTGCTTGGGTTGGAGCCCAGCACTTTCCTGGTAGTACTTCATGCTGGAGGGTTCAAGATCTTTCCAGAGCTGGGTTGCATATAGAGAGAGTCCTCCAGGACTGAGCTGCAGGATGTCATCTGGAGAGAGGACCCACAGGAGGGGCACATGATAACAACCTGCTTGGACCAAGGTCCCCCGCCCAACACCGTCCTAGGGAGGTAGACAACTGAGGACAAGATAATCCCCCATGCCTTGGTCTCTATAAACCTCCATCTACACACAAAGCAGGGATGGTGGCATCTGATACAGGTTTAAGTTTC
Organism: Monodon monoceros; assembly: GCF_005190385.1. Classification (NCBI taxonomy): domain Eukaryota; kingdom Metazoa; phylum Chordata; class Mammalia; order Artiodactyla; family Monodontidae; genus Monodon; species Monodon monoceros. The sequence continues at coordinate 4,002,110 of NW_021703768.1, read as the reverse complement.
TGCCACCCCAGGGGAAAGAAGATTCAATATAGAGATGGGAGCAGAGTCTGCAGAGAGCTCTGTTTCCTCCACACTGAGTCCATGGGTTGAGATTTATCCCCATTCTACATACAAGTGCAAGCCAGGTCGTGTAGGAGGTTTTACCTGGGCTTCGGTACCCAAAGACATCAGGTGACGGAACTTAGGTAAGAAAGAGAAGACACTGTGGTCATGATCAGATGGAGGGGATTGTGGTCTCGAGAAAAACTCCATCAGCTCTTTGAACATGAGCATCTCTACCTGGAGCCCCAAGGGACTCCTCTGTGTTGAAGTTTCAGGCTCCTTCTCATCCCATTCCGTCGTCCCCTCCCCTCACCACTCTCCCTCCAGATGGAGCCCAATGGCCTGCACAGATGACCCACCGTCCCACCCCAGGTGGGCACTTTCAGTGTCCCATGTGCTTCCCCACGTCTTTGAACTCAGACTCACCGTTGGAACTTCACGTGGGGAAACTGAAGCAGGAACAGGTACTGCCTCCCCCAGGCTTTGTTTGGCTTCTGACCCTCCTGCCACCTCCTGTTCAATGTTCAAATCCCTTGTTCTTCCAATTTAATATTAATGGCTTCATGCTGCCTTTGATCTTCCAAATAAACATGACTCAAGTCAGAGAAAACAGCCCTGTTACCAATCAGCCCTGGGAAAGGAAGGTGTTCGTGGATGAATCATTTCTTCCTGCAAAGCTTGGAGCTTCTGTGGGGATCTGTCCCCTCGTTGGTGGCTGTGAGCCTGCCTGCCCTCTCTGATCTACCCACGTGGTGGGCTCGCCACGCAACAGGGCTGCGTCCTGACAGAGGATGTCAGACACGGGAGCCTGACTCTGGTGCATTCCTGCCTACCTCCTATTCAGATGAAGACATCTTGGAGAGGAGCACATTTTTATAATGCGAAGTAAATGTCAAAATGAAAGAAAAAAGTCTTATGCACATGAATAATAGAGGGGAAGCTCAAAACCAGCATAAATCATTATTTTGGCAGGTAATTTTTTATATCTTTGTGTGGTATCTTTTTTCTATTGATAATTTTAACAGTATAAAATATAGACTATTTTTAAGAAATGAATACATATGAATTTAAAACAAGGTACAATCACGGAGCCACGGCATTGCACAAGCAATTCCAGAAGGTAGTTGGAGGTGGCATCCCTTTTCTCGATTTACAGGAATTTATTACTTTTGAAAAAAAAAAAAATGACTTTAGGGCTTATATACCCTGAATATCTTAAGCTGGATGGTAATTTCACGTGGAGGAAAACGACAAAAAGAAACCAGTCGCAGAGACCTGGGGTTTCTCAGGTGGTGAATCAGCGACAGAAATGGGCAACTGCCCCCAGAATGAAGCAAAACAAGAAACTCGGGGAAGCAGACTGGACGGGAAAGTGTATGCTGTGCTTTTCTTCTCTTTATCCCTTAAAGGGCTTTCTGTGGGACATCCAGCAGTGACGGGATTTGAAACCTGCGCTACGTCCGAATCGCAGCAACTCTGAGGCTGTTCTGATCATCTTCCTCATGCACTGCTGTGACCGGCTTGTGCATGTATACGTGTGAGAGCACATTCGAGGTGAGTGTGCGTGCACACGAGTGGTGTGCTTATGAGCCACTGTGTGTACACGAGGTGTGTGCATGCACATATATGTGAACCTCTGTGTGTGCCTTCCATTTAGACGTTGCTAAGCTCCCAGAGGGCCCTCTAGAAGGCACCTCTGATGACGCGCAACCCCCTTAAACGGCTCGGATCCACGCTCCCCATCTGAGCAAACTCTCTGTCCCACCCCCTCACTCCCCATCAGTAGCCTCACCTTTTTCCCCAATGCAGCTCCCGGCTGGTTGACCTGGAAGCTTCAGAGCCCCTCCCATGGGTTCTGTCACTCATAATGGATGCTTTTCTTAAAGACTGTGTAAGTATCACGTTCAATAAAGTCAGCATCAGAATCTTGACATAGTAAATGACTTTACTTCCGGACTCTGCCTGCTTCTCCCCTCGGGGGCTTACACCTCTCTCTAAACCAGCCTTCCTCCTGCTGTTCTGAGCGAGTTTCCCCAGCCCAGGAGGGACACGCCTTTCCCGCAGACCATCCTGCACTGATGCACACGACCCTACGTTTTACACCACATCATGCTACAGATTGGGTGGTAACCGTACATTCAGAATAATGTATTTCCCTTCTATTCTATATTCCAAACTAATGCATCACTGCCGATTAATACATGGTAATCACATGAATTAACACAAAATGAAAAGGAAATTTGATGTAAAATACCTAGATTAAAATTGAAGCATTTGGAACCTGAATCAAGCTACGGGTAGTGAAGAGATAAACAAAATAGATGCATCAAGCCAACTTGCTGAGTTGGTGGCCAGAAGGACCAGAGTGGCTATCATTCCATGTGTGGTTCATTCTGTCATCTTCTCCATATGAATATTGTTTATAGCAGAGCCTCTGTAACCAGCTACGAGATGAGCTTCCACTCCAACCCTTGCTGTGTGTGTCCTTGGACCAGTCTCAGATCCCCTCCCAGCCTCAGTGTTGCCATCTGTAAAATGTGCATAACAGGATCACCTGCCAGGGGTGGAGGGGTTGAGCAGGAAACCCAGGACAGTATGTCAGGTTCCTGGAGCAGAGATCAGCTCAGCACAAGCCCTCAGAAAGGGGCTTATATTTACTGTACAATCATTCAGCCCAGGCCTATGGGAGGATGTGAGAAAACGCAGCCACACAAAGGCACACGTAGAGGTGACAATGAAATCACAAATTAATGGAACAGAGGCGAAGACAGGCTGAGTGAGCAGGCTTTCGGGACGTCTAGTACAAGAATCCCCTAATCAGGGCTTGCTCTCGGTTTTTGTCCTTCACACCTATCTTTGCCCACCTAGCTCATGTGTGACGAGAATAAATGCATCCCTGACTGATGTGAGATGTCATCAGTGCACATTGATGGGCTTTGAACTTTTATATGAAATATCCAATACTGGAACTGAAAGTTATTTCCAGGTCTGTCATAGACTCAGAGAAAAGGAACTGGGTGATTAATTCACTTAAATCCAAACACTACGTGGACACCCAAACAGGCTCTTCGAGGGCTAAACTGACATAAATGCAGGGATGCAAAGCAAGGGGGCCACCAGCTCTCAGAGGGAGAAAGGGCAACCCGTCTCTAGATGATTTACAGCGCCAGTACCCAGGCCGTGCATCGGTAATGGATGGGGACTGGTGGTAGAAAATGCCAAGCCAGCTCAAGCAGGCCGAACAGAACAATTGAGGGCTAATTCATTTAACAGATTGGATACCCAGGGACCACAAATGACAGCTTAGAAGACCGAGCAATGCCCACAGGCCCAGGGGGAGAACTCGAGGTTGTAGGAGAAATCTGCCTACTCGGCATGGCGGGACGAGGCGGATCTGCATTCGTAGGATGGCAGGTGAGAGCAAATTAGCTAATGGAGAATGGGGGAAGCAGATCTTGTGGAATTTACTGAAGTGAAAAAGATCCTTGATCAACACTTTTGTGAAACTCCCAGGAAATATATCTAGGCCACCATACCCCTCAACGGTTTTCAGCACCGTTTCTGGTGATGCTTAAAATGTAGGGTGTGTTTAATTGGCCACAAGATATTTATTTTGGAATTTTTCACTTGTTCAGCAACTGTTACCTCCTGTCTCGTACCATTATCATGACTCGGGCTAGGAGATTTATGGTTATGAGGCATGAGTTTCTAGAACAGTTGAAATATCTAGAAAGTTGGAAAAACTATTACTTGAGATATTAATTCCATCTCCCATTATCTGCCTTCTTTATAAGTCCGTGTTTTTGTTTTTAATCTGTTGCCACTTATTCCTTAAAAAATTAACAAGGCAGCTACAAGCGTCACTCATTTTAACAATATTTTAAACATTAAACAAAATGTTGCAATGTATGATTTATCACCCTTGATGATAACCACCTCCGCTCTCTGACCACTATGTTTTGCCCCTCCAGCAGGCTTGGTTAAACACACTCATTCTCAAGGTGACGGCTGGAAGATCTCCACTGTTTCCTCCTTCATCAGCCCCTTCCTCTTTTCACTTCCCTTCTTTGCAGACCAGACTCCAAGGTGCCCTCATAGGATCTCTCTCTTGCAGCTCTCTTCCCTCTCTCTCTCCAGCATTCATTAGAACCCAGGCATGTATGTTCTGTGGCTCCACATGTCCATGGAGTAGGGTGGATGGGACAAGGGAACCTCACCTCCCGACAGATGAACCTACCCCAGTGGCCAGCCTTGCACGGCCTTCCTCTGATCATCCTCTCATTCTCCTGTATCATCATTCATCCTCCCCATCACTGTCAGGTCATTTCCATCAAGAATCCCAGATTCTACAGTAGCTCCTATTAAAAACAAACAAACATACAATCCCCCAACCACCACTCCCTTACCTCTCACCTCAGCTAACCCTGCCCCCTTTAGTGTCTTGCTTTCCTGGGCCAGCTCCAGCACAGGGCTCGCTGCTCCTCCGACTGGTGCTTCAGCTCATTCCAAGCTGGAGTTCAGCTCCATAGCTTCAGTGGGACTGGGATGCCACTGTCTCCAGACCGTCATGTTTCCCGGTTCCTGAGACCCACTCCAGTTCCGTCTCATCCACCATGTTAGAGGCATCTGTGGAGTCCATCGCTCTCCCACCCATAGTCTCTCATTAAATATGTTTCCAAAACGACACCTGGACTCTCCCTGGTTTTTTTTTTTCCTCCCTGACCTCATAATTCTCAAGTGTCATTCAGATCGATTCCGGGCCCAGTGCCTTATAGACTAATGCAGTTTTTATGTTTTTTAGGACAGATCATAAACACCAAGGTGACAATAGAACTTACTTCCTGACAGGTGATCACCGATGCATCTCAACCATCTCCAGCCTCACCCACTCACTTCTGGTCTTCCTGGAAAGAGCCTTTTCCTACGTGTCCCTAAAAGTCCCCATGTCGTCAAATCTGACTTCATGAAAGGACAGCAGTCTTGGTTGAGAATATGCATCTTAAAATATTTAATATGTTGTGAAGCATAATACAAATGGGAAGTGTCATCATTATTGTTGAATTTCATCATTTAGAGGTGACTTCTGTTTAGGAGACAATGGCCAAGGTCACATGAGTCCCACAGTCTCACCTTCCTTCTCAGAGTGGACCTCAGAAAACATTCTGGACTTATGATCGCTCCTACGCGTCCGAGGAGTTGTGAAGTTCCATGGTTGTTTTTAGACAATTATTCCTTTCAATACCTATGTTGGATAATTAAGAACTTTCTCCATATCACGAGAAAACAAACCCAAAACACATGTCCTTGAAGCCATTTTAAACTTCATCGCGTCTGGACGCAAAGCTTTCTCTTTGGAATGCTACTCTTCAGGGCCTGGCAGTGAGGGAACCTGCGCCAGATGTTCTCAGCCCAAGAGCCCTTCTCAGTTTCCGGGAGCCACGCCTGGCTGCAGCCCCTTCCACCTGCTGCCCTTGGGCCTGAGAGAGGAACACCCTCCATCACCAGCCCGGGGGAGCCAGGGGACCGGGGGCAGTCTCCCCTTGTGCCTTTAAGACTTTATCAATTGGGGAGGTTTCACTCTCTTTTCTTCAAAATATGAGTGCTATACTTTCATTTATTTTTTCTTTGCCATGAAACTTGGTTGCTCCATTGTCCTGTGCCTTATAGAGATGTACGCAGACATTGGACGTGGACAGCAAGCTGCTATCGAAACAGGTTGGAGGCTCACAGAGATCTGGTTTCTAACGCACCGTTCTGACCAGGTTATAGTTTTCATTTAGTTTTAGCTCCTGATTAAATATCATAGCACTTACTCAAAATCTTTAGAGAACACAAGATTTATACTACAGTAAACAGTGTCGATACATGTGTCTGAAATCATAAGGAATAAAAGCTAAGCCGATAGTTTATCAAGATTTTCAGTGCAATTTTTAAAGTGTATATACATGCATAAACTATACATATACATATATATATATATCTGTTTGGATATCATGTTTTTGATGAGGATTAAATTAAACTTTATTTAAATTACTATGATTAAAATTATGCATTATTGCTTCTCCAAAAATGATTACCTTTGAAATAGAAACAGTAGTAACTTCAAGCATCACTATAATTATGTGGACCACTGAAGGAGTTTGTTCTACTTAACAGCTTTATTAAGGCCTAATAGATACACGAAACACTGCACATGTTTAAAGTACACAATTTGATGAATTTGGACTTGCACACACCCCTCAAACCGTCACCACAATCAAGGTTATAAACATGTTCATCACCTCCCAGAGTTTTGTGTATCCCTTTGTTATTTTGATCTACTTTGTTTTTTGTGGCAAGCAGACTTACAGGAGATCTACCCGCTTCACAAATGTAAATGTATAACACAGTGCTGTTAACTACAGGCCATATGATGTACAGAGTATCTATAGAACCTGATCACCTTGCATAAGGGGAACTTTATGCCCACCGAACACCAGCAGCCCTTGCTCCCTTCCTGTAGCCCCTGGCAGCCATGATTCTACTCTCTGCTTCTGAGTTTGACTATTTTAGATTCTTCATGTAAGCAGAATCAGTCAGCATTTGTCCTTCCAGGACTGGCTTACTTCACTTAATATAATGTCCTTCAAGACCATCCATGTCGTTGCATCTGTTAGGACTTCCTGCTTAAGGCGAATACTATCCCATTGTATATACACACCACATCTTCTTTATTCATCCATTGATGGACATTTATGGTGTTTCCATATCACTGCATTTTTATGGATAATACTGCAATGAACATAGGAATGCATTGATCTCTTCAAGAACCTGATTTTAATTATTTTGGATAAATATCCCACCGTCTATGTGGCTCATATGATAGTTTTATTGTTAATTTTCTGAAGAACCTCCATCCTATTTTCCATCGTATGTACCATTTTACATTCCCACCAACATGGTAGAAGAATTCCCTTTTCTCCACATCCTCACCAACTCTTGCTTGTATTTTTTTTTTTTTCAATTATAACCACTCCAACATCTGTGAGGTGATATTTCACTGTGGTTTTGACTTTCATTTCCCAGATGATTAGTGATGTTGAGCACCTTTTCGTATACCTTTAACCATTTGTATGTCTTCTTTGGAGAAATGTCTATTCAAGTCTTTTATCCATTTTGTAATTAGGTTACTTTTTTGTTTCTACTGAGTTATAGGTATTTCTCATATATTTTGGTTATTAACCCAAGGAGAGACTTTAGGAACAGAATATTTATGAGTTGAGACTTTCTTCTTTCTTCTGTGACTCCTGGAGTTGATCTCAAACTAGCTTGACTATTGATGTCCTGTTAAGTATCTTTGTTCAACAAGGAAGGTTGTTATAGTAGACCCTGGAGCAAGACGTGGGCATGCTAGGTGAGCATTTAAACAAAATGCTGTGCTACTTAAACAAGCATCATTACTCAGAGCTTATACATCCTGGGAGAGCAGTCCCAGACCTTAAGAAGATAAATCCACCAAGGAAAATACATGTTCCTATGGGGAGGCAGTATTTTTTGAGTTTCAAGCCATATTAGTAAATCAGAAGAAAGTAGGGAAATCCTGTTGTAGCATTAAAATACAATTAAACTGCCATCCCATCTCTTTTTTTTAATTTTAATTGAAATATAGTTGATTTATGTGTTAATTTCCACTGTACAGAAAAGTGATTCAGTTATACATATATGTACCTTCTTTCTCATATTCTTTTCCATTACTATTTATCACAGGATTTTGAATATAGTTCCCTGTGCTATACAGCAGGGCCTTGTTGTTTATCCACCCTATATGTACTAGTTTGCATCTGTTAACCCCATACTTCCAATCCCTCCCCCACCCCCCTCCACTTTGGCAACCACAAGTGTGTTCTCTATGTCTGTGAGTCTGTTTCTGTTTTGTAGGTAGGTTCATTTGTGTCATATTTTAGATTCACATATAAGTGATATCATATGGTATTTGTCTTTCTGTTTCTGACTTACTTTACTTGGTATGATAATCTCTAGTTCCCTCCATGTTGCTGAAAATGGCATTATTTTCATTCTTGTTTATGCCTGAGTAGTATTCCATTGTATATATGTACCACTATGGAAAACAATATGGAGATTCCTCAGAAAACTAAAAGTAGAATTACCATATGATCCAGCAAACCCATTCCTGGTCATATATCCATCCTTTTAAATTGAGATCTAGAACAGCTCAGAAGTCATCCTCTGTCATCTTGGTAATGGCATTCTCAGGCATTATTTGAATAATATCAAGTTAAAGGAAAGAAAGAGCTTTGGTCTATTTCTGTGATTTAGTGTTATAATCCCAAAGACAATTATGGTGGTCTTAATTTTTGTTATATATGCTAACTTGTTGAAATAGTAATCCGTGAATAATTCCCTCAGCTATTTGACTGCTTTTTCCTTCCCGTTGAACTTGACCCCACCATCCATAGGAAGCGTTATAAATTTGTAAAGTTTCCTGTGAGCTGGACATTTTAATGAACCCCGCACAGCAGTGTTCTGTCAGTGGCCGGTGCGTCAGAGCCGGCGAGGGGAAATTTATCTCCCTGGCACAACAGGCAGCACTGCTTTTCACCAGGTCCTGGACTAATTTCACTCTGCAGTTTCCTGAATTAACATGGCTTGTCTGCCAACCTTTCGACGTGGGGACACCCTGTTCCCATCTTACTTGATTGCCGGCCTCCACTTCCTCCCCCAGGACCCCCGGGATTCAATCCACCTGGAGACTTGGTAACCAAGTTCTGCCTTCTGTGTGATGGATGCTCCATCTTTCACGCAGGAGCCAGCTTTCCCTACTCTCCTAGCACCCCCCAACTCACTGGTCAGCACCTGCTCCCCCCTCGTTTTGTTGGGAGAAAGAATAAACACTTGACAAACGAACTGTTTGTCATGCATGCTCTAACACGGTGACAGTTAGAGAGGGCAGTACCTCCATCTGTCAAGACTTAAATGCTCATAGATCATTGGCTGGTACTTGGGCCAAGTGTTGGGTCATTCACAATTTCACCCACGGATACTTCAGTTCTATGGGAAGATGACATACTTCTTCAGGTATTAAATCAGCCCTTGTGTAATTTGTCTGCCAGGCTCAGAGTGAAAGGAAGTAAATACTAACGTTGTGTCACTGCATTACATCCTGAATTCTACGGAGGCTGACATTTATCTCTCTGAGTGTACCGTGCTTTAAGAAAAACTGGGGGATGGAGGAGAAACAAAGAGTAGAAAGAGGCAAAAGGAGAAAAGGCGGGAGAAGAAGAATTTACATACTGAGCATTAGTCTAGAAATCTGTCTTCTATCACGTGGCCCAGGCCCAGCTCTCAGTTCATATGCTTCTTATCAGATTTTGCATTTCATACCCCTCCCCCATCTGACGCCACACAAAGGCACTGATAAAACGGGAGCAAATTTCTTCTATTAGTGACTGACAGCAATTTGAGTGAAATGAAGTTGTACCATGATATTGTTATATATACAAAGTGCAAATAACCTAGTTTGAATAATCACAGCCTGTGTCCTTTTAAATGATTTTTTCCCCATTTAAAGGAAAGCCTTTGATGTGATAATATTAATTCCCTCCATGCTGGAAGGAAGAGGGAAAAAAAGCTCAGAGAAGCGGAAATGAAATGAGTAATGCAATGTCAGTCAATCTTTTAAGCCAAGGCCTTATTAACTGCTAATCATGTTGTCATTTTGTCACTCAAAGTAATAAATTTGATAGGAAAGGACGGGAATGTCTTATGTTTACTTTTATTAGCTTTAAACAGAAACAGTTGTGGAGATATTACATTATCGAGACGTGTGGCATTTAAGTGCTTTCTGTTAAACGTAGCACCATTTTTCTTCCTCACCAGTGTCTGATGGCCATAATTTTGAATCATCTGGCTGTCTGAAAAAAAAAAAAAAAAATCTATCCAGGCCTTGCCCAGAGTTCTGTTCCTGGAGTTTTATCAGGATTATACCAGGCATGTGATTGCATCTAATTTGTCAGAGGAGGCTGCTGATTTTGACAGTGGTGGCGCTGCTTCCTGAAAGGGACATCCACGCTTCTGCTGTCACTTTAAGAACCGTGAAGTTTGGAACATACCAGGTTTATCATTGGCTCTTCCCACGCTGAAACCCAGGATGGCAGCTTTGTGGACGTTATGTCAGAGCGTTTTGTCTCATGGAAGTTATCCAAGAAAGCATCTGAGGTAGCTCACTCTGGGCAGGAGAGCAATAAAATGTGGGGTGGGCGTGGGACTAACACACATTGTGCTGTAGAGTGGGGTGGGTCCGCGTCCCCGGCTGATTCTACCTGCTCAAGACCTTAGGTCTCTCTTTCCCAGTCTCAGTGCCTGCTGACATGGTTACAGTCTGATCAGTCCAAAGCAACCCTGTGGACCCCATCCAAGGACACCTCCTGGCAGCCAGGCCACTTCCCTCCAGAATGTGACTCTAAGAAGCATGATGGGAATCAAAGGATGAACTGAAATTCAGGCGACCCCACCTGCCCTTTACTCAGGATCCAAGTGAACCCAGAGCTTGGAGGTATAGGGCTGAGTAGAAACACATCCTCTGTTCCAGCTAATAGACACCTCTAAAGCCATATGTGGGGTGAAGTTCTGTTCTTCTCTGGGTGTGGGCAACGTTCACGAGCTACCTGGGCATCGCTGCTGGAGTTTCCAGCATGCAAATGCCAGCACAGGACACAGCAGCCTGTGGTGACCCGGTTCTAACCTGCAGTTGGTTGAATTCACTAGCTTCTAAAGGAAGGAGGTGCAGACAGGGTGAGGGGCTTGGGGTGAGCTGTGGTTGCTTCATTTTCTCTCCTGTTGGTTTTGTCCTCGAACCAGCCCTCCTGCCTGTTCCCAGAATCAACTAAAGCACTCTTTCTGCTTGTAATACTGAGGAGTTTTCCGTATCTTATTGTATGGTGAGGCGTCTGTGGGAACGATTTCCTGAGGAAGTTTCTAGTGGCTTTTGCCAATGAAGCAAGTCTGAATTGAAAATTTGAGTTGCTAAACTGTTACTCATTTCTCTAAGAAGCTGTGGGACATATTTGGAGACTTTATTCTTTCTCTCCCTCAAGAGTTAAATCAAAGATACAAAAGTGTTTTTTGCTCTTATATGCATAACCTTTTGGGGGTGAGAAGAGCTTATCTGATCACTTTAAATATCTTTATCTTTCACCCATCTGTTTATAACCACCAGAAAAACACAAATGGATTTTGGCTTGGAGAAGTGTTGAACGGCTACTAATGAAAACATTGCTCAGGAAATATTTTGTAAAATGCTAACACCAGGTCATTGTGTGCCCCACTTTTTCTGGAAAGATGTGGTGCTGGATCTCTCTTCATTTCCCCTTTGCTGTGTTCAGTCTCTCACTTAATAACATGGAAAACTGTTATTCTCTGGTCAGCAGGATGGACCAAACCCCAAGCCCTGGCTGTAAGAAGACTGCAATCTTCCGCTGGAGAAAACACATATTTTAAATACTGCTGGAAAATAATTGATCACTGATATTTATCCTAGATGTTTTATTTCATAGGACATCCATTTAAGACAGATGCATCATTTTTGTAACTTGTAGCATTTTGCTATCTTTTGAGCATCTGAGTTTAATCTTAGCATCCATTTAAATATACCTAAGGACTAATTTCAATCAAGATAGGAACAATGTTTTTGCCACTTCTCAGTCTAAATGTTGAAATAAGAAACACACCACTCTCTCTATTGAAATTCACTTGTAAAATCTATGAGTGGACACACAGAACTCATGAGAAGCCACTCACATTTGACATTCTTTCAACATTAATGTGAATGATTCCCCCCTTCCCTTTACTTACATCAATCTTTGCCCAGAATTGGTCCAATGGTCAGATGTGTGCCATAAAGGGAATTGCTTCATTAGGTGACACAATCATATGTATAGCTAAGAAAGGATGATTTATTCTTTATTGATAGTCCTTTTTACTAGACACCCACTCCACTCCAACACACTAGGTATGAAAAACACATCCTGTAGGAAAAGGCATCGGAGAAGTGGTTATGAAACATCAGGGATTTGAAGGTGCTGTGTCCTCAGAAGTGCTCAGCATGATGAACTGTGAAGATCATCACGTGATCTCTTGCTCCTGGACGCAGCTGGACAGAGCGCCACCCACTCGTGGGCCTGAGCATCCAGGCCACAAGGAGAGGAAAGGTGAACGCAGACAAGTGAAGGGTCCCAGGACCTGCTGGTCACCTCCAGTCCACCCCCATCTTGGTAAAAGCTGGTATTGGTTCTGGAGCCACAGACCACCTGGGCTGGGACCTGGCACCTCAGCTCCCTTGCTTGGGAACCTCTCAGCTCTCACGCCACCTCGTCTCTATCCAAAGTGTGTGATGCTGTCCAGTGTTCCAGGCCCACATGCTAGCTATGTGTAGGCCCCTTGGCAGTGGGGCTGGAGGGACTTTTCTCTGGAAACCTCTCACTTTCCACACCCTTCATTGGCAGTGGGTAGATAATACACTGGTATTTAAGAAATTCTCGTTCATAGTGTTTATTTACAAAATCAAGACCTTAAAGACACACGTGAACTCTCTTTTCAGGAGCTTAAACAATATTCAAAGGGTAGAAATACCTTTTCAGACTTTGGCTGATGTATACAATCTCCTTGTTTGCCTTTGCCAACTGAAATAAAGACAGAGTGAGGTTAAAAAAAACCCAACTTTCTTTATATTGGGGGAATATTGTGTGTGTGTATTTGTGTGCAAGTGTGTACTTTAACTGAATCAACACCCTATAAAATATTGTTTAGTGTATCTGAAGTTTCCTTAAAAACTATTATGACTCCACTGAATTTGTAATGAAATGGAGCTCCCCTTTTAAGAAATTGTTATGTGACCCACAAACAGCTGCAGGATACCCTCAGTGATCTTGACCTTGTCCCCTAACTTCAGCATTGGTTTCCTCACCTGAAATTGAGCTGATTGTTGGACTCATAAGGAACAAACCCAATAAGGAAGCCCAGATGGCTGCATGCATGCAGGGCAGTGTTCGTTTTCTGTTGTAGCATCATGACTGTGCTTTGGAACAAGTTGGGTCTCTGGCGAAGGCTGGGCTGGCTTCAGGGCCCTGAGTGCTGGCTCTCAGGTCTTCACTCCTCGCTGGTTTCCCACTGACCACCGGATGCACATGTCGACCCTGAAGTCACTGGGTGCAGGAGGGTGACAGTTCTCAGCAATGGTGGGGGGTGTCCAAGGCATTAGAGTCTCTGAAGTGTGTGTGTGAGTGTGGGTGAGTCACTTGAGAAACAATCCTTTGAACCTCCAGAGGTGCTCACATTCTCCTAAGAATGGGCTTGCCCCATCCCCTAGAACTCTGCCTGGTGGAGGTGGTGAGCTTCTTATGGGAAGAAGAATGGGGGTACGAAATATGTATCACTGCACAGAGCACATTGATGGCCTTTGCTCCTTTTTATGAATTCAGAGTGAATCACGGTCCATCAAGCTGTCATTGAAAGAAGAAGGTTTGATTAATAAGCACCAATTCTATCAATGGCCTACAGAGGTTTTCAGCTGGGTCTTCATAAGAGTTAAGTCTCTTTGCCAATACAGCCATTTTAGCATGGATTCTAGGTATTTATTTCTGTCATGGGTGAGTAGGCAAGCTAGTTATATGGCTTTATATAAACGAATCCGATGGTGAGTTTCTCTGTGTGTATTTGTTTATTGATCGGTGATTGATTGATTGGTCAGCTCTAATCCTGATATACGTTCCTGCCCTGCAACAGTGGAGACAGATCTTAGAACCCCTAACTTGAATGCCCTCTGCACTCAGCACAAAACCATGGAGCAATCACCCCAGGCAGGATACCTTCAGACAGCTGAGATTTGGAAAACACACTTGATACTCTTTCCAACCCTACATAAGAGATAAATTGCGTGCAGCAGGCAATCACAGATCTCCACGTGTCTCTGTCAGCTCATTGCTTATTTGCTATTTCATCTAGAACCTGCAGCTGGTCTCTTTAGTCACACTTTTAGGACTCAAGTGGTCTGAAATAAATTATCATCCAATTAACCCACACCAAATTACAGTTTGTATTTAATAGCAGAAATCATAAGGAAAAGAATCATCCAACGTAAACACAAATTACATGCACACTTTAATTATTGCAGGTTACAAAATGCATAAGGGATATATATATATATATATATATATATATATATATATATATATATACACACACATATATATTTTTTCCTATGACAGCCACTATTCATTCTTGAATTATTTACAAAATACTAATATCAATTTGCATTTAAATGATATGTTTCTTATGAAGAGCTCAATGTGATATGTGTGTGTTTATGTATATATACACATAAATTGCAACTATTAATTCTGTACTAACATAAGAGTGAATATATTTTCTTTATAGACCATGCTGATAGTGACTACTACCATTATACACATTTTAAATGGTGGGATTCTTGGGCTTTAAGGAATAAAATGATGTGTCCAAACCCATATTGCATGTCCGTGGCAGAACCGGAAATGAGGACAGGGCTTGGTTCTACTGTCCAGAGCCTCCTTGCTTTGGACTCCAGAAACATCCTGATCAGGTTGGCCTGGTTGGCTGTTTCACAGGATGCAGTCAAGCTTGGCTCTCAGCCGTTGCAGATTTGACGGAAAAAAAAACAGCAACAGCATAACTCTTACATGGATCTTTCTTCATTCTCCTGAACCTCCCAGGAAGCATGGAGTCTCATATATGACATCATCCAGCTTCAATCTTTATGGGCTGAAAAGATCATAAATGACTTTTTTTAGGGATCAGTGAACATTTGTTTCTTCTGCTCAATTTCCCACTTTTGAGATGCTTATTCAAACTGAATGTTGGAAGCAACAGAAACAAGGCTAACATATTGAAAGCTGCCCATTCTAGCTGGCAACATCTACTCATGAAATACCATTTCTAAATTGGAAATCTGGGCAGAGGTTTAGGTGTGATTAGAGCAGTTGTTCTCTTTAAACAGCTTAACCCCCAAATACCATATGCTCTTTGCCAGCCCCTTGCTCTTGGTTGGAGGGTCTGTAGCCTGATTAGTAAGGAAGGGACAGAGGTGTCTCTCTTGGGTGCATATGCATTCGTCACCAGCCCCATTGTGAGCATGTCCAGGCTGTGTCCAGCACTTCTTTAACTTCTAAGGTCATTGCAGGCTGAGTCCATGAGGAAGAAGTGCTGTAGAAAGGAGCTAAGTGTTCAGATGTTGTAACCTTCAAACTGCATGATTATTGGGGTAATAATCACGTAGGGAACTACCATGGAGACATAACGTGTTTATCAAACTCACCTCCCTGCCTCACTTCTGAGCCTAACAGGTCAACATTTCTATATTCACATGAGAACTTTGTTACCCATGTATTCAAATGTCATTTTGGAAGGAGTGTGATTTCCCATAATAGGAAGCAATGGAGTAACAAGGTGACTTGGCTTGACTGAACTGGTTCCAAATCTCCATCTTCAAATAGTCAACCAACCCCTCCTTCCCAAAGACTTTGGATAAGAGAGTATTCACTCACATATACCATTCCCAGGCACAGGGAAACAGCAGCTGGCAGTGCCTTTAGACTTTGAATCTGAATGTCCACGTGTCAGTTTATGTTGTTTAACAAGTGGCAACACCTTGTGCATTTGCTGAGTTGGGTGCTGATAAGCTTCATGCATGACTTGGATCTAAATCTTAGTACTCAGAATAGGAGACCCACTGAGCATATTTGACCTTTAAATATAAGGTGTATGTTTCATATGTATACAAAAAGTATATGATTTTCCTTAGGAACAGAAATTTCTCCTTCCAGTTTATCACACAGGTAGAGTTTACCCCCCAACTCTAATCTAGCAGGAGATTCTCTCTGGTGTATGCATGGATTAACAAATGGCAAACTGCAAACGCCCACCCTGGGTTTCTCATTTGCAGAGTAAACTAACAACGTAGGCCGTGGAGTGAATGCTCAGCAGCACTTCTATTTTTCTCTCAAATAAAGAAATGAATTTCAGCCCATGTTTGAATTAACAACAAAATATGTGAATGGTTGCTATACTCCTAACCTCAGATTCATTTTTCTTTAATTCCTCAAGGAAGAAGGGAGGGTAAAATAAGACTTGAATACAATGTTTCTCCTCGTTCCCTCCTTAGCAATCTGTGAATGGGTGGAGATAGATCGCTGTCTCATAAAATTTTCACAACAGGGCCACTTAGGCACTCAAAAACAACCAGTGACAATGTTCCTGATTGCACACATTTAATATCAGTGTAATGTCACACAAATAAATCCTAAATTTCTTTCTGTCCCTGCCCTAAGGTCAGTATGATTTAATTAATTATCAGAGCTATACTCTCATTAATATCTTCTAAGTCATGGTGACTTTCCTACAAACTGAATTTCTTTTTCTAAATACTTGCTCTATTTGGAGGGTTCCTAACTCCCTTGCCCAAACAATACTGGAACCTCACAGTGGCTGGAAAAGTCTCAGCTCAGACCTGCATTCCCAGCTCTCATTCTTACACAGCTCTAGATGGCAATGTCACCAGGGTGGGGATGCTCATGACTTTGTTAAAACCCTGACATATAAATAAGATGGCACAGCATGGCAACTAATGAGCTGCCCTTCTGATTCCCCTCCAGCTTCCTAGAGAAGAATGTCTTTTCCCATAATTAAAGAACCAAGGGGAAGAGAAATACTCCTCTCACCATAGCATCTGTGCCTGTCTGAGTGCCGGTTAGAAATGGATTATTTAACATCAGCTGTTCCTTCTGGCCAGCAGAGGCTGTTGGAGGAGTGAGTTTTAGACATTACAATGGGCAGGTTTGCATATTGATCTTTGAAGGTCCATTAGCTCTCCACTGAATACTGCTGACAGCACAGATGGACGCCTCTTTAAGCCACGTCTCAGAGGAAACCACTTGGGGACTCTGGCTATCGATTTGAAATGGTGGTGGTGTCCTGCCAGAGGGCAGAGCGCTTCCTGCTCTGCCCGCCTCTTTTCCTTCCCCTTCCTCATCTCCCCCATCCCCTGGTCCTAGACCCCACCCTTCTCCCTCTGTCCCACTTCTCCCCCTTTTTTATTTTATTTTTACCCTGTCAATTTTTAAATTTTCTGTTCTCTGAAATGGTGTATCTTTCTCACTTGGATGTGCAGGTACGGCTTGGAATGGTTCTCGTATGAACAGCAACGTTTTATGAAGCTTCTTAATGACACATTTATTTGGCTCATTAAGAAAGCTATTATCACCTAATGCTAAGAGAACTAAAATGAGATTTTTCAAGTCATAGTGTAAACTTAATTATTTGGTGATTTTGGTAGATAAGAAAGTCTAAATTAAAGTCTGAGTTCTAAAAAGAAGGAAAAGAGAATTCTAAGTCATTGACCAGCACTTTAACAAGTAAAAGATGGGGAAACTAAGAACAAATCTATTAGAGACTCTGCTCTCATATGGATGTGTGCCTGAGCTGTCCCTGATCAATTAAATATTCCCTTATCTGTTTGGGAGCAAACACCAGGAGGTGATGGAGGGACTCTGTCACTACCCACAGATGACTGCTCACTGCCGCCCACCGGCATCCCATGCTCTATCAATACATCGGAAACATAAGTTGTATTAACAGTTGTTTCTTTAATTAAGATCTCCTCCAAATCTTTCTCATTGATTCATGCCATTAGCTTATTGACTAGGCATCTTGAGCTGAGAAGGCACATTTCTGACTGCACATCTCTGGCTTACAGGGACAGCCTTTGGAAGGCCAGCAGGACTAGAGCTCAGAAGCCAAGTTGTAGTTCGTATATTTTAATTTAAGGGTACTTTCATGGTGAGTGCATTGGAACCCAAAGAAACAACCTAACATGTTGATTTTCAAATGGTTACTGAGACCTACAATGACCAACACACTTATAAAACCCAATTTAGAATTAGCTACCCAGAGCATAAAGCTTGACAGTTATAACTTTAAAAGTGCGATGCTGACCCTTTCACTTGAGTGAGGCATAAAAAATATCAGACCTATTTGTGGGGTTTTTAAATTTTAAATAAAATATATCTTTGCTTCTTATTAAAACACAAGTACATTTTAATTAAATTATAGAGAAATATGTAAAATTTAAATCATGCCAACAAAATGAACATAGAATCAAATAATCGACTGATCTCTTGGTGAAGAAACATTTTCTAAGGAAGGAAAACAGCAATATATCTCAGAAAAACACATATATAACAGCAATAAAATTAAAAGAGAAAGACTAACTATGAAGATATCTCTGTAACAAATGTGACCATAGAAATATCTTTAATATACAAAAGCTACCTGTAAGATCATCACTAAAATCCCCAATATAAAATGGAGAAAATAAAATGAAGATACATTTTACAGAAGAGAAAGTGAAAAATGGTAATAAGCATAAAATTAATTTTTCCAGTGATAAAAATAAATCAAAACAAAATGAACTATCAAGGTATCAAGTTAATAAAGCATGAACATTATAATACTCAGTACCGGAAGGGTTTGGTAATACAGCCTCTTTTGGAGATTGTTGGTGTAACAATTGATACGACATTTCTTAAAATCAATTTAACAATGTATCCAGAAATTGATACATATAAAAAATTCATACATATACAAGTAAAAGCAGTAATTTCATTTCCAGAAATATGTTCAATGGAAATAATCAAGAGAGTATTTCTATTCAATGATTTTATTGTAGCATTATTTTTAATAGAAAATTTGAAAAGATATAAATACAAATATAAGGGAATAGTAAAATCAACATGGTAGAGTTGAAATAGTGACCATTAAAATATTTTCCAAGAAATTTCAGTAACCAAGTATAATTAGTGAAAACCAGTAGGTTTTTCAGTAGGAAAAACAGTAAGAACCAGGCTTGAATATACTTCCCACAATGAAAACATATTTTTAAAAGTAAGAAAAAATTTTTTTAAAAATGCCCTAAGGGGACGTTTAGCATGAAAAAGCAGCTTTGGGATAAACTTAAGAAGAAAAGCAATTGTGTGTTGAAATCCCCCTCCTTTTTTTCAAATATGATTATGCTTGGTTCCATTAGCCAGGGACTTTGTTAGGGACTATAATTTTAGTGTATTTGGAGATAAGAAAATCACATGGACAAAATAAAGAAAATAGTAACAGTCAGCAATTATTGAGGCTTTATTTTGTGCCAGGCACTGTACAAAATTCTTAAATTATAAGATCTGAATTAATCCACACAACAAGCTTTTCAGGTAAGCATTAACATTTATAGCTAAAGTGTTTCTTAGTAAAGGTTACGGTGCCTGTGGTTCAGCCCAAATCCTTTGTCCACTTGGTTTCTTCTCCCTGTATCTGTCTCCTAAGTGTTTTGGCTGTGACCTGTCATTTGATCTTCACAGGGTCCTTGGAAGGGGAAAAAATTATACTTATGTCACCAATAAGATAAATTAAAAAAAAAAAAAAAGCAGAGTCTTTGGGGATAAAAGAATTGGTGAGGAGGTAAGTCTTATACAGTGCCCCCCATGGTTGTCTTACAGACAATGTAAGTCAGGGTAAAATGCTGCAGAGCACCCTCACCCCAGGACAATGTTTCATCCCAGCTGGTGCACTGCAGAAGCCCTGGTGGACGCTCACCGGGAAAGACAGAGAGAAAGAAGGTGTGGGTGGGGGGTGGGGGGGGGGGGGGGGAGGGGAACATTCAGCAGAGTAGAATGGCGTGTTCTGAATTACAGGATGTTCCTCTCCTTTGCCATTTCATACTTATGTCCCTGGTATCAGCGCCTACACAAGCATCTCTAGTGTAAGGACCTTGTTTTATTCAATAGCCTACATGTTGTGTTAATAGGACAGAGTAGATCCTCAAAACTACTTTGGATATGTTGATATATGGTTTCACGTTTCTTAAAGTACCAGGACACAGGACTCCACTACCAGATGTGGTTATGATTTTGCAGAAGCTTATGTTACATCACATACATGGAAGATATTGCTAATAGTTCCTCTGGAATCAGAAACCAGACACCCTAAAAGAACCTTAACTTTCTTTCTCCCTGGGGGTATAACATCTCCTA
Organism: Monodon monoceros; assembly: GCF_005190385.1. Classification (NCBI taxonomy): domain Eukaryota; kingdom Metazoa; phylum Chordata; class Mammalia; order Artiodactyla; family Monodontidae; genus Monodon; species Monodon monoceros. The sequence continues at coordinate 3,981,963 of NW_021703768.1, read as the reverse complement.
CATACAGCCTGAAATATCTCCTACACAGAAAGTACCATGAGTTCAAGGGAGCCCCCAGACAGTGAAGCATCCTGTGTCCAGGAAGAGTTGGGGGGTGGGTGGTATTCGGGTCTCCACTGAACAAAAGGGGCAAGTTTTTCAGTGTTGTTCGTCCATGAAAGTGCAACTGTGAAGGCTACCTGCCTGAGCAACAAATTCTTCGCCAAATTCCTCTTCAACATCATCTAAATTACACCTTCTGGTCTTCCATCCTGATGCTGTGCTCACACCTGCTACCTGCCTTGCGAGAGCTGCCTCCAGGCTGAGCCTGTGTGTCCTCATGGCCCCAGGTTTCATAGTTTTCAACCAATGTTTACATCAAAATTCAACATTTAATATTTGTTTCCTTTTGTATTTAATTTTATTTAATTAACATTCCTGATATACATGACATTAAGTTATTATCATCTCCAGACTTTACATACAAACTATTATATTTTGCCAAGAAATCTGGTGTTTACTTCTGCAATTCCTCTCTCTTCCTCTGCCCTTTCTCTTCTCTGGTCTCTCTCTTCCCCTCCTCCAGCGCCTCACACACAGAAACCACCCCCACACACTCAGCCGGCCTATCAGAGACTAGTGTCAATGTTTTTTCTCTTGTAAGACGTCCTCGTGAACCTGTTTAGTGACATAAGATGCAATTATTCAGAAAGGAGGTCTTTTCTTACATGCAGCAGCAAGGTGGCTTATCTCCTTTCGGTGTATGAAATCCACATCCGTGCTTGTTATAAATGAGTGAGGCCAGATAGCAACTGTCCCAAACAATGACTCAAAAATAATATTCTCCCTTTGTAGAAACAGGATAAGCCAAGACAGCAAGTCAGTTGTTTTTTTTTTGTTTGTTTGTTTGTTTTGGTTTTTTTAAGCAGAATAACTTAAAGAAAAAGAAAAAATAAAAACAAATCTCAAGAACAGTAACAGTGAAATTAGAGACCAAGTGACATACAAGAAAATGATCGAAGGTTAAAAAGTGTGTAAAAAATTTAGCAAAAATGGCCCTGGAGAGATTTAAGTAGCTCAGTCTTCCTCCTGAGGCTCGTGGTTTTTTCAAGCTCCAGATACCTTCTTCATCATCCATTCAGTCAGCTAAAACCTATAGACAAAGGATCATTCTGTCAAGACTAGAACCCAGTCAGTCTTTAAATTCTGACTTATAAAAACAACTCCAATCATTTTCAACTTCATTGATACAGAGCACTCTGTATTTACTATGAGAGGAAGAATCGTTGGAGTTTAAAGATGTTAAGTATTAACCAGACTAGTACTGTCTAAAATCCATGTGTTTGCTATGTATGTGTGTATCAAATCACCATGTTGTATATCCTAAATGTATACAATTTTTACTAATTTTTTTAAATAAGCAAAATCAAAACAAATCTATGTATTTGGATAGCATAGATTACAAACCAAGAGAGGAATAATTTGAAAATGATTGTACAATGCCTATAGATTTGGTGTTCTTAATGGATATAACTTATGTTTTGACTATATCTTATGGATATAGTTATGATACTCTTAATGGATATAAATGTAAAGAGTTCAGTATAAGTTGAAACTGTCCAAACTGAAAAGTAATCCAAATATATAGTATTTGTAATGGAGACATTTAAATATCAGCTTCTAGGACCTTTCCCCCCTGCCAGCTCTAAGGAAGATAAGGTGACAGATGACAAGGTTATTATTAATAAGAGCCACCATTTGCTGACCCTTCTAGGGGCAGGGGTCCTACCAGTTACCCTGCAAAGTTACTAGCTTTAACCCTCACAGCACCCTTCATGCAAACCCATGCAAGATTGTTAAGGGTTATATTCACCTAAGAGATAGGTATGGGCAACAGTGTACCTAAGCTAGCAATTAAAGAGCAGATGCTATTACGCATGATTTTACATGACATAACAGATTCAGAGACTCAGGCCTGAGTCTCCAGGAACCATGCTCTGCATCTTTAATCACCAGGATGCACGGCTTCTCCTGTGAATCTTCTCCCTCCCCCCTTCACAAGGCTGCCTTTGGGACGACGGCATGATGGAGACATAGAATGCACAGTTCTGTGTGTTTGCTTATTTTATACACTGTTTGAAACATTTTTCCACAAAACTAAACCACTTCTGTAGAAATAATTTGATGAGGCTCCAAAAAGTCATGAGTGAATCTTGATGCACTGCTGACTGCCAGGGAGTCTAAATTCTATGCTCCTTTGGATGGAGAAATAAGAAAAGTTTGGAATCATTGTGGAAGCACTAAATAGGAGCAAAACTGATTGAAAAATGGAAATCCAAATAGAATATTCACAGTGCATATGAGTCTTTTGAAAACTATTTGCAAGGTTATTATAAAACATTAAAATCACATTGAACACTACAAATGGCATAGATTTATTTACAAGATATTGGCAGTAGATTAAAACAATCATTCCACTTATATGACATTAATTCAGTATCCCATAGTGATAAATTCAATGAAAATGAAATCTATTCAATATTTTAGCATTTTATGGACAAAATAATTTGTTAAATATAGAATGACCAGCCTCCCTAGTTTTTCCTGGACTTTACTGGGATTAGCACCAAAAGTCCCATATTTGTGCCAGCTGTGATGGAAGGTCATCTTAGTTGATTGTGAAATTAATTAGAAAGTTAAAATTATTTAGATGTTCTTATAATAGAGATGAGATCTGTCTATGTGTGCACTGAGGCCAACTATCAGAGGAACTTTGGATTATGTGTTCCTTGATCTGAATATTGAAGGAAAACTAGACAAAAAGAAAACTACAGGTCAATATCACTGATGAACATAGATGCAAAAATCCTCAACAAAATACTAGCAACCAGAATCCACAGCACATTAAAGGGATCATACACCATGATCAAGTGGGGTTTATCCCAAGAATGCAAAGATTCTTCAATATATGCAAATCAATCAACATGATACACCATATTAACAAATTGAAGGATAAAAGCCATATGATCATCTGAATAGATGCAGAAAAATCTTTTGACAAAATTCAACACCCATTTATGATAAAAACCCTCCAGAAAGTAGGCATAGAGGGAACTCACCTCAACATAATAAAGGCCATATATGACAAACCCAAAGCCAACATTGTTCTCAATGGTGAAAAATTGAAACCATTTCCACTAAGATCAGGAAAAAGACAAGGTTGCCCACTCTAACCACTATTATTCAACATAGTTTTGGAAGTTTTAGCCACAATAATCAGAGAAGAAAAAGAAATAAAAGGAATCCAAGTTGGAAAAGAAGAAGTAAAGCTGTCATTCTTTTCAGATGACATGATATTATACATAGAGAATCCTAAATACTCTACCAGAAAACTACTAGGGTGAATCAATGAATTTGGTAAAGTGGCAGGATACAAAATCAATGCACAGAAATCTCTTGCATTCCTATACACTAATGATGAAAAATCAGAAATAGAATTTAAGGAAACACTCCCATTTACCATTGCAACAAAAGAGATTAAAATACCTAGGAATAAAGCTACTTAAAGAGTCAAAAGACCTGTATGCAGAAAACTATAAGACACTGATGAAAGAAATTAAAGATGATACAAACAGATGGAGATGGATGATACAAACAGATCTATGTTCTTGGATTGGAAGAATCAACATTGTGAAAATGACTATACTACCCAAAGCAATCTACAGATTCAGTGCAACGCTTATCAAATTACCAATGGCATTCTTCACAAAATTAGAACAAAAAATTTCACAATTTGTATGGAAACACAAAAGACCCCAAATAGCCAAATTAATCTTGAGAAAGAAAAATGGAGCTGGAGGAATCAGGCTCCCTGACTTCAGAATACACTACAAAGATACAGTAATCAAGACAGTATGGTACTGGAACAAAAACAGAAATATAGACAAATGGAACAGGATAGAAAGCCCAGAGATAAACACACACACATATGGTCACCTTATTTTTGATAAAGGAGGCAAGAATATCCAATGGAGAAAAGACAGCCTCTTCAATAAGTGGTGCTGGGAAAACTGGACAGCTACATGTAAAAGAATGAAATTAGAACACTCCCTAACACCATACACAAAAATAAACTCAAAATGGATTAAAGGCCTAAATGTAAGGTCAGACACTATAAAACTGTTAGAGGAAAACATAGGCAGAACTCTCTATGACATAAAGCACAGTAAGATCCTTTTTGACCCACTTCCTAGAGAAATGGAAATAAAAATAAACAAATGGGACCTAATGAAACTTAAGAGTTTTGCACAGCAAAGGAAACCATAAACATGAGGAAAACATAACTCTCAGAATGGGAGAAAATATTTTCAAATGAAGCAACTGACAAAGGATTAATCTCCAAAATATACAAGCAACTCATGCAGCTCAATATCAAAAAACAAACAATGAATCCAAAAATGGGCAGAAGACCTAAATAGACATTTCTCCAAAGAAGATATACAGATTGCCAACAAACACATGAATGGATGCTCAACATCACTAATCATTAGAGAAATGCAAATCAAAACTACAATGAGGCATCACCTCACACCAGTCAGAATGGTCATCATCAAAATATCTACAAACAATAAATGCTGGAAAGGGTGTGGAGAAAAGGGAACCCTCTTACACTGTTGGTGTGAATGTAAATTGATACAGCCACTATGGAGAACAGTATGGAGGTTCCTTAAAAAACTAAAAATAAAACTACCATATGACCCATCAATCCCACTACTGGGCATATACCCTGAGAAAACCATAATTCAAAAAGAGTCTTGTACCACAATATTAATTTCAGCTCTATTTACAATAGCCAGGACATGGAAGCAACCTAAGTGTCCGTCGACAGATGAATGGATAAAGAAGATGTGGCACATATATACAATGGAATATTACTCAGCCATAAAAATAAATGAAATTGAGTTATTTGTAGTGAGGTGGATGGGCTTAGAGTCTGTCATATAGAGTGAAGTAAGTCAGAAAGAGGAAAACAAATAACATATGCTAACACATATATATGGAAGCTAAAAAAAAAAAAAACTGGTTATGAAGAACCTAGGGTCAGGACAGGAATAAAGACACAGACGTACAGAATGGACTTGAGGACACGGGGAGGGAGAAGGGTAAGCTGGGATGAAGTGAGAGAGTGGCATGGACTTATATACACTACCAAATGTAAAATAGATAGCTAGTGGGAAGCAGCTGCATAGCACAGGGAGATCAGCTTGGTGCTTTGTGACCACCTAGAGGGGTGGGATAGGAAGTGTGGGAGGGAGAGGCAAGAGGGAGGAGATATGGGGGTATATGTATATGTATAGCTGATTCACTTTGCTATAAAGCAGAAACTAACACAGCAATGTAAAATAATTATAATCCAATAAAGATTTTTTTTTTTTAATGTGAGAAATGAGTTTGAGGCAGAAAGGGAAGCACGAGCTCAGAACTGGCACATCCTGAGTAGGGCACAAAAACTGTCCCATTTCTGGAACAGCAAGGGGGAAGAATTCAGGTCATGAGAGTGTTTGTATTCCTAGGCCTGAGTTATCACAGCAGGAGTAGGGTGAGTACATGTCTTCTAAAGGGCAGGGTTTTTTGGATCTTTTGTAGAATACAAGAAAGAAGCAGAGAAAGTTGTCTTCATTGGTTGGACGTCATGAACCAAGACAGTAAACCAGGAAGAGTGGCATGATTTTACAAGGAGGATCATATATTGTGTTTTAGATGGACTGAGAGCTAGAGGTTTTCCGTTGATCCAGTTAGAGGTATTTAGCAGGTTGACCATCAGGGGAGACATTGAAACCAGGGGTATGAATTTGAGATAACTGCAGAGAATCAATCAAGAGGTTTGGATCAGATAGTCCAGAAAGAAATTCCAGAGGGAAGAAAAATGTATTAGAAAGCTGAGGAAAACCTCTATTGATGTAGAACAATGGAAACCATCAGAGGACTTTGAGAGTTAGCAATCTGACATACAGCCCATGACCTGGAGAAAGTGACTTGAGTGTGGCTGTAAATAAGTGAACAAATTTGTTTAAAACTGGCATCTTTAACTCTGGAAATATAGTAATTAATGTTCAATAACCTGTTTTGAATCTTAAGCATCATGCTAAGTGAAATGAGCCACTCAAACATTCCCTTGACCTCAAGAAGACCCCACCATACATTCATTCACTAAACACCAACTTTCTGTCCTCATAATGTATGATTAGATAAATATTGGTACCATTATTCCTTGGCACTGAGGGAATACAAAGATGAGTATGGCATAATGCTCCTTATTTAGGGGCTCATGGTGTTTCTGAGGGGAGTGTGCATTGAGGAGCGATCTATACACTGATAATGTAGGACAAAATGTCCTTGTTATGACAGAGGAATACAGGTGTGTACATCCTGGGAGCACACAGACAAGGTTAATGAAGGACCCCTCCTGAAGAATAGGTTACACAGGTGAAGAGTCGGGGGACTTTCTAGGTAGACGGACCAACATTAGTGTAAAAGCTGAGAGAAGGAAGGAAAAGTAAGTGCAGATAGAAATTAGTGGTGGGAAGGAGACAGGGATGGGCAAATCTCTCCTCCCAGGCGGTCTCAATTTACTTAATTAAGAAACAGCACATGAATGTTTGGAACTCTCGCTGGGCAAGAGGAAAAGAGATGTTGATACAAAATCTCTAAGGGTGCTCTAAAATGTGGATCAGAGCTCAGTGACCTGAGCTGGGCACCTTAAGTGTGTAGACGGATCAGCATTCTTGTTGCCAACTATGCTAGACACACCATGCGAAACAAGGAATTTGGAGAGTGGTGTGTGTGCATCACAGGTGGTACTCGTGGTCAGAATACCCTCCGAGGTTGGGCAAGTAGAGAGAAGTGAATGTAAGGGTTCTGCGAACACTGTGGGAAGATAATAGGTGAAGAAAAGTGCTCATCAAGTCCTATGTCTTTTGTGAAGGTGGAGAATTAAAGGAAGAGCAGATGACTGCAAGAGAGTCCGCCAAGTCTATACTTGGCATTGAAGACTTTTTCTAGGTCCTGTAAAATTCCATTAACTACAGTTTCTGGAGAGTAATTTGATTTTCTTCCAGCTCATTACATGGTGCCTCTAAGGAGGTAACCCATAGAATGATGCTTTCCCCACAGACAGGATTCTGCACATTTTCCCCAGATTTATAGAGGCTGAAAAATAAATAATCTAAATAAACAATGTAAGGAATCTATGTTAAATTTTTGATGGTGAGTACTGGATATTTTTGGCCCTAACTTATTGAAACTTTCTAAGAAGATTTGATTACTGATGTTTGTTTAGGAAGTAAAATCAGTGATACAATTTAATGTAATTCTCCACTTTTTATTCATATGCCCCTTAGATATCAACTGTTCTAGAAATCCTTTGTGCAAGTGTGTATGAAGCCAAAAGTGAATTGGTAGAATCCAAGTTTAGTCCAAATAAATTTTTGTTTATTTTTTGCTAAACAGGGTAATCAGGAGTATGAACTATTATTTACTAAATAACATCAACCTGTCAAATGCTAGACTTTAACATTTCAAATCCCATTTAAGAAATGTATACATGGATGCAACTCTGCTTTCCATGTTATATAATTATAAAGTTGTTCCTTCGATACATCAATGTTTTTAGGGTGCATATCTTGGGTGATTTGAACAGATTGATATCTAGTACACTATATGATTATAAAATCTAGAATCTAACTTTTAAAGTCTTAAGATGAGAATGACCAATGAATATTAAATTTTTTAGAATGTACCAAAACATTTGCAAGTTTAAGATTTATGGAAAACCCAGCCCAAAGAGATTCTAATTGGTTAGGTCTTAACAAAGAGAGATACCCTTTCTCAAGATAAAAGCTTCAAATGGCTGGTAAATCAAATTTGTTAAGCCTTCCTGAACTTCTAAGAGCTCTTACAAGTAAATATTTTAGTAAGCTAACCTTAAATGGATTAAAAACACATGGTCAAATTGTCCTTTAAACACGCAGGACCTATTTTTTTAAAGGAAAATGTATTCAGCAAAATGCAGTTTAAATTTAACAGACCTACCTTAACACAAAGTATAGAATTTTGAAGAATTTAAACCATAACTCATTTCTCAGACTCAACACCCAAAGTTTTGGAAAATAAATCCATGAATTGATGATGACCAAAAGATGACATCAGACACCTTTCTGAAAGAACATGCCATAGAAACTCCTGTATAAATGGATATACACTGGGTGTTTGTACAAGGCGTGTCTGTTACTAAAATTTCCCAGAGCAACTTTCAGAGGAGAATAAATTAATGACAATTATTTTTCTCCCACATGTGTATCTTTTTTAAAATAATAATTTAATAGATAATGAATATATCATCATAAGGGGTGAAATAGTTTGTATATTAATCTGTCTAGGATAATTACAAGTATTTATTGTTACACAAGTCATTGTATAAGGGATTATGAGATTATAAGTTTAAAAAAATAGCTTCTCCAGGAGTATCAAACAGAATGGTAGGGACATACTCCTCAGGAAAAGACTGAAACTTAGGATCCAAAGAAAGTATTTTAGCTAATATGCATAATGTCTTTCCCTTACATTTGTCACTTGTCTCCTGCTTTGAGCTTTGTTGTCACCAATGTGTACACGTCTGAAGCAACCTTTACCAACAGGTTAAACTCCTCACTGTGACAGAGAGAAGACAGGAAAGGCCAGAAGACTTATGAATTTTTAATTAAATTACTGCAAAGCAAATTTCAATTATCACACCCAGCTCTAATGATCATTTAGCATATTCAAGTTTTATTGGTTCACCCTCCCTCTCTCAGAGTTCTTAATTCTAGTAATTTGACATAATGTGAACGGCTTCATATGTCTTTATTAATGATATATTCTCAGTGATTTATTTTCTTCATAGACAAGACTACACTTAGTATATTAGCTCTGCTAGCAAATGTGTAATTTATGTGTAATTCCTTCTCTAGAAGATCTGGAACCACCCTCCCCATTCCACCAGACACAGAAAGGGACCCAAAGACCACCATACAGTTAGCCAGATTTCTTCTCAAAACAAGAAATAGGAGATAACTGTTGTTTCCAGTGTAACTGACCACCCCACATCTATGTGGAATGAAATCAATAACAAAAAATCGAGACTCCAAATGCAGCCACTGGTTCCTTATTTGTGACACCGGAGAAGCTGTTAGCCCACGTGAGAAGAGCAGATGGCTGTTCATCCTCAACATTCATCCTTTAAATACCATATATTTGGAGGATTTTTCTTAAGCTATTAATTTTTGTTAGCAACGTTCCACCTCTCTCCTCCCATACAGGTGTCCTGTTCAGTGTTTTCTTATATCTACCTATGAGCGAGGATGCTTCTCCAAGCCGTGCAGATGGTAGTTACAGCTGTAGGTTGTGCAGTGAACAGACTGATGGTGATGTGTCTGCTGTGTGTCTGGGGCATGTGCACATTCAGGAGAACGAGATTCACCAGGGACACCAGTGCCCTGTGTCCTCTGGCCCTGTGACTTCGTGTTGATGCATTGCATGTATGTGGCCTGAACTTCTGGACACAAATTTATATTTTTGGAAATAGGTGACTTCTGCAAGCACATTGTTTTTCTCCTAAAATAAGTAAGAAAGAGAAAAACAAATACCATAAGCTAGCACGTATATATGGAATCTAAAAAAAAAAAATGGTTCTGAAGAACTTAGGGGCAGGACAGGAATAAAGACGCAGATGTAAAGAATGGATTTGGGGACATGGGGAGTGGGAAGGGTAAGCTGGGACGAAGTGAGAGAGTGGTATTGACATGTATACACTGCCAGATGTAAAATGGATAGCTAGTGGGAAGGAGCTGCATAGCACAGGGATAACAGCTCAGTGCTTTGTGACCACCTAGAGGGGTGGGATTGGGAGGGTGGGAGGGGGATGAAAAAGGGAGGGGATATGGAGATATACGTATATGTATAGCTGATTCACTTTGTTATACAGCAGAAACTAACACAGCAATGTAAAGCAATTATGCTCCAATAAAGATGTTAAAAAAAAAAAAAACTACATGAAGTTTGAATTGTTTAACTACTATTCAGAAGTAATCTAATAAAATTTAAGAAATGGATTCAGCGCCCTTGTTTAATCAGTATGATGGACGGCATCTATATTGCTAATTTAATCACTTTTTAAATCCAGAGGTTGGGAAACACGGCCTTAGATTCCAAGTTCTCCAACAGCAGAAGGGTATCCTATTCAAAATTATAGTCCATAAACACCAAATAAAGGCTTGAAAACAGTAATGAATAACATGTTGATTGAAATAACTCAGTCCACTGAGTTACACCATTGAAAGGTCCACTATTACACCAATGAAAATTAAAAAGTAGAGTGGGAAGAAAGTAGGGTCAACAAGTGAAAGGTCCTGGAGTTCTCATCTTATGTGTTATAGGAATAATAAAGGCTATTTTGTTCCTCATGTTGATAGGAAAAAAATTAACTCATAGGTATCCTTTAGCTTAATAGTTAGGACTGTACCCTTGAAATCACTAGAGGCCAAAACAGCAAAGAAAATAACATCTAATAAAAATAAACCATAAGAGGACTTCCCTGGTGGTCCAGTGGTTAAGACCACTGGTTAAGTGGCCAATGCAGGGGACTCCGGTTTGATCCCTTGTCTGGGAAGATTCCACATGCCACAGGGAAGCTAAGCCTATGAGCCACAACTACTGAGTCTGCATGCTGCAACTACTGAAGCCCACGTGCTTAAAGCCTGCACACCGAAACAAAGAATAGCCCCCACTATCCACAACTAGAGAAAATCCTGAGCGCAGCAACGAAGACGGAGCACAGCCAATAATAATAATAATAAAATTTAAAAAACATAAGTGAAGATAATAATTCAAATGATCAGTTTTGAAAACAAATACAAAATGATAACCATATTAAAAAATGAATTAAGCTTAACTAAAACCTGTTTACAAGAGACAACCCTAAAACTAAAATATATAGAAGAGTTAGAAATACTGTAAAATAAAGACTTAAGGAACGTATTAGCAAACAGAGTAGCAATATCAATGCTAAAGTAGAATTCAAATTTTAGAAAGGTAAGCAGTACAAAGAGAATAATTTATATTGGTAAAATGTACATATAAAATGGTGACTAACTTCTCACCAAGTTTTTAGGCAAATGATGTAAAAAATGCATGAATAAAAACAGTTTGAAATATAAGAAAACTACACATTTATGTATCAATTATTTTATCTTACAAGAAATAGATAATGTGAGGTAACATAGACACAGCTCTATATTATGGAAAGAATAGAGAAGTAATTAAATCCATTTATTTACTGAGGTGAAATTTGCATAGAGTAAATGAGGAGTTTGTAAGTGTATAATTAAACAGATTTTATAAATTCATGACACCGTTTGACCCACACACTTGTCAAGATTTAGAACATTTCCATGACCTTAGAAATTTCTCTCATGCCTGCCATACACTCCATAGGCAACCACTTTTCTGATTTCTGTCAACATGGATTTACTTTGTATGTTCTTAAACTTGATATGAATATAATCATACAGTATATTCTCTATTACCTCTGTCGTCTTTCAATGCAAAATTTGTAAGGTCTATCCATATTGAAGCATGTATTAGACGTTTATTCTTTTTATTACTCAGTACTATAAGTATTGCATAAATATAGCAAATCTGTTTATCCATTCTCCTCTTGATAGTTATTTATTTCCAATATTTGATTATTATGTATAAAGCCAATATGAACATTCTTGAGCGAGTTCTTTGGTGGATACACATTCTCATTTCTCTTGGGTAAATATATCAGGAGGAATTGCTGGATCAGAAAACAGCAGTAAGCTTAACTTTATTGGCAGTTGCCAAATATTATGCTGCAGTTCTTGAATACATACTAGATTTCCATTAGCAAAGTATGATGTTGGACATGTTTTCATGAGCTTATTAGCCATTTTATCTATTTTCTTTGTTAAGGGAATGTTCAAGTCATATGTCTATTTTTTATTGATGTCCAGTATGTGTGTGTGTGAATAAAATACACAGTTTCTCCAGCATCGTTTGATGAAAAGATTCTTTCCTCATTGAAATATTTTAGTGCATTTGATCATATGTGTGTGCATTAATTTCTGTCCTATCTTTTCTGTTCCACTAACCTAAGCATCTATTCTTACACCAGTGAGACTTGATTGCAGTAGTTTATACTTAGTCATGAAATTAAATAGTCTAAGTCCTCCTATTATATTCTTCATTTTTTAAAACTTCTGGTTACTACTATTATTTTTTTAGAGGTTTTCTTTTTGTATATACGACTCATAAATCAATTAAATTTGAGGACACAGTACAAAAAAAAAAAACAACAGTTAATTATTTGACAATGCTGTTTACGTTCATGATGTCATTTTTTGTTGTTGTTTTGTTTCCTAATAATAGTTGTTTGCATTTCCACATAAATTTTTGAAATCAATTAGTCAAATTTCCACAAAACTCTGCTGAGATTTTAATTTCAAACTCATAAAAATGATTGGTTTGAAGGATTACTCACATCTTAACAATATCAAGTTTTCTGATCCATGAACATTGTATATCTCTCCATTTATTTAAATCTTCATTTTCTCAGAACAATATTTTTAAATTTTCAGGGTACAGAACTTGTATACATTTTGCTAAATTTATGCTTAAGGGTATCATATTTTGTTGCTACTGTAAATTGTACTGCTTTGTTAATGTCATTTCTTTTTTAATTTAAAGTACAGTAGATTTACAGTGTTATATTTGTTTCAGGTGTACAACATAGTGATTCAATACATAATAGATTATACTTCATTTGAAGTTATTATAAAATATTGGATACATTCTCTGTGCTGTACAATATATCCTTGTAGGTCATTAATTTTATATATAATAATTTATTAATTTTATTTCTAAATGTTTACTGCTGGTACAAAAAGAAACAAGAAATTTTTGGAGGTTGACCTTGTATTCTAAAGAGTACCCTAATTTACTCATTAGTTCAAGTAACATTTATGTACAGCCTTAAGGATTTTTATAATGTTTATAATAATGTCTACAAATAGAGTTTTATTTTCTTCTATTTAATCTACCTTAATAGCCACCTTTCCAATTCCCTGTAAAAATACTAATAATAGTATGTTTGTTGTATCTTTCTTAAGTGGTTGAAAAAATTTGAGAGCACTGTTTGAATCTGGAATTTTATTTGGGTGATTTTTTTTTTGTTTTTTTATGTAGTGAATTTTCTGTATATACATGGCTATTGTTATTATTTCTTCTTGAATCTCTTTAGGTAAATTATGTAGTGCAAAAAATGTCTCCATGTTTTCTAAGTTGTAAAATTCATTGTCACAAATTATTTATTATATTATATTTTGAATGGTTGTAGGGTTTGTAGTGTATCTCTCCTTTCATTTATAATACTTCAATTCATTATCTCTCTATAATTTCAAGAAACCAACTTTTGCCTTTGTCAATTATTTTTCTTTTTTTGTTACCTATTTCAGTAATTTTTACTCTTACGTTTCTGATTTTATTCTTACTGCTTGACCTACTCTTTCACTTTTTCAAAAACAAGCATAATAAACATTTTTAATTCTCTAACATAAGCATTTTAACATACAGATTTCCCTCTAAATTGCTCAAGTTGAATCCCACAAATTTTGATATGTTATATTTTCATTATCATTTATTTGAAATATCTCTTAATTTCTTCTGTGATTTCTTTTTTGTTTAATGTGTTAATGAGAATAATCTAGATATTTTATTGTCAATATTGTGATTGTGAATTAACTATAGTCCCCATTAGTCCTGTTACTATTTGCTTCATGTAAATGAAGTTTGCTATTATGCACATATACATTTGCAATTGTTATGTCTATATGATAATTTGTTGACTTTGTTATTGTGGAATACCCCTCTTTACCTCTGGTCATAATTCTTGTCTTCAAGTCAAGTTATTCTGGTATTAAATATACCCACAGTGGCATTCTTATGCTCACAATTTAATTTTAATCTTAGCATTTTAAGGTATCTTAGCCATTGCATTTAAAGTGCATTCTTTTAGGAACTTCCCTAGTGGTCCAGTGGTTAAGACTCTGTGCTTCCCATGCAGGGGGCGTGGGTTCAATCCCTTGTCAGGGAACTAATATCCCACATGCTGTGTGGCATGGCCAAAAACTGAAAAAACTAAAAAAAATAAATTAAAAAGTGCATTATTTTAGATAGCTAACTAATGGGTTCTGATATTTTTTAGTTGTATTTGTCAATCTCTGCCTGTAGTTGTAATTATAATTACATACATATGTGTCTTTTTATACATAAAATGCCTTTCATAATTAATTTATTGATATGGTTTATTTTATTTTTAGTATATTTCTATTGGCTTTCTAGTTGTCTCATCTGTTTTTTCCTCTCATTTCCAAATTCTTTTGGATTACTGTAATATTTAAAAGTGCTCTATTTTACTTCCTCTATTGGGTATGCAGCTATAGATATTCATATTTTCTGATTCTTTGGCAGTTACTATATACATTCTCAACTCACCACATCCTACATGGAGGTCACATGTGACAATTCAAGTGAAATATAAGAAAGTCTCAAATGTAAAATAACTTTTATTCTTGTCCTTTGTGTGAATGTTATTTATTTTATAAGTACGTTCATAAAAAAATACAAAGTTTGTTTTTTTTTTTTTTTTGGTCTTACAATTTGTCTTCAATTTTTTTTTTTTAAGATGATCTTTTATGTTCACCCACAAATGACCATTTATTATGCTCTTTTCCATCTGTTTTCATTTTCCTTTAGCAGGAAGAATTTCCTTTAGGAATCTTTGTAGTGCAGATCTGCTGGCTACATAACCTCTCAGCTATTGCTCACACAAAAAACTTGTCTTTCACCTCCATTTATAAGTGAGGTCTTGACTGGGTATTTTTTCTTTTCCTTTCAGCACTTAAAAAATTTATTGTATAATTCTGATATCAGTTGTTTTTGATGACAAGTCAGCCATCATTTGTTTTATTGCTCTCCTGCAGATAATGTGTCTTTTCTTTTCTCTGCCTGCTTTTAAGTTCTTTGTTTTATCTTTGGTATACAGTAGTGTGAATACTTTTTGCTAAGGTTCAGTTCCATTTGTATTTATTCTTCCTGGGATTCATGTTTTTTCTTGGTTGTCTAGATTGACATTTTCCACCAAATTTGGGAAATTTTTGTCATTAATTTTTTATTTTTATTTTTTTTCCAATTTATATCTTCTCTCCCTCTGGGTCTAAAATTAAACATATTATAGAAAAAATATTTTCACAGGTCATCGAGGATGTGTTTATTTCTTTTCAATATATATTCTCTCTGCTCTTCATATTTGAAAATTTCTATTTGTCTATATTCAAATTAATGACTCTTTCATATGTAGACTCCAGTGTTTTATTTTTAAGTCCAATATTAAGCCCTTTCAAGTGAGTGATTTAAATAAACTTTTTATTTTATAATAGTTTTACGTTTACTGAAAAACAAAAGGGATAGTACAGAGACTTTCCATGTAGCTCACACCCAGTTTTACCTATTATTAACAACTTACATTAATTTATTACAATTGATGAATGAAGACTGATGTATTATTGTTAACTAAAGACCATACTTTATTCAGATTTCCTTAGTTTTTACCAGATGTCTTGTTTTTTTTTTCCTGTTCCAGAATCCCATTCAGGACACCACAATACATTTAGTTGCTATGTCTCTTCTAGTTGTGATGATTTATCAGGCTGTCCTAGTTTTTGATGACCTTGAGAGTTTTGAAAAACACTGGTCACGTATGTTAGAATGTCACTAAATTGGTATTAGTCTTAAATGTTTTCTCATGATTAGATGGGGTGATTAGTTTGACAGAGGAGTGCAAGAGGTAAATTGACATTTTGCTCACATCACAGTAAGGGTAAATACTATCAACATGACTTAAAACTGTTAATCATAAACTTGATCATCTGATAAGGTAGTATTTCTCAGGGTTTTCAACTGTAAACAGTCTTTTTTCCCCCTTTTCATATTGTGCTTTTTGGAATGATGTTACTATGTGCAGTTCCTACTTAACGTGTGGGAAGTTATGCTTCGCCTCCTTCAGGGTAGAATGTCTACATAAATTATTTGGAATTCTTCTGCACAGGAGATGTTTCTATGGTCTCACATTTACTTCCTGATCAGTTTGTTTGCTCATTTATTTTTTCATTCATTTATATCAGTTTGGACTCATGGATATTTATTTCATACTTTGATTGTGATACAATACTACGGTATATATTTTGTTGTTAAAATTGTCCCAGATTTGATTATTGGTGCTTGCAGTGGGCTCTGTGTCCCTTTTTTTTTTTTTTTTCTTTTTTTCTTTTTTTTTTTTTTCTGTGTCCCTTTGACATACCTCTGTGAACACATATTCTTTTCCTTTGGGCACTTCCTTATTTTTTGTGCTACAAGATATAAGATTAATGTAAGATAATCTAGGCTCACCTTGTCTATTTCTTGCCCCAGTCCCACAACAAGCTATTCTCCAAATACCCCTGATTCCTTTTATTAGAGAATGGCATGAGAAACCAACATTTTAGTGTTAGCTGTTCTTGTTGCTGATGGGGTGTCATTGCTTCCCAGTCCTCTCAGCAAAGAAACATATGAGTGTATACCAACTTATGTATATATACTTATGTGTATCTATATCTATATATATTTCTATATGTGACCTTATCTGTATCTATACTAAGTTCAATAGAGGTTCCTACTGATGTCTCCCAGTCTAATTCACTACATATGGATAACTTAGCCTTCTCACTTGCTTGTCTGTACCTTCCACTCCAAGAGTCAGAAAACTGGCTCTCACGATCTGTATCCATTTACATAATTGTTCAATACCAGTGGATGTGTATAGTTTTTCCAGAGTTGTCAACATACATCCCTGTGGAAAACAACTTTATCAATTAGAGTACAGTGCTTATGTGCAGTTCCTTTCTGCTTTTAGTCTTACAAATTCCATCCATTCTCATCTTCTCACTCCTCCCCCTTCAGTGACATGGTTTCATACATTTGTAATACAGTTAGATTTGGTAACATTACATTTTAGACAAGATATTTCTCTACCTTCCAAGTGAAATTTTAAATTTTGTATACATTAGTGTTTACTCTTTGTGATGTAGAGCTCTATAGATTTTGAAAACTGAAAAGTGTAATGTATCCACCCTATCAATTTCATACAGAATAGTTTCACTGCCCTAAAATATCTGCTATGATTTACCTATTCAAGCCCTGGGATTCCTGACAACTACTGGTCTCTAGACCATCTCTACAGTAGTGCCTCTTCCATAATGTTGTGTGAATATAATCAAATAATTTGTGGCCTTTCTGATTGGTATCTCTCACTTAGCGATATGCATTTAAGACTTATCCATGCTTTCTGAGGCCTGTTCATTTCTTCTTATCACTGAATATTTCATTAAATGGATTTACCACAAATGGTTGATCCATTCTATTGAAAGACAACTTAATTCCTGCCAGTTTTTGACAATTTATAAATATTTATATGCTGTTTTTTGTGTGATATAGAATTTTAGATTGAAAGAATCAAAGAAGAACACTAAGATTTATGTTGGAGAATCTTAATGAATTATGAATTGGGAAAGACAGGTAAAAATATAAATGTCCAGTAGTAGAGATTAGCTAAAGAGAGTCCATTCAAATAGTAGAATAATATAAAACAGATAAATTTATAAATAAAATAATATTAAATAAGTAAATTATATTTAAAATAGTCAGCATCAAACATTAAGTTTAAAATGCAATGTAGAAATCTGTTTACTATGATAAGAATTTTGGTAAATACTTAAAAACATACATTTATATGTTGTTTTACCAATATTACCTACTTCAGAGAATCATTACATATGTTACAAGACAAGATGTGTATGAATAATTTAATATACAAAATCCTCCAAGCATTCTTTAAATGTTAGCTCTTTTTATTATTAAAGAAAAAAATTGAAAGTAAATACATTAAATATAAAATGAACAGTAAAATTAGTCATTTTCAAGATTTTTTGCAAAGTAATTTTATAATCAATTTAAAAATTAGTTTTAAGCTAAAATTATAAACAAGATTATGCAGTACAGTGAACTATCATTAACATAAAAGTAACATAAAATATTCTTATTGTATTCATTAGCAAATGCATAGAGCTTCCAGCAAGTTTCATCCTTTAAAAAACTGTAATTTTACAAATATTTAGATATAAGGAAACAAAATTGTTCAAATGAGAAATATATTCCTCTGAATGTACAACATTGTGTGAAAGAACATATTTTTATCCAAATCATTTGCTTCTGTTTTTCCATTTTCTGAGGTAATTGAGAAGTACAAACTTCTTCTGAACCGTTTTGGTGAATTTCTTGAAGGCTTTGTTACAAATTGAATTCACTGTTGAATTAAATGTTCTGAATTGCAGTTTCCTCATTTTTTTTCTTTTACTGAACAAATCATACATAACAGGCTGACATTTTCATCTTTACTACAATCAGAGTTAAAATATTAGCATGACCATTACACTAGCTCATTAGAAAAAAAATGTTACAAATCAAGTTCAATAATGTTTTCCTTTGCCATTTAGCTTTTTTTCTTTATTAAAGGGTATTTCAGTCTTAACTCACTTTATATTATTATTTACATTGTGCATACAATCTAATCTTTAAAAAAGTTTTAAAATTGTATAAACCAGTTTAGGAAATGTCTTAACTATAAGATTCTAATTTTCTTAAGGGGTGGCACAATTGGCTGCATCATGTACTAAAAATCTGAGCAGTGGAGAAATATCCATGCAGGAGAATGCGAGGGTTTAAAGAGAGTTTACTTATAGAAGGTGCTTATAATCTAAATTGCATTTAATCTTCAGAAGCATGTTTGGTCCTTAAGTATATGGACAACTCAGTGATTCTGATTGATTTCCTTTAAGGCTTGAACTGTGCCTCTTCCAACATGGTGCCTCCAGGGACCAGCAAAGACTCACCTCACAAATGGATGAATGAGAGCCCTGCACCCCAACCATGGCGTGCCTCCTACTCCATTTACCCCTGAAGATTCAGAAGCCCTCACATCATATTTTCCTACAATTTATTTGGAGGACACACCACATTCTCCTTTTAAAAACCCCCTATTTCACAGCCTTGGAGTTGTTTCAGAAGAAAAATGGTGGAAGCAATAATTTGGGGACCTTAAAGATGGTCCAGCTATGATTTTGTTCCACCTCAAAACAGATGGTTGGCACCTGAAGAAAGCATGTCACTGTGCATGTCCCCATCTGCCTGTGGTGCATGAAGGCAGGTCAGGGTCAAATTGTGCGTCATCCTAGGACTGCACCGGAGGCCTCTTCCTGTTGAGGATGCAAAGATACATGACTTTCCTCTGAGGCAAACTTCCTGAATTCTTAGGTTTAAGTACTAGGCACTGAAGTATGGGGATGCTTTGTCCCCAGTTTATCTTAGAGCCCACAGCCAGTGGTTCTCAACTGGGGGCAATGAGCCCCACTGGAGACATTTGGCAATGTCTGGAGACATTTTTGATTGTCACAACTGGAGAGGAAAGTGTTACCGGCATCTGGAGGGTAGAGGCCGGGGATGCTGCTGAACATCTGACAATGTACAGGAGAGCCCTCACAACAAAGAAGTGTCTGGTCCAACATGTTGAGAGCGCAGAGGCTGAGAAACCGAGGTCTATACAGATGCCAACCTGCTAGGAGAACACTTTTTGTCTTGACAAACCAGTAAGCATACAAACATTTCCCTCCCATCCCCAGTTCCAAGGAAATGCAGCTACAGAGAAAGAGCGATTATGCAACTATTTCTGTGTATGGCATAGAGTTTCCTTTAACATCTCTCTCTCTCTCTCTCTCTCTCACACACACACACACACACACACACACACACACACACACACACCTCCTCATTAGTGATGGTAGCCCATATCCATGGATACTTTTCTCTGCCCTACAGGTTCCCCAAGGCAATTGTTTGCCCAACACTGCACCCCCTTCCGCAGGTGATGACACAACACTAGGAGGCTCAGGGGCTGCTCCCTCCAGGGGTCTCTGCTGAGAGCCCTGAGCTGAGCTTCCACCTGCAGCCCCACAGTTAGGACCCTTCAAAACTGCCTGGTTGCCTCCAGACATATGACAATGAAAATCTGCAGTCAGTGGGAATCAACTTATAAGAAAAGTTCAAACAATTGGACATTTTGTGTTTTATTATTGATCTAAAGTTTATTTTATGTTATTGTAGTTTATCATTTATAAAAGAACATGGCATGCTTTATACACTTTACAGACGTTGTCTATTTCAATACATGTGTGTTTTCCTTCCCCTAGCTCTAATGGCTGTTCCCTCAGTTTGCAAATCTGCCAAATATTTTTGTTTTTCTACCTCAAGATAATATTTATACTTCAGTAAAAAAAATAAATTAAAAAAGAATAAACAAACAAAAGATAACATTTTTTAAAGTTTCGAGAAGATGGCTTTTTCCAAAGTTTCTCTAGGTCTGTTTTGCAAATACCAAATACACTGTATTCGATACTTTACCAAGAACTAGTGATTTATACTTGAACTTGTAAAAAATTCTTCACATGGGCTAACGTGTGTATTAGTTCAAGGATAGTGTGATTAATGGGGTAAAGGAGAATCAGTACCTCAAAATTGAATGTAATGTGTAATACATATTATATTGGATCATATCAATATTAAAGCAATCATTATAATTTTGCCTATGAGTAATATCTTCCTGAGAGGAAAATCACTTTTCTTTAAAGTAGGTTCTAATTCTTTTAAGAGAACTAAAGTGTTTCTAGATAAATTATCATAATATATCAGATCTGGTCCCTAAAACTTCAAATATATATACTTTTGTTAACTTTTGCCATCTTTCATCTCCACTTGCCAGCGCTCACCCCATCATTTCTCTCTTGCCACTTTTCCTATGTATTTTAAAAGTTGTTTATTCCTCAGTGGTTTTCTCCTTTCACCTGAGAAAACACGACAGGGTCAAACTGATTCTCAAGAAGCAATAGTGACCCCAACTCAAATCTACCCTCCTCACCTGCACAGATCTGTCCTTGTCACGTGCTTTCCACAGCCAGTGTTCCTGAAGCTTTCCACCCATGTCCCTTGTCTTCATCCTTCTCAGAAGCAGCGTCTTCTCTTGGCTTCCCGATGGAGCTCCTTTTCATACCAACACTGCCTTTGAGATCTGAGCCCTGGCTTCACCTCACTTCCATCCATCTTCTTCTTATACAGACTCCCAGGGTAACCATTTTTGAGGTGAATTTCAGCATGCAGTCTCCTTCTCCAGGTCCTTTGCCAGGATGTTCCAACTCTTCTTTCTTTCAGGGGGCTTGTGTGTTCAGTACAAGATTTCTTTCTCAGAGCCCTGTTTCCCAAGCCCTTGTGCATGCTTACTTTTGCCCAAAGGTTTTTTAAAGTAACCTGTTGCAGTTGCATCTGTCTTAATAGCCAGGGAACCAGAGAACAAACATTCCCCACCTTGATGCATCTACACCCTCCCCAAGCTTATGAAAGATTGGCTTAAAGTCCCACAACCTGTGTGGAGCATGGCAGGTAGGTGGTGTGTTATCTTGGTTCTCCATGACACTAGTTGGGTCTCTGTGACACTTCAAGTAGATATTGTGACCCTATCCTGTGCTTAGCACTGCCCTAGATCATAAAAGGTAATGCAGGTGTATTTATTTTACCGACCATGAATGCCACCATTGTTGGACTAAGCACAGTGAGAATCAGCCATCAGGCAATTTTTACCACCTCAACAAGCAAAATTAATTCCCCTTCCAAATGCAAAACAGGCAAACCCTCTGAGAAGCAGAGAGATGCTGTGCATACAGCTGGGTATTATGTCTGTGGAAGGTGATGGTTCAGACTCTTAGGAGCAATGAGGATGCTCTGTGCCTCTTGTCTGCCCCAGAAAACCTGGGTGAGACACACTTCCTGAAAGGGCAAAGAGCTTTGGTTCCCATGTCACAACCTCTTTTGATATTCAATCTTCTAAGGAGGATTTCTAACCTGAAATCCATATGATTTCCCCACCTCTGAAGTTCCAGAAGTGTTGCTCTCTTTCGCTAGAAGATTTATAATGGGTAGACAAGAGCAAAAAGAGAAAACCACACCATCGTGGTTGGAAAGATGTCTGGGGTTCTTTAAAAATAATGGTGTGCTGGGATGAAGGGGGAGAGGTTGGTGTTTAAGTCCCCCGTGGGTCTGAAATCAAGCTTGCTCTGGTCAGATTGGGACCAGCTCCAGGGGCTGGTAATCTGATCGTCTTTCTCGTTTTCATGCTGTGTTTTCTTCAGAGCCCCTTCTCCTGGTTCCAGCCTGTGACTGTGTGATAAGACACAAGAAATTTAGTCATCATGGCTGCACTAAAGGAGCTCAGGGGAGGGATTATGACATCTCATAGCCCTTACATTAGCCACGGACAGGGGTGGCTCTGCTGTGATTACAGGATGCTACACCACAATGGTTTTCTCCTCCTTTGCCTGCTTGTGGATATATATATATATATATATATATAGCCTGTTTTATTTATATATTCACTTCCTAAAAAGAAAGCTTAACCCAGAAATAGTCATCATCACAATCAGTGTCCTCCATCTCGGCATGAGGCTCTCCAAACTTGTACACCCAGACGAGGCTCCATTCCTCCCCAACATGGGCTAGATCACTGTCAAGGACATTATTGGGAGCACTCATCTGTGTTCTGTCTTTATTAGGAAATGCAGACTGTGGAAGCTGAGCAAATCAACATGGAATACAGAGAGAGCACCAAGGGGAGCAGCATTTAGGGAAAATAGAATGAATTGCAGAGACAAAGCAGACAGTGTTCTTTCCTGTCACTTGGGGATGTGCAAGGTTTTTTGCAAAGAGCTCACTTCTAACTATGGTTGATGCCTCCTCTCAAGTCTGCTGGACAAAATATGCAAATGCCTCCAACAAGACCTGTGTTTAGGAAGTCTTCACATTGTAGATCTTTCCATTGAAACATTTCATTCCCCTTTTAAATTCTAGCAGTTAAGAGCAAATAGAACAAAAAATAAATTGTACTAATTAACATTAAAAATATATATATATTCAATTTTATTCTGGGGAGACAAGTTAAAAATAGTTGGAAAAGACTACAATTTTTCTCTATAAGGAAGAAAGTATGAGGTAATGTAAGTAGGACACACAGAGAGAGAAGACAAAAGGTACATGCCATTGTGTATCGCCAGAGGGTTGCAGTAATTTTCAACTAGTTGCAAATCATAGTCTGAAAATTTAATTGTAAATAAATGGAAATGAACACTGACTGCAAATCTCATTTCAGAGCCATGTACCAGAAGAGCCTAGACGCCAGTCTGCCATTGAAGAGTGCCTGAATTTGGGTGCAATGTCTCACCTGTAAACAGGTATAATTATGTCTTCCTCAGAAGGTTTTGGTGAGGGTTTAATTAAGTGCCATAATACAAGTTAAGCACTGGTAACGTAGTAGGAGCTCACCAAGGCCATGGTTACCAAAATGTCACCATGGTTGCCCAGGACCCAGGAGAAAAATGGAGTGCTAGCTCAAGTCGATTGGGAACCAGGGGAAAAACAAAACAAAACAGGGTGAATCCCTGGATCTATTGTACCAACTCTGAAATGGGTTTGATGCAGGACTGATTTGACGTCTGCTCCAAGCTTGCTCGCTTTCTCTCTCTCCCTCTCTTTCTCTCTTTTTGTTGTATAAATCATACCATACCCTGGTTGGTGGCCCCTATTTCTCAGCCCTAGGAACACTAATGTCTATTAGCATCTTCCCTGAGTCTTCCAGGTTAAAGCACCCTGCTGGCCACCATACTTAGCCATCTGCTGCAGAATTATATTCTCCTTGTTGTTGATGCCTAAGGTCTGCTGTTGGGGAATTCTAGCCTTCCTACTGGTACCTGGAATTCCCATTTCATGTCAGCATCTCTTATGGGCAACCCAGACCTATGGCTGAGAGCCACCACTGAGTTTCTCAAAGACACTAATCTAAATAAAGAGTCCACTCTGAGGCCTTGTAGGGATCTGGCTAGGGGCCTTTGTTTGCTCTCATGTAATAAGCTCATCTCCCAGCGCCACCTCCCTGAGCCTCTGTCCTTCACCTCAACACCGTGACAGGGAAGTTCCAGCTTCTCAACTCCATTCATTCCAGCTCATCTATTGGTCCACGCTTTAAGAAGCCACATGGCAAGTATATAAAGATTCTTCCTGGTGTCCTAGTCCAGATGTTAAGCCCCAAGTAACAAGGACTGCTCCTGTGTCAGTAAACTCTCTCCTGCACAGATTTACATTCTGCCCTTCCTAGTTTAATGCCTTCAAGGTCATTCCTGCATGTTGTCCATGTGCCGGAAGAAATCTGCAATTCTTTCAGTTAGTAACCTCTCTCTTCCAGAGCAGGAAACATAATTCCCTGCTCACCTGTGCTGTGACATGAATGTGGTTATTGGTCTGGAAGAAATGAGAGGAAGTGTCAAAGGTCAGGCTCCTAGGGAAACAATTTCTGAGACTGAGATGGGAAATCAGTTTCCTGGGGAGCACTCTTGGAAGCAAAGTGTGTGCAGGGGAGGGGAGCAGCCTTGAGCAGAGAGAGGAGCTGTGCTACAGAACTAATCCAGCAGAGGCTTTGATTGGTCCTGGGGAGCTCGGATGCTGGGATGATCCTTCAAAGTTGTGCCAGTTGGGGCAGAGTGGCTTTTGGATTCTCTCCCGGACATGGCATTGTATTTACACTGTCTCGGGAAGGGGTCAGGGCTTTGTGCTGGACACCGTCTCAGCTGAGCACAGTTACTGCATAGGAATCAGCTGAGTCCTCAGCAAGAAGCAGCACTGACCCAGGCCAAGGGAGTGGAGGGTTTGGCCCTGTTGAGGATTTTGGGCGGTGTGTCCAAATCCACCATGTGTCACCCACTGCAGTCCACACTTTGTACCCCTTGAGTCCATTTGTTTGTTTTTATAGTGAGTTCATCCCATTGAAAACAGTGGCTCCAAGATTCTAGCTGGCTGTACCTCCTGGGAAAACTCACAAGAGGAAGTTCAGCCTCTGCCCCTGCAGGTGGGCCTCCTCACTGCCCCCTGCACTGGCCATCCTAGAGTCCCCTCCCCCTGTCCATTCTGCTGCCGGCCACACGTCCTTCTGAGGCTGTGGTGTGTCTCAAAGACAAGAGTGGGCAGGGGAGCTGCAGCAGATGAGCCAAACCTGTTTCCCAGCATCTGGGATGTAAGAGCAGCTCTTCTCTTGCTAGGAGGGTGAACTTCCCCTTGCCTGCTGGTCCAGCACCACCAGGACTCTGAGTGATAGAAGGTGCAGCCGTGGCATAGGGTTGAATGAATAGTCTCTGGGTACCCTGGTAAGAAGTGTTCACCTTTGGGAACCATGACCTCATGACCCACAGAACCTGAAGGTGCGGAGGATGGAGGAGGAGCAGAGACTCCCCCCAGTCCTGAGAGCAATGGTGAGCGGGGCACTTCTGACTTTTAGCCTTTGACCCCATGTGCCCAAACTTTGCCTTCTTCACAGGGACCCAGCCTTTGCTCCTGTCAGTTAATTAGGGCTGTGAAGCTGGCTCAGCCTGAAAACTAGGTCGTGTTGACTTTTGCTTGTGTAGACCAGCTCCCCGATCCCCCAGTTTTCATTTCTTTTGGTTGGACAGTTGAGCACCGTTCTTGTTGACCACCATCTTGGCTCCTGGGGCCATCCGGTTCTACTAACCACCCCCATCACTCCCTCTGGGTCAAGCTCCCCTGATTCAGAGACTGACACCCACTACAAATCAGCAGCTCCTCCCAGCACAGAGGCTGGGAACCACATCCAACCCATGTGCTGTCCCAGAACCCATGTTTGGGTTTGCTCCACTGTTGCCACCTTGAAATTCTTAACAGATTTAATGGAGGTCATGCATTCTCATGTTGGGCTCTTCAAGTTATAACTATTCCCGAGAACACAAATAGGGGCAAAAGGTACCTGCTGGAGGATCATGAGCCTTTGTGTGATGGGAGAAACCATAGCCACGGATTAGGATCCCAGGGAGAATGTGAGAAGGGAGGGCAGAGGCCTGAGGGGAGCCTGCAAGGACCAGAGGCAGGGCGGGCAGAGTCTGCAGAGAACTCTGAAGGGAGGATGTCCACACGGAGCCCCGTGGGGTAAGCATGTCACAAAGGAGACTGTGACAAAGGCATGAAGTGGAGGCGGGTGACATTTAGTAAGAAAGGACTAAAATGTGACGTTTCCATTTGAGAAGGAAAAATCCCTACCCTCAGCGGGAGCCATTCCAGCTGGGTAGGGGGCTCGGGGCATTGGGGAATGGGAAGGGAGACTTGACAAGGAAGAGAGGACCAGGGAGCACTTGGTCAGGGACGAGTTTTTTTTGTTTTTTTGTTTCTTTCGGTATGCGGGCCTCTCACTGTTGTGGCCTCTCCCGTTGCTGAGCACAGGCTCCGGACGCGCAGGCCCAGTGGCCATGGCTCACGGGCCTAGCCACTCCGCGGCATGTGGGATCTTCCCGGACCGGGGCATGAACCCGTGTGCCCTGCATCGGCAGGCGGACTCTCAACCACTGCGCCACCAGGGAAGCCCAGGGGCGAGTTTTTGACTCGAGAACATTTAGTGCGCTCTGAGGACAGGAGAGTGTGGATGTGTGTGTGTGTGTGTGTGTGTGTGTGTGTGTGTAAGATCCAGTCTTACAGGTAGTTAATATATATATTTTACAATTGTATGTTCCCTAAATTGACCACCTTTTCCTGCCCAGAACATTTTATTTTAACATTTTATTTTATATTGGAGTATAGTCGTATAACAGAACATTTCAAATTTGACGAAACTTCTGACATATCTAAGCCCTCCTCCTCTGCAGACTTCCCCCTTTCATAAACACTGACAGCAGTTTTTTTTTTTTTTCTTCCTTAAGGCAAAAACTCAAATGACAAAGCAAAACATAACCCTTCCAAGCTCAGCGAACGGCTAAATTTATCAATGTTCTCTCAGTTTATGTGAAGTAGGAAGCTGAACCTTAATTGGTGTGTTTTGTTTATTTTTCTTGGTTTATTTGCCTCCATCCAAGGGAAATTTATCACAGTACAAAGAATCATATCTCCAAAGCTTTATGCAGTTAACTATATTTCTAGGTGAAAACCCCAGGCTTGATAATCCACTCTTTTCAGGGTCTAGTTTAAAGGTCACTTCTTGTTTATGGTTTTGTTTCGTTTTTGAGGCTGACACGGTGGAGATGTTAAGAAAAACTTAGAAGCAGGTCATAAAGGAACACTCTTTCTCTTTCTGGCATCAGAAAGGATGGGAAGGGTTGTATGGCACTGTTGGTGGGTTCTAGGTCGTGGCCACCCTAGTAAGAAAAAATCAAAATATATTCCCACAGGTTCAGACACAACTCTGCTCGTATATTGTAGGCAGTGCATAGGCTAAATGTTTTACCATAAAAATAGCTCCGTTATCCAGAGATACTGTCAGCATGCACATTTTCATTTCATGTGACGCAGATATACACAAACAACGGATTCTGAGGTCTACATTGAACTCTTGGCATCACACTGTGCTGTGATGAACTGTTTTTTTAATCCCAGTGTTACGGTTTCAGGAAAACCGCTTTCTGTTTCTGGAGGAATAAGATGTTTAGTCCTAGCCTAGTGAAATATTGATAAGGTTCTGATTTGCAATGATTTTCTGTCTTCGCTGATTTTCGCAGTCTGTAGTCAGTTCACATTTCCCTGTGATTTGCACACATCCAAAGTCAGGGGAAATTAGGCCAGAGCTATTTCACGGGTGTCCACAGTGACAGCGATGTCCCCAGATATAGGAATTTGCCATTACATTGCTGCTTTATTTGGTCCACCATAAATATTTCATTCAGCCCTAAACGAGGCAGCTACTCAATTCACAGTGATGATGTATATACGGTGGGATTATCTGCAGTTCATTCAAAACATACTAACTTTTAAACTGTCTTGTTTAAAATGTTTTAGTTATTTTAGATGATCAAATTTTTTTAGGAAGATGTACCTTTGCTGCATTTCACAAATTAAATATTCATTGAAACCATATGAAATTGCAAATATTAGACAATTTTGACATACAAAAAGGCACTTTCTTATAGGTCCACTTAAATTATATTTCCTGTCATGCATGTGAGAATATATGTGATCATGAAGAATTTATAATAGAGCTTATAGTATTTTTTGGGTTTTTTTTTTTTTTTTTTTTGTGGTACACAGGCCTCTCACTGTTGTGGCCTCTCCCATTGCGGAGCACAGGCTCCGGATGCACAGGCTTAGCGTCCATGGCTCACGGGCCCAGCCACTCCACGGCATGTGGGATCTTCCCAGACCAGGGCACGAACCCGTGTCCCCTGCATCGGCAGGTGGATTCTCAACCACTGTGCCACCAGGAAAGCCCAAGCTTATAGTTTTAATGGAGCAAATAGTAACTTATTGGAAGCACTTTAATTAGGATCTTTTGTTTTAGTGAAATTTTATGCACTTGATGTTGAAACTGTAATTTTTAATAGAAAAAGACTACAGTAGATAGTGAACCAGAGGAAAGACCCTTCCACCCTTTTTTTAAATTATTTTTATTTTATATTGGAGTATAGTTGAATAACAATGTTGTGTTAGTTTCAGGTGTACAGAAAAGTGATTCAGTTTTATATATATATATATATATATATATATATATATATACATGTATCTATTCTCTTTCAAATTATTTTCCTATTTAGATTATTACAGAGTTTTGAGCAGAGTTCCTTGTGCTCTACAGTAGGTCCTTGTTAGTTATCTGTTTTAAATATAGCAGTGTGCACATGTCAATGCCAAACTCCCAGTCTACCCCTCCCCCCACCCTTCCCCCTGGTAACCGTGAGTTCATTCTCCAAGTCTGTGAGTCTGCTCTGTTTCATCAGTAAGTTCATTTCCATCTTAAAGACTGCAGAACTATATGATTGAAAGACCCAACAAGTACATGGTTTCCAACTTCAAAATAAGCCAAAATTCTGACTGAAATAAGTTTCTTGCATTAAATCAAATGTGTTAATCTGTATGAAGTTTTTGGTTGTTTAGTGACTTGTTTTGGAAACTTCACAAAAATAGTAATTCAAATATTTATGCTTTTAACAATCGCAGCCAACATTTCTTAAGCACAGAATCGGATGCATGCCGATGTCATAAGTATTCACTTATTATGTAGCACAACACAGTCCATGCAACAAATAATAGTATTATCACCATTTTACAGCTGGAAAAAACGTGGCATGTCAAAGTTATGAAACTTGTCGAAATCACACAGCTGTTTATCACGGTAATCTTTGGGATTAAACTCTGTGCGTGTGTGTGTATTTAACTCTAGGTATTTCAAAATAGTGTTTATTTTGCTGTAATATGTGGAGAAGGTTCTAACTTGCATCACATTTGTAAATTCCCAAAGTTATTGTAACACAAAGAAACATCAAATAGCCTAAAGAAAAATACTGTAGGATGGAAGAAAATAAAGGGGGGCCTTGAGAAAAGTATTCCTGCCTCTAACCCTACATGTAGAGAAGACAGGAGGAAACAGACTCCAGTGCGTTGGTTAGTTCAGGCCATGCCCTCCCATTGAGGAATGGGGTCAGGACATGGACCCAGATCTCAGAGTGAAGGGCGTCCCTCGTCCCTGCTTAAACCCCGGTACTGATGCTCGCTGGCTGGGAGACTGAGTGAATCGTGAGACCTTCACATAAGTGTAATGATGTTTTGAGATGATCACACTTGATTTCCTTACAAGATGATTGGGTGCTGGTTCAGCAGAGAAGAGGAAAGAACATGAATGGATGTGAGAAGAAAGAGCCCAGTGGGGCAAGGGACGGACTTGGCCTCTCGGTTCCCCAAGAAGGAGCCGTGAATGGGGATTTAGTCCAGCTGGCCAGCACAGCCCTATGGCCCTGTGGCAGCTCCCCACCAGGAGAGACTCACACCTATAGTTTTTAATAAGCACGTGTCAGTTCTCTCCTGTCTTTTTGAGGATGTGGCCATAGTCTTAAGCAAAGGCCATTGATCACCGCATTTCCATGTTGTTGTGACGCTGGCCTCATATTGCAGAGGCCACTGGGCTCCCCTGCTCTGTCAGGTGCACACTTGGGCCCAGCATGACAGGCAGGGTGGTAATCGTCATCATCTAATTACACTGCCCGCTGCCATCGTTTGACTTCATCCTTCCAGTGAGTTCTCTCAAGAGGGATTAGGGCAGCTTCCCCGTGTCAGCATCGGGCCAGGGAAACAGCTGTGCTGCAGTGGCCAACATCAGGCCCCCTTGGAGGCTGACAGGCTGTGTCTTTGACCCGTACAAGGAACCTGAGTTTGGGGTTCGTTTGTTTCCTTCTGACCCTGACATTCTTGTTGTCACTTGGATGTATGTATATATTTCACACAGGGGAACCCATTCCCGGAGGCGTAGCCCTCAGCTTCTCTCCTCTCCTCTCTCTGGTTTCGCATTTTGTCCTGCAGTGCCCTTCACTGCAGGATCCACACTGCAGCCACGCAGCCCCTCCCATGAAGAGGGAAGGAGGGAGGCCACTGATTGCAAAGTGAGGTGGGAACCACTTGAGTCTAGCACCCCTAGGACAGCAGCCTCAGCCAGGGCCACGTGCGGCCTGGGATGCAAGTCCCTCATCGAAGCACACAGAACCACATAGAGGAAAAAATGGGCCGCCCCTTCCAGAACAGTCTCAGAAGCTGAATAGGGACCACAAATGGTGTCACTCAAGCACCGACACCAGAGGATTGCTCAGCATGGGGGTCGGGTGCTTCTCTAGAGATTAGGACTTAGGATTTTTAAATACTCAGGAATTCCTAAATTATTACTCTACCAAGTCTAAGTTAATTATCTTTTTTATTTTTTCCTGTTTTTCAGAGTCCAATCAGGATATAGTTTTATTTCATTTTATTTATTTTGCTTTTTAATTTCTTTTATTTTTCTATTTTTATTTATTATGTATTTTGTGTTTACTGTTTTATGTATTTATTGTATTATTTTATTTTATTTATATGGTCTTATTTTAAAAATTGTCCCATGTTACACTGTGACACCTTAAAGTGTACAGAAAGCCACATCCCTGCCTGGATCACAGGCCCCTTGAAGATGTGTTATTCTGCTTGATTTGAATCTCTGACCCTTAATGTTTTGTAAGTAAATTTGCTTGAATTTCAACTGCAGTAAAGTCTAATATTATAACAATTTTGCCAGAGTGACAGACCAAGCTATCAATCCCAAGATGATCTAATAGAGGGGCGATCAGTTTTCAGAGATGACACTTCTGGTTCTTGGGATCTGTTTAACAGCCTGGAAGTTATAAAGGACAGTGACCAGTGGTTTCCTTGTTTTGTTTGGTTGGCATTTAAATCACATTGTGTAAAAGCAGGTACAATACTAACCGTACAGGACCTGAACAAAATCTGCTCTAAGTTTGTAGCCATCAGTACAGGCAGCAGGATCCAATATTTCATAGGCCGTCCAAGCATTTCCATCATAGCTGCTCACTGCCGGGTGGTTACCTGCTTTGTTTCCACAGCCACTTTATAATAGCACGCCTGAGCCCAATCACTATCCAGGTTCACACTCTAAAATGAAACTATAAATTTCAATTTGGAGAAAATAAGCCCTCATTTGGGTTCATATTTTTTAAATAACACATTACCATTGGCCACCTCAAGTCTGCATTTCTAATGTTATTTTATGCATTTGACAGTAGATGTTCCACTCGGCTTGGGGAGGGGGTGTGGGTGCGTGAGGGATGGGGTCTGCTTAAAAGGTAGGAATTTATTAGAGCTGTCAGTCAGAGCTGACAAGAGACAAATGATTTCTGAAGATATTTAAGACATCTGTGTATGCTCCATTGTCTGCAAGCTCTGAAGTTTCAGAATCCCATCTTCAAAACCTCTTCAAAATACTGTCTCCACATTTTAAGGGTCTGAGAAACAAAGCAGAGTGCCAGCTCTAGAATATTTCATGAGGATATTTCGGTACAAAGCTCAAAGGGTAGGGAAAGCTATGGAGAGGGATGCTAGATGCCCAGAGGGTAGCCCAGGCTGGGATGACCACTGTGGTTCCAGTAGCATCCATACCATCTGCCCTGTTCCTTTCTACAAAGCTAATTAAGTTACATGTATGCCACTGCAAAGGCAGGAACAGTTATCCTGTGGATTTGTCTTTTGCCTTCTTTCCAGGTTTGATTGTGGGTTTATTTCCAATAATGTTTTGATCCTTTGCTATCCTGTAAAATGGAGAAAATTTGATTAAAAAGAATCATATATAAGAAGCTACCATTCAGACATAAGTCATGGTAAATATGCTCATGTAATGTTTCTCTTCCTCTCAAAATAGCCACCCTAAATAGCAGAGGGGTAAAATATATTTTAAAAGCAAATCAGTAGATTTGTATGTGTGTATCATGTATGGTTTATGATAGAGTGATTTTGGGTGGAAGATCTCTGTGTTTTATCTGACGCATTTTTCAATGTCATGAACATTTGCATTGAAATCATCATTGTAAAAGATACGTTGGTAGGTTAAAAATGCTGTTATTTTATAGCTACATCCCTGTCATATTCGGAAGCGAGAGACAGGCATGATTTTGCAGCAGAGAATAAGCTGCACCTCGGAAATTTGAGAGCCACTGTTTTCATAAGCACCAGCCAGAGGCATTTACTTGATTTATCAGCAAGTGAAATTTCAGCCAAGTGGAGCACTGTCATCAGATCAGTGACTGGGCATGCTGACTTTAAAGGGCTCCATCTCACCACTTCTGTGCATTGCCTTTGCCATGTCGCTTGGCTGCTCTCTCCCTAAATGGGGGCCTCTATTTCCCCTCCCTTTGAATCAGGGTGACCTCACGACCCACTGTAGCCAATAGAAAGTGGGAGAAGTGATGTCCTGGCTGTTCTGAGCCTCAAATAGCTGTGTGCAGTCTCTATCTTTCCTGGTGCTTGACAGCATTGACGTAAGAGGGATACCAGACTAACCTCTAGAGAGAACCTCATCATCCCAGCCCAAGGAGTCAAGACCAGCCTGAAACGGCCACCCACACCAAGCCCTGTTTGATCATAGAGGCAGAAGTCTGCCCCACTGGCCTATAGGTGTCTGAATAATGATAAGTGTTTATTGTTTGATGTCCTTGAGTGTGGAGATGTTTGTTATACCATAACTAACTTATACATTGTCACCAGTGTTATGATAACTGTCACTTACTAAAATCACATAAGGTACTGAATGTTTTTTATACAGTCATTGTTTTAATTAACGTTTTGAAAATCCCTTAAGGAAGATAATACCATCCCCATTTTAGAAATGAAGAGACCGAGGTTAAAATTTTTGTCAGTATAATTGAACCTATGTCTGCGTTATTACTAAGTTTTAGGGGTCCAGCTTCCTCTTTCTACCATGTAGTGCTGCCCCACTAAGGACTGGGCTTCATCTCATGACTTCATCCAAAAGGTCTTATGGTAACACTTCCTCCCTGTGTGAACATCAGGCCCTGCTCTGCATCTTGCCCTGTGAACAGCTGGCTCCAAGAATGGTAGCTCCTCCCCCTCAGCTCCCAGCTGGCTCTCCTCTTCTTTCTGCTTCTAGTTGGAGTGGGGTGATCCAGACATCAAGCTAGCAGTCGGGACGTGTACCCGTATCATTTCCCACCCCTTCAGAGAGTGATTTGATTAGTTGTAATGAGCCCTGGACTTCTGGCCTAGCACAGAATCATCCACCTTCCTGTGTCCTCTGTCAGTGGCCACGTAGTACAACACATTGTTTAGTGTGTGAGGACAGTGGGTGTGGGAGAAGTGATATCATTCATGATTTCCTGTAGTGAATAAGTCACTGCCCTGGGACAAGAACCCACTGCTATAAGGTCCAGCCACACTCTTCTCCATCACATCTGGGACTTTCTTGAAGGAAATAGAGTAGGTGTCTCTTGGTACATTTTTCATAGAACACCTGGTTGGTCTCTGTCCTTGACATCAGGGCAGGGTTAGATGTAACTTACTAAATACATACACATGCACTCACGCACAGACATACACACACACAGCTTAGCAAGACTGGGCAAGACTGTCTCCTGCTTAATTCTTAGGTAAAATTGTCTGTTTAGATCTGAATACATCCCTGTACCTATACTGTCTTTGGAAATTCCAAGGTAAAACTTGTTTAAGAAAAAAATAATAAGTTTTCATAAAACACAAATGTGCCTTAAAAAAGAAAAGTAATTCCCGTTCTCAGAAAGCTCTGTGGAGGAAGAGAGTAGTTTCATCTTTAAAAATCTGTAAATTGGAATAATCATGTGAACCTTTTGCTCTGAGTTTGCACTGCATATGGCCCAGGTTGTGGACCAAGGACAGAAAAGTGAATACTGATGCCCTCATTTTATCACTTTTTAAAATAAAAAAGGCTTGCACAGAAAAGCATTAATAGGAATCACAAGGCACTCTGTCTGAAAATAAAGGCATGTTCTCCAAGATTCACATGTTGATATTATAGTTGGGGAGAATGTTTTCCACCAGCAGAAACCTCTGTTACACACTCTCCCAAGAGTAGCTCAAATGGTCTGAATCCAGACTTTATTTTGAAGTGAGAGGAACAAATTGGCTTAATAGGCAGCCATTTGTGGCCAGGTGAATTGACAAAATATTTAGGCATGCAAGGATCACACGTTCGTTGAGGAAAAGAATCATTTATTTTTAAACTACCGTGAGACTAGAGAAAAGAGAAGATGGAGTGGTGGGTGGGGTGCTTTCCGTGTAAAATATTGCAGTGGGTGGAGGAGGGGGCCTTGTTCCTCCATGTCCCCCCTACTCCTGTTGCCTCACCCTCCTCCACCAGGAGACAGGGCCCTTGTGCCCACATCCCACCTCCAAGCTGGTCTTTATTAAACTGAACAGATTGTTCATTTTTGCTAAGGAGCCACGGTCTTACCCCAGGGGTATTTTCATTTTAAGAGCTGTCAGAATTTTAAGCAAAGATGTGATATTCAGATGACAGTAGTGGAGGAAGGATGCTCTGCTCCCTGGAAAGCCTGGCAATTGCAGGCCCTGGGCTTCCTCTACCAGCCCCGAGATGGGTGTGCCTGCCAAAACTGATGCTTGCCTTTGTTTTATAGCTTTTGCCACCAAGGTTGAGTGGCAATCTCAAATCAGAATCTCTACAGAAATTATTTTTGCCACGAAGTTTCCTGATTTTCAGTTTCTCTCTTCTTCTTTGCTCACATGTCACTGAATTCTAAAATATGCTAAAGGTAGAAAGAGCATATCAGGAGGATGGACTGCAAACCCTTCACTTTACAGATGAGGACACAAAGAGGTTGCAAAGTCAGGGGACTTGTCCAGGTTCCCTGGGTGGCTGGTCCCTGCAGAGCAGCATGTGGACCAGACCTCTGAGTGCAATGCAGTCTGCCCTCCTTGACATCAGCTCCAATGGCCTCCAGCAGGCCAGCATTCCAGGCACAATGTTGAGAATGATCTAAACCCTGCAGATCTTACCAGTGCCTTTGTTCTGGAAAAAAAAAAATACAGAGAAATAGTATTACTGGGTTGCTCAGAAGGAGGCAAATAAAGAGCTTGGAAAATCTGAGCAGAACATATGAAAAGCATACAAAATAAGTTTACGCTTAATAACAGTCAATGGTGATGGTATGAATGGTGCTCGCTGCTTGAATCCTTTAAGAGTCACTATGTCCTAGTAACTTCACATCCTTGCTCTTGCACAGGGAGAAACCATGGCTTTGACTCATGCCCTTCCAAGCTGTTTCATGAAGACAAAGCTGAATGTTTAAAGAGGAACACAAGCTTCATGCAGATATACATGCAAATATTGAGTGTTTTTATGATTCACATCCTCATCTCCTCCAAAGGTGTGACACAATGTTTGCAAAAAAAAAAAAAACAAAAACAAAAACAAAAACAAGAGCAAGAAAGACATGTATAATAAGATCTTTAAGTGGAAATATTTAAATGGCTATAAAAGACAGAAAGGGCCAGAAAATTATTATCAGAAATATCTGTTGTCGTTTAGTTACAGTGCATTTATTTCTACATTTCCCTGGCTACAAAGAAGGAAGGAAGTAGATTGTGTTATGATTTCCCATGTCTGATGGAAGGGAACACACCTGCTCATCAAGGGAGGTTTTGTCATCCAACTCAAGTCCAGGTGCCCATCACACAGTGAGACAAACAAGCTGAAATGTCACGGTTTAGAGCAGGGAAAGGCTTGCAATGGCCAAACAGGGAGAAAGGGTGGCTCATACTCAAAAGACCCGAATTCCCAGATGGTTTTCAGGGAAGAGTTTTTAAAGGCAACGTTTGGGGTGAGGGCCGCAGGTGTGTGACTTTCTTCTGATTGGTTGGTGATGAGGTAACATGGTGGTGTTTCCAGAATCTCAGTCACCAACCTTTTGCTTCCAACTGGTCTGGCATCTCAACACAAAGTTACGATCCTCCACCTGGGTGGAGGCCTCAGTTCCTGCAGAACAGCTCAAAGATCTGCATCAAATCATCATGTACATCCTGGAGGAGGAACAAGGACTCTGTTTTATTATCTGAACTATTGTTTCCTGACCTCTGTTCCTCTGTTTCTGCCTTTCCTCACTTCCCTAATTAGTAACTGCTTGAATCTGCTCTTTGGAATCAGGGAAGACCCAGGAGGCTAAACGCTTTTTTTCTTTAAACAAGAAAGTGGCAGGTGGGCCTGGAGGGACTCTTGTACATGGGAGGGCCCAGTGAGGTCCTGCTCAGTTTCCTTTTTGTTTTGTTTTGTTTTCTTAATTTAATTCTGAAAGAGAAGCATTGCTTGAATCCTTGGATGAAAACTCTAAGTCACATGATGGTCAGTGTCTTCACCCAAGGATTTCCCACCTGGGATCCTGCCTCAGCCTCAGGGGAGTCTTCCCTCCTCCCTGCCGAGCCCCCCATGGGGGGTCCTGCCCAGGGTTCACTCTGACCACTACTCGTGTGCAGCTGTGGAGGACACTTCCAAAGCACCAGGCCCCAGCAAGACCTCTCTGTCCCTCACCTTGCTCCCTGCGATGGTGGCTGTTATGTGCACCTGACTGGACCATGGGGGGCCCAGAAGTGAGGTCAGACATGACTCTGGGTGTGTCTGGAGGAGACTGACATCTGAACAGATGGATAGAATGATCAGATTGACCCCCCAACGTGGGTGGCCTTATGCAAGCCCTTAAAGGACTGAACAGAATAGAAGGCTGACCCTCTCTCAGGTAAGAGGCTGCTCCACCCGCCTGAGGTCCTTGGAGCTGGGACACTGGTCCCTTCCTGTCCTTGGTCAGGAGCTTCCATTGGCTGTCCTGGGTCTCCTGCCCATGGACTCACCCCTACGTCTCAGGCCTTGCCTGCCTCCGAGATCACGTGACCTGATTTTGTGTCTTGACTCTCCTCATAGAAGTTTGTAGACTTCCTCTGGGCTGTGTCCCTCTGAGAACCTGGGTGCACACTCTATCCAGGCCCTTCTGGAAGGTTCGGAAAGGAGACCCAGTTCACTGTCCACTTACTTATTTCCCTCCAGACACCAGATCAGAGCAGAGGCTTGTCTCCATCATGAGAAAGGGCCAACACTGGGCAAAATGACAGTCACAGAGCCTCTTTTGGGACCTTCCTCCTTCTCTCCTGCCTTGTGGGACAGTCTCCCACCTCTCCTTTTTCCCTTGATTCCTGCTGCCCTCTCCCCACCTTTCAAATAGAAGCTTAAATAAAGCTTCCACTTCCATGACAAGGTGTGTGTTTGCTCTTTTTATGAAGACCGTGAAGTCTTGGTCGTAGATCCCACATCACTGCTGCTAAGCAATCCTGGGAATGGCTGCACTATGGAGAGTAACTAATACAAGTTTAAATTCCAGCTCTTTGCACAATGTTCTGAAAAAACAACTCCTTCATCACGGGGCCCAGAAATGCCCTGGGCAGACCTCCAAGGCAGTCCTCTATTTCAGGGGCCTTGTATATCAAGGCTGCCGAGGTGCCTTTGGGCACAGGCAGAAATGAGGGGAAATCACGAAAAATAGGTCAATTGGATTGTCCCGAGGCCATGGCACCCTTTATGTTTTCTGGTCCCCACTACTTGGTTCAGTATGCTGGAATTGGACCTGACACATCTTTTTACCCAGTATGATTGGGTCTTGATTCTACAGAAAAGGTCAATGCCCTGTGAGAAATTTCTGGAACAGTGAGACCTAACCGGGCACTGTCCCAGCCAAGCAACCACGGACAAAGGAGGCAGCCACTGGATTGCAGGCATCCTAGTTCCCCACCCTGGGGTTGTCACCCAGTTCCTTTGAACCCCCTCCATCTTGGCATTTGTCTTAGCCTCGAGCAGGTGTTTCATTGTGGCTGTGAACGTGGCACTGAGCTGGCATCTTTCAAGTGTGCAATTTCTGCAACTGAATTTTGCCGTCAAACTTTACCCGGGAGTGCGCTGACAGCACAGACTGCCCCAGCCACACTGATACAGCTCAGGGACAGGTGGGCACATAACAGCCTTTTTTAAACTCACACTTTTTAATTGATACATTCTGTCTATTGCAGATGTCCTGTGTGTTTGACATAACAGTTTGATTCGGTGCAGAGATGAATCCATCCGGTCTGGATAGTAAGCACAAAATCAAGAGGAGGAGGGATTGGATAAAATCTAAGGATCACGAGCGTGCAGTCAAGGCTTCCTCCTCGGCTGAGAGGTTGGAGAGATGGGAGAAAAGATCACCTCACACCGAGTCCCAGGGAGGGTGGTGATGTTTTCCTAATGGGACTAGCGTGGCAATACATTCTGAGTGCACAGTATCAAGGCAGAATTCACAAATCATTCAATTCTGGCTGGAGACTTTTGGATTTTGAATGGACAATTCTTTTTCCTAGATATTTGATTTGGAATGAAAGGCTAATAACATAATTGAGTACTTAGACTTGGTTTTCTTAGACATTTTTTGTCACATGGGAACTGGACGTCATTGCTGAGCAAGAAAAGTTCCAAGTTCGCGTGTGGGAGCTGAGCTCCTTACTCTCCATACGGTTATTGCATTGTTTCTACTCTGCTAATGTCTATCTTGTTCATTTCTCAATTCCCTGGCTCTGCTTGCCTAGTGATGGATGGAGAGTTTACTACAGCACAGAGGAGGGAGGACTGCAAAGAGAGGAACCAGAACAGGGCGCCTGCCTGGAGCTGGAGGTGTCGCGAGGCCTCTCCTGGAGGGGCCCTGGCCTGGGATCCTTCAGCAGCGCATCGGCAATTGTTTAAGTCGCGGGAAGAATGAGCCTTTGCAGGGAGATCACTTCCCCGTGTGTCCATCTTTGCTTATTTACACTAAAAGCAAAACAAACATGACAACCCAAACTTCCCAGCAAAAAGACATGAAATGGACCTTAAAATGCATTTAAAAATTAATTCAATTTAAAAAAGATTTCTAGTATTGAGTTATTTTTTTAAGTGACATTATTCACATATCTGAGACTGGTTTACATCCCTCTACAAGAGAAGTTAAGTCTTAGATATTAGAGTCCTAATTCCCAGTTGGGTAATGGACCACTTAGCCCTAAGGAAATGAGTAAGTTTTCACACTTTGATGCTCCTTTGAACTTTGCATGGTTTCAGGTACATTTTCTTGTTTGTATCATGTTTTTGTACATATTTAATGGCGCTAACACAAAACAGTGACTGTCCTGAAGCCAATGAGATAGAGAATTATACTACGCCATATAAGTGATCAAGTGTCAAACAGATTGAAAAACTTTTAAAATATGGTTGAAACTTATTTTTTTTAATGTTCTGATAACGCAAAGAAACAAATGATCAGTAGCCATGACTTTTACCTGACTGATGTGACCCTACGTGCACAGTGGTACGCACCCTATGTGAATTTTGAGAGTCTTCATGGAAGCTCACAGAACTGGATTCCCTCTTCATCTGTGCCTTCTGGTTTTCCAGTCCCTAAGTTTACCTTTGTTCCAGGAATCTGGTTTATAATGATGACCACATTAGCAGTATTAAGGAAAGCAGGTTGCAAACTCAGTCACGTAATGATAATTCAAACATCAAGGGAAAAAATAGATGGTGCTATAGACTAATGTTTATGTCCCCGCAAAGTTCATGTGCTGAAATCGTAACCCCAGTGTGAGGTGGGGCCTTTGGGGGGGTGCTTAGATCATAAAGGCAGAGCCATCATGAATGAGACTAGTGCCCATGTAAGAGACCTCAGAGGGCTCCCTTGCCCAGTCCACCATATGAGGACAGGTAGAGGGCTGTCACTAGACAGCAAATCTGCCAGTGCCTTGATCTTGGACTTCCAGCTTCCAGAATCATGAGGAAAAAAAAAAAATGTTGTTTACAAGTCACAGTCTATGGTATTCTGTTATAGCATCTTGAATGGACTAAGACATACGGAAAATAGTCAAGGTGAGTTTTGTTTTTTTTGTTTTTCTCATAGCTTGGTGAGTTCATTTCTTCATTAGAACTACATATTGTAATTTGATTTCCAAGGAAAAGGAAGCTGCCCACTTACACATTAGTCACTTGTTTGGAGGGCTGGGTGTCCCCTAAGAAGAGGTCAGTCCTGGGGTCCCAGACAAAGACCCTGCACTTTATCTGGCCATGCCCACCACGCCACAGTGCTGTTGTCTGCACATCATGGTGCTAACTGATTGATAGTGGTCAGCTCAGGCCACCAGCCCTGCCTGTCCAAGGGCCTCTAACCTACTGAAGTCCTGTTGTCCTCAGTGAGAATGTGAGGGAGGAAATGGTAACAGGGAGAAGAAAGTGTTTTTGTTTCCCGGAGAAATGATACAGTCATTCTGCAGACTTTTGCATGGATGTTCTTAGAACTAGAAGTATTGAATAATTGACCCAGGTCAACCTCTAGCTTGGTTCATGCCCATCACTGTGGGATTTCCATCTCATGAACTTGGCCTTTGCTAGAGAAGAAAAGACATTGTCCTTCTCATCAGCTGTAGCTTGAGACCACAGCCCCTAAACCGAGACCAGGTGTCCGCTGGTGAAGCCTTCGAAAGCTGCAAGTCTCTGCATAAAGTCCTTCTTCCTGGATGATGAAACATAATGGAGATAATGGGACGAAGGCTGTTAGGATGAAGCCCCAAACCTGAGTCATGTGGACCAAGTCCCAGCACGAACCAGCCCAGGCTGGCTTCCTGCCTCCTTACAGGGGGCTCTCCTCCCTCTCCCTGGACTCCCTCATCTTGAGCTCATTCCAGGCTCTCTGTGGAGCCGTGGCCCTCATCTCAGGCCTTGATCACACATCCCTGTCTCTGGAATCCAGCTTCCCACTTCCTTCCTTGGCTAACACATTCCCATCCCCAGATCCGAACTCGACTTTCCTGGTAGTGCCGCCTCCTCACACTGCATCCGTTACTCCTTGTGTTTGTTTTCATAACACACCACGTTTCTCTGTTTTGTCATGTTTGACATTATGATTACGTTGTCATGTTTGATTACTTGACTTTGTGTCCACATCCCCAAAGGGAGCCTAAACTCCATGAGGGCAGGTCCTGTTTCTGTCCGGCTCCTCTCACATCCCTGGCAAACAGCACCAGCACAGATGAAAAGTGGTTGATAATGGATGGTAGATGGGAGGGGTGGGATTGCAGTGAGCATGGACCAAAGGCAGACAGGCCGTCATCCCATCCAGCACCATCAGGGCGCCTGTCAACAGGTGAGAGACTGTTGATAGAATAAAGGTGTAAATGAACAAAAAATGACAGAGAGGGGACAGCCCCTCAGGAGGCTGCTGCTACTTTTCCAGAAGGAGACTGTGAGAGTTTTATTAGAACATTGGGAACAAGAGGAATATGGAAAGAAGTTGAGGTGGCAGCAGCCTGGTGTGGTGACTCACCAGGCACATGAAGAAAGGAAGGAGAAGAATCCAATGTGACCCAAGATTCTGCTTTCAGTCAAGTGAAGAATGAAGCATCATTAAGAGAAACAGAAGAGTCAGGAGGAAGGGCAGAGTCTTGCGGGAAGATTGATGGGGAAGGTTTTAGGTGCAATCCATTTGAGGTTGTGTGACTCCAAGAGGGTCCAGCAGGAATCTGGGTATCCACATCTGTGGTTTGGGAGAAGAGCTGGTCACTTGGAGGTCCTTCTTATAGAGGGGGTGGCAGAAGGTAGGGGCAGATGAGACCCCAAAGGACACAATGGGAAGAAGAGAGTCAAAGTCAGGATTGACTCGGGTGGAGGGAAGGGGATGCCTCAGGGACAGAGCGAGGTACCCCAGAGTCAGAAGAGGCCCAGGAGACAGGACGAGAGCGACCTGTTCTCAGGGACAGGAGAGGGTGTCCCACCATCAACCACTGTGGGTAAATGGAAAGAAAATGCCCTTGGTGAACATGTCTCATTGGAAAATGTAGCAGAGGGTTGGGGACTCCTGGTCGGTCCATTTCAAAACCTCGGGCCAGAAGGTGAGGAGGACGAACACTGTGAGGAAGACCGTGGATTTGTACCCTAGGGATGCTCTGAGCAGGCAGCTTAGTGAAGAGTGAGGGTGGATGCCAATGTCAGCCGTACCCACCGGGGTTACCTGAGATGCCAAGAAGTGAATGGCTGTGGCAGGAGCGTGCACAGTGTGGGATGTCGTCAGGGGGAGGTGAAGCTGTGCCACAGTCAAAGGAATGATTCAGAAGGACGGGAGAAGGCATCAAAGGCGTGGGTGGGTGTGTTAGGCTCTCCCTGGAGCAGGGTCATACATCTCCCCAGAAACCAGCAGTTACAATTGTAGTGACCAAGGTTTCTCCCACAGGACTGTGAGCTCCCTGAGGATCATGACCCCCAAAGCCCCATCAGGAGACCATGGTAGTCAACCTCAGACTCCAACAGAGTAAAATAAAGAGGAAGAACAAAAGTGAGGTCCTGGGCCAGTTTGGAGTCTAAGACCGTTTCAAATCCATCCTCTCATCTCACGGTCACTAGACCTCCTCTGGAAAGTGGAGAAGAGATTTCTAGGTCCAATTCTTTTGTTCATGGTATATTGCAGAGAAGATGGAAAAATGCAAGGTTGTGTCCAGAGAGAGGGATTCCAGGTCTCAGGGTTTCAGAGGCTAAGCCATTCAAGCTGACACCCAGGCTGGTTGAAGGAATCGTGAGGCCGGTGTTCCCATGACCTGGTGTGGTTGCCGAGGGTGGGTCCTCACTGATGCAGGAGGAGAGCAGGGATGAAGAGAGGCTCTTCTTTCTGCTTGGGTCCTTCCTTGAGGGGAGGGAAAGTAAGTTTCCCTGAAGCAACACAGTTGGCAAAGCTAATCCTTAGTGCTCTGATCCACCCTACCTCCAGGCACTAGAGACCCCGGGAGAAGGGAGTGGTGGGAAGGCAGTGTGATGAAGGGCACGATCCTTCATGAGGATGGAAGCCCAGCCTGTCCAGGAGGAGGCCCTGGAGAACTTGAGGAGGTTCTGGGTTTCAGGACATATGGGCAGCACAATTGGGACTGGACAGAGGAAGGGATGTGTTAGGTAGAAGCGAAGGATGAGCCAGGGTTGGGTTTTGACCTTGGACCCGAGACCAACCCAGGTCTCCACGCCGACTGACTTTTAAAAAAATTAACTTTAAACTCACTCTTGGCAATTCCCTGGCTGTCCAGTGGTTAGGAATCTGAGCTTTCACTGCTGAGGGCCCAGGTTCAATCCCTGGTTGGGAAACCAAGATCCCACAAGCCACACAGCATGGCCAAAAAGATACATAAAAGAATAACCTCACTTGTTTTTTTTTTTTTTTCCTTATCAACCATGAACCACAGTAAAAATGCACATTCTGTCTAAACTGAAATACTTCACTTTGTTATAAAAATAGACTAGCAAATGCAGACCCCTGACTGGCAACAGCATGGTTGCTGTTACACAAAATGCCCCGCCTTCTGTAGGACCAGGCACAGAGATCGTGGTTGTAGAGCACAGAGCAGGGGAACAACGTTTTAAGCACTGGAAATCGGATTCCATGGCTTGCTCTCTCTCCTTGTCAGATGGTGGTCAGTTTTTTTTAATTAGTGGTCCACCCACCTTGATATCACAGGAGCAGAAAGAATTGCTTCATTGTAGAAGAATCTGTTAGGATAACCACATGGGAAAGTGTCAGAGACAGATCATTCTGGGGTTTCCTTATAGACTGTTTTGTAAATAAATCAGACTTTTTAATTGCTCTGTCAGAAGGATCTTTCTTTGAGCAAAAGGTGTCTGTGGCTGAATGCCCAGGACATGTGTTTGGTCTGGCAAAGGGCTCCGGGCTCTTGTTCTCAATATCCACAGCGACCTCTCAGATTCCACGTACATAGTAACAATTAAAAGCACACAATGGCACGACCATGTTCACGGTGA
The DNA here is from genome assembly GCF_005190385.1 of Monodon monoceros. Classification (NCBI taxonomy): domain Eukaryota; kingdom Metazoa; phylum Chordata; class Mammalia; order Artiodactyla; family Monodontidae; genus Monodon; species Monodon monoceros. Next base: position 3,937,496 of record NW_021703768.1, on the reverse strand, counting down.
CAGAGGCAGGTTGGCTGCTTCCCATAACAGCCTCCCAGGCAGGCGGAACAAAGGGCCTGGGCCCATCTGCACGGGGCTCTGAATGCTGCCTGTTCCAGAGGCTACCCTCCTCCTCCTGCACCAGGGCATGGGCAGCCCTGGGCATTAGGATGATAATGAATTCCAGGCGAGCAGACAGACCCGACAAAGGGATGGGTTCCCGGGTAGTAACTTAGCAGGTGGAGGACACAGAGTTGTGTTGACTCCCTGTGGATGGATGGATCGACCTGAGCATCTCCACATGGGTCCCTTTGCTTGAGTGTTTCCTTCTGGGGATGGGAAAGAAGAAAGAAGCCCTGTGTTCTGTGTAGATCGTGTTGAATGCCAGGGTCTTTTCGCACATCGGAACATGCCTTCTCTGCAGCTCACTCACTCCTCTGGCTCTCCCCGTGGGTTCAGGACTTTGCTGCAGACAGTTTGATATTCTTACCCAGACCCTCTCATTTCTGTCACAGAGGGAAAAGTGAAGCACTCATGGTGGGTCCTCCAGGACATGGTCCAGCAAAGCCAGCATCCTAAAGATAAAAGAGTCTCCTTATTGGTGAAGAACGATGCTTCTGATTATAATCCTTGAATGGATTGTCTACGACCCCCAAAGAAAAGCCTGAAGCTCTGGGAGGGGCTGAGAGAATCCCCCAAATGCAGAACAGGAGGGACGCACTCTGCATCTGGCCTTTGGGATGGAGCAGGCTGGGGACACGTCCCAGAATTGATTGGACATGCCTTGCCTTTCTTGCACAATCTCTTACATTTAAGAATTGAAATGAGCCTTCGGGAAGTCATAGAGGTTAAAATGTTGCCCACATCAATAGCAAAACAGTAACATCAACAATAAAACATGCCTTTGACGCAAGGAGAGGGAAAGGAGTTGAACTGAGTCACGTCGAGTCCCCAAACGCGGTGACACCAGTCCACAGCAGTTAACAACTATTATATAAACACGATGGAATGCAGCCGGTACTCTGACTGATGGAAAAATCCCGGTCATGAGCCACCGGGGGCTGCCTGATGCCCACATGGCTCTCCAGCTGCGATCTAAGTGTGTTTCAATAAAACCACCCCTCTTAACAAGGAGTTTGATGGAGTGTTAACAACCTTGAGCTTCAGGTTGAGCTGTTAACCAACAGAGTCGTCATTAACTGCTGGTAACAACTGTGTTTCTAGGGATTATCGCTTCATTATGACCTTGATAGCCAGAGTCCTGCCTCCTGACTCAGGGAAATACTTTCCATAGCATGTTTCCCTACAACCTTCACTTCTCACGGTGCATCTCTGCCAGTGGAAAGTACAGGAGAGGTCAGAGGGCAGCGGGCGGCAAGGGGGCTTCAAGAGCCATTGTTCACACAGCCCAGGATGTTTCCAAGTTCCAGCGGCCAGAGTCCTCTGCAGACAGTTAGCAATCCTGGCAGGGCGGCTGGTGACAAAAGCTTTCTCAGGGACTATTGGTTTTTCAGAAACAAAAAGCAGGCTGCTCCCATGGGGTGATGCTTCCCAGCTGGCTGCAGTGACCTAGGCTTTAGGAGATGAGGCCCCTGCAACACACACATTCCTATGTCTGGGTAATGATGGGAAGTGGAGAATTCAGAGTGTGTAAAGCCCCCATCTCAGAGTGTGGTACTGTGGGGGAGAGGTTCGGGTCACCACAAACAGAGGCACAGATTGACTTGGACGGTCATTATCTGAGACCATTCCTGGATGCACAGCAATGATTTTCCCCCCAAAAGGAAGCTTTAGCTTGCACTTTCTGTTTGAAATTAAATCAGAAGTGTCCATGGACCGAAGGTACTTGTTCCTTTTTTTCAGTATCAGCCCTTTTAATTTCCTTTAATCACTTGACTGCTAAATCCCTCCAGAGTGGTGTGTTTGAAGAGCTTTAACTTGAGGAGAATTCTGTTTAATATTTGCGACAATCATGTACCTGTACAAAATAAAGACTTTTACTGTACACTCATTATCTGACACTTGGGGAAGGGGTTTATTTATGCCTCTGTGGGTATTATAATTTAATTCAAAACAGTTCATGGCTCTTATTAACCTCATATTTTACAATGCACCTAACAGGCTTATCCCACAATAGTTACTCTAGAAACAATTGCTGAATGATAGGTATATATTTCTGCCTGTGTCTATATACTAATATTTCAAATCAAGAATGTGGTTTTCTGGGCTTCCCTGGTGGCGCAGTGGTTGAGAGTCCACCTGCCGATGCAGGGGACATGGGTTCGTGCCCCGGTCCGGGAAGATCCCACATGCCACGGAGGGGCTGGGCCTGTGAGCCATGGCTGCTGAGCCTGCATGTCCGGAGCCTGTGCTCCGCAATGAGAGAGGCCACAACAGTGAGAGGCCCGCATATCGCAAAAAAAAAAAAAAAAAAGAATGTGGTTTTCTAAGATATCAGTACATGCACTCCAATGTTCATAGCAGCATTATTTACAATTTCCAATATACGGAAGCAACCTAAGTATCCATCATCAGATGAATGGATATATATAATATACCACGGAATACTACTCAGCCATAAAAAAGAACAAAATTTTGCCATTTTCAGCAACATGGATGGACACAGAGGGTATTATGCTAAGTGAAATAAGTCAAACAGAGAAAGACAAATCCTATACGATATCATTTATATGTGGAATCTAAAAAGTACAACAAACTAGTGAATACAACAAAAAAGAAGCAAAGTCAGAGATGTAGAGAACAAACTAGTGGGGATGTGGGAGGGGGGACAATATAGGGGTGAGGGATAAGAGGCACAAACTATTATGTGGAAAATAAGCTACAAGGATACATTGTACAACACAGGAAATATAGCCAATATTTTGTAATAACTGTAAATAACTGTTATTTTGTAATAACTGTAATGGAGCATTACCTTTAAAAATTGTATAAAAAATAAATTTGAATTTCTGATTTAAAAAATGTGGTTTTTCGATTGGTCCATTGTGAGCACATGGCCATCGGTTCATCTCTTGGAGATGTGCTTGTACCTGGGAAGGGCGGGTGTTTGTCACAGAGGATCACAGAGGAGCAGTCCCTGGTAGTAGACAATGCTTGGTGCCCCCGAAGGGGTCCTTACAGCCACTTAGCTCAGCAAGCTGAGCTGTGGTCTTGAGAAAGGACAGGCCACATCCAGCATCGTAACACCTTCGCCTGTCCAGGCCAGGTGGGGCCTCAGGACGGGCCCCAGGCAGGGAGGCCCTGGTACTGATCCCCTCCAGGGTGCAGGGAGATTGCAGGAAGGAGCCATGAGGCGTGGGCTCGAAGTCCAGAGAGGAAACCAAGCCTCAAGTGAAGGGGCCCCCAAGGCAGAGGGAAACACGACCCCTCCCCCTCCTCTTGAGCCTCTGTGAGGGGCTGCCCCGCTCACCTGGCACTGCCACCTCTAAGGGGTGGGGACCACCTCCAGCTGACATTCCTGAGTCCCCCTGCGCTCTGCTGGGTGTGGATAAACACCAAAGCCTCAAGCTCATTGGACAGAGGAGCCTTTCTGGGGCAGAAAACTCCAGAAGAAGAGGACAGACTGTTGTCCCTGCCCAGGCTCATGGGGCAATAGCAGCCCATAGAGGGTCCCTCACAGGGGCCTGGCCAAGGGGGAAGCTCTGCCCATGTGGGAGACAAGAGAGACCCAGGCAGGAGTCACACCAGCCCAGACTTGAAAGGCGGCAGGGCGAGCAGGTACCAGAGACCGGGGTCCTCCTGCCCCAGAATCCTAACCTCCCCCTGCTGCCCCTGCCAGCCATCGGCCTCAGCTCTGACTCAGCCCTGGGAGGGAAAGGTGGGGAGGCTCCCGGGCCGAGGCTTGTAGGAAGGAATTGTTGACGTCCTCCATTCAGCCTGACCTTAAAGTATCATCCCTTGTTTAGCTTCTAAAAATCATCCCTGGCTTCTAAAAATAAGCAGGTGAGGGCAAGGGAGACATAAAAGACAAAAGTAAGTCATGAACTTTTTGACATCTGTGGCTGAATCCTGCATCCCTGATGTGTGCTCTACGTGGGTCTCTGTCTCTAAACCTCTTCTCCCTCGCTTTCCAAATCTGTCCTTGCTCTTGTTTGTGAATATGAAAAGCATAACTGACATTTTTTCGGTCTCCATCCCTTGTTTACAAGAAGCTACGAACCCGGATTTAGGGAAACTATTTTGCAGACACATTTCTCTGAGCCAGAATTAAATGAAAGCAATATTAAAAATGCCTTTGAACGTGTTTCACAAATGTGAAAGAATATTTAAACCATGCTCAGGAACACACACCACTCAGCCTCCCCGTGATCAGGATGCTGGGTTCACGTAGGGAGGATGGGACTTCAGGCACCCAGACCCTCCACCCAGGCTGGGCCAGCTCTGCTTCCCCTACCCGGCTGCCCACGCAGTCCCCACGGAAGTGGTGCCCAGCCTCATGAAAAGGACTCCGACCAAACTGGGTTTTGGACAGTTAGTGTTACCAGTACATTTGGGCTGTGTACTCAGAATCTGATCCTTAATGAAATCAAGGAATATTGAAGTTAAATAAATGTGCTATAAACTCTCCAAAGGTAAAATCGATTATCTATCCATCTATCTTTCTCTGTCTCTCTCTCTCTCTTCCTGATAACACTGAGCTGGGCATATTTTCACACTAATGCACTAGGCACTTGCAGAATACAGAGTCATGCAGACAAGCCAGAGTTATTTTCTATAGACGTGGGGTTCATTATTCCTGGCCACAGAAACACTATGTTCTGGAGAGTGACATGTTTTATATCAAGCTTCTCACAGCAAACGAGCATGTTAAAGCATCCTGGACAGAAGGCAATGATCTATACAACTAAACACACACTTATACTTTAAAGTGTTCAAAAATTGTGTAGAAATCACATGCACATGGGAATCTCATTTATATTAATTAAGCCTGGAGCTATGAGTTTGTTCTAAATGTGCTTACGTTCCAAAGTAGGTATTATTTTCTTTACATTTTCTCCATCCCACTACTTTGCTTCTCTGCAGCCATAGGAGAAGGTGCTGCTCGGACTCCTGTGGTCATGAAGACAGACGGGAGGCAGGAATGCTGCTAGCATGCACCTTGGTGAAGTTTGGTCCTCTCCTCACCGCCCTGGCATCCTGGAGTCTCTCTGGTGGGCAGGGGGACCCACCCCTCTTCCCTGTGCCCCTGTGTGGACATCACTTTGCAGTGAACAATGTTATGGGGTTCAGTTTGGGATTGCAGTGCTTTATATAAACTGAATATTTAAGTATTTGTCTGCAGGCCGTGTAATGCTGCTTCTCTGTGTCATAACCATGAGTATAGGATGCTCTGTGTTTTTTGAAAGGTCAAATGTTTCTTTAAAAGTAAAACTTTTCACACTTACAGAATGCAAGATAATTATTTTTAAAGAGAATCATTAGGTATTTCCCTTTTCTTTGATCAATTCAACATTTCCTAATACCCAAAAGAATAATGTTAATATGCCATAAGGTTTTCGCTTCCATCATTTGAGGAAAGGCGCAGCAGGTGTTATTGCTTTGTGACTGATATTGGCGTATTAGTTATTAACTGAGTGATTGTGTGATACCTTGAATTATATGCTATTACGCTTTATAAAATTGAATGAATAAAACTACAAACTGGGGCTTCCCTGGTGGCGCAGTGGTTGGGAGTCCGCCTGCCGATGCAGGGGACGCGGATTCGTGCCCTGGTCCGGGAGGATCTCACGTGCCGCGAAGCGGCTGGGCCTGTGAGCCTTGGCCGCTGGGCCTGCGCGTCCGGAGCCTGTGCTCCGCAACGGGAGAGGCCGCAGCAGTGAGAGGCCCGCGTACTGCAGAGAGAAAAAAAAAACAAAACTACAAACTGGTACATAACTTGAAGTCATACAGTCACAAAAATTTCAGGAAATATTTTAATGAATAAAAAACCATAAAGATTAACTATTTTGGACATTTGAAAATTCTATGCTTTCAACTCTGTTTTAAGAATGCTTTTTCTATAAATGCTAAAAAAAATATCAGTGAGAAAAAAGTACATATTGTTAAACAGGACTTTTGATGGCTGTCACATCATTCTTTGACTTTATATTACATTTTACTGTGGATCTCAAAGTCAGAAAATAAATTTATGAAAATATTATTTCATTATATATGACATCTGCAAAACAAACATTAACCATTTCCAAACTTCAAATTCAAATCTTGCCTAAAGTGTTATACTCGTTGAAGGAGTTCAAGGTTAAAATCATAAAACTGGTTATTTCAGGTAATCTATGTTCTAGACCTAAAGGAACCTAGATCTCAATAGACCCAAAGAAATAAAATGACAAAAAAACAGCAATGTTTTCCTTCCATCCAGGCCTCCCATTAACATATAAATCTCCTGGTTTCTGCAATAATTATCCAGCCATCTTTAGGGTCCTCGACCCGACCCTGACAACCCCTGGAGCCTGGCTCCAGCTTCCATGTGGCTGACCCTCCAGTGCAATCTAAGATCTTGGCATCAGTGACATTGTTGTTATTTTTCACTTTGTCTCTGTGCCTAGGAGGTTTCCTCGCATGTAGAAGCCACTCAGTAAAATAGTTATTGAATGGATCCACAGAACAGCAAGTAGGACCAAGAAAGTGGTGGAAAGATAAGAACTTCCAGCCATGGCTTGATATTGATAACATGACAATTGTATAAATACTGTAGAGATAATTGAGAGACACAGAATTCCTCAGCTTCTAATCTACCCCACACTCTTTGTTGATGTCCAAGATACTTTTGACAAGAAGATGCAAAGTAACTAAGTATTGGAACAAGAAATTAAGTTCAAATTAGATAAATAGATTGAAAGAGGGTAACATTCAGACTGTAAGTGAGTTCTCAGCCCTGGGCCTGGGCTGATTACATCCTGGGATGCTGAGACAAGATGGGAAGGACATCACTGCTTAACTCCAAATGATACTAAGCAGCCACAGAACAGCACAAGGTAAGGGGGACACCTGATCAGGTGCAGTTACGATGCTACACAAGAGAAAGGCAGATTTGGCAATAGTAGTGCAGAGAACTAGACATCAACCCAAGACCAAGAAGTAGACAGGGATGACCCAGAAGCACAGGGAAAAGGAGCAGCTACCCCTGGAGTCAAGCCAGGCTCATCAAGAACGTAAGAGAACTTCATTTTCTTTGGGGACCAAGATTACTGATTTCTAGATGAGGAATATAACAGATAGAGTTGAGTGTCGGTGTCAGCAAAGCAATTGCAAATATTACCTTCTTCCTGGACAGGAGAGAGAAACATAGCCACGATAATTCAATTTAGATTCCTCACTAGTTCAAAACAGTTCCCCAAGGATGTTCCCCTTGGCTCAAGTTCAAGCTGGAATTTGCCATCACTTGGATGTGGGTATTGAGTTCAAGCTGCCCTGATTTTTTTGGCATGGCTTAAAGCTTGAAGTAATAATAATTTCCCTGGATGATGGCTCTAGCATCAAATATGTCTTTCTAGCAGAGACAATGATCTGAATGTAACACAATGGCACTTGCCAAAAGTAGATGAAGCCCGTATAATCCCAGCAGTCTTTTAGATGATGGGGCTCAAGGAGCTCCTAACTTGGGGAGGTAGGTTGCTCCTGGGGGGTGGGGGTGGGCATTTCTCTGAGAGGTGCTGAGCTGCCCCCCACTGAATTAACAGAGTAACTCCTAAAACGAGGGCTGCCCTAGCTAGCTTATAGCTAGAATGTCACTCTTGTCCCCCTGCTCTGCATTTAAAAGGGCTAAAGCAAAATGACATCCAGAGAAAAAATGTTTGGACAAAAAACCCTCAAAAACAGGTCAGAAGAAATAAATTAGACCTATGTAGCTTAAGAGAATGTCTGAAAAAAAAATCCCCAATATTTGAAAATACTTGATGTTAAAAATAGATTAGCTTAATTCTATACATCTTGAAGAATTAAGATTGGAAGCAATGAACAGAAGCTACAAGAGGAATTTTAACCTAAATGGGGACAGGGTGGGTGGAGGAGGAAAGCTGACTGAAGATAAATTGATAACTTTAGAAGGCAATAGATTTGTGATATTTGAAATGTTTGGAGAGTGGTTGACCATACCTTACTGGGATGCTTTTGAAAAGCATTGGAACCTTGGATCAGTCTTTGATCTAGAGCCACCCTTTCCAAGATTGTAGAACGTGTGGCACTTGAACACTTAAAATGTAGCTAATCCAAACTGAGACACACCTGAACTGTGAAATATCTACCAGAATTCAAAGATTCAGCATACACAAAAAGAAAATATCTTGCTGGTACATTTTTATAATGATTACATATTGAATTGATAGAATGTGAGCTATATTGGATTGCATGAAGTCTATCAAAATAATTTCATCTTTTACTTGTTTGATGGGATTACAAAAGCATTTTTAAGTATCTTATGTGTCTGACATTATATGCTACTGGACAACGTTGGTCTAGATCCCAGCTAGTCAAACTGTGGTCCTTACATCAGCAGCAGCAACATTACCTGGGAGCTTGTGAGAAATGCAAATATCCATCCAAAACTAGACCCACTGAATCGGAACCTGCAGTTCAACATAATTTGAGAAACACTTGTATTATCATTGCTTTCAAACATTTTTTAAAGCAGGGAAACCTTTTATTTAAAGAGAAGTTTGTGGAAGAACACTATAAAAATAAGTAATTGAGGATTTTCTCTTTTGTGTGTGGATTCTGACTCATCCTTCCCCATTGCTTCTCTCACCTTTGCACATCTTTATCCCAGCTCCTATTCTCTGGAGTAAAGCATAGCTTGAAAATCATTGGTTTGTACTGTTTTTAACATCTCTAACATACCTAAAAACTGTAAATGACCAATATTTCATAATTCAGACTTGCATTCAAGTTTATTAGAAACAAAATGGCAAGGTATTCTTAAGTGTGGACGTGGTTTTGTGGTCTAGTCATGACCTTGTTCAGTTCATTAGCTGTCAACGTTGTCCCATGATGAGAATCATTAGAGAACTTTACTTTAAAAATGTACTTCCCATTCAATCAGAACTTTCAAGGGTAGTGATTTAGCAATCTGTTTATTTAAGAGCTCTCGGGTTAGTTTAATAGAGTTCTAGGAAATTTCACTACAACCTTCACAAGAGCAGTACCATCTCTCTCAAGAGATGTTTTTGATTGATGCTTCAACTCTGGTATAACTCTGAGTTTTTGCTTTATATTTCTAATTCTACATTTTCTACATTTTGCTCTTAAAAACAATGTAGGGAGTATTAACTACCACATGGTGCCTCCGATTTAAGAAAATCCTAAGCAAAACTAAAAGCTTCCTTCTCTATTATAAATAATTTCCTTATAGAAATTGGAACAAAAGATTTATTTTGGGAAGGAGTATTTGGTGGTGATGGTGGTGGTGGTGGTGTGTGTGTGTAGGACCACCTTACACAAGTATTTTGTATTGTCCTGAAATATCTTTTAAAATTACTTTCTGAAAAATACAAAAATAAAAGGCAAAATACATTTTTGCATTTACATAATAAATTAGCTTGTCATCCTATTGTAACTGGAAAGGAGTCCTTTAAACAGAAGGTGGAAGAAGTAACATGCTACACGTAATTATTCCTAAACACTGAATCTCCACATACTCAGTAAAGCTTTTTTTTCTCCTGTGTAAAGTGAGATCATTTGACATACTATTTCCCACCAAATTCTCTGATTTAGAAAAAGACCAGAGACTTACTATGAAAACTGTATCCCCTTTAAATGTATGCTTAAGTTTGCACCCAGGAGCTGAAACAGCAATGTTAGGAAAAAATAATATGGAAAAAGTCTGTCCTTGAAGTCAGATGTGTGTGGTTGAATGGGTTTAGTAGTGAGGTCACTGGGACAAGCGGAGAATGTTCCAGACGAAGGCAAAACCTAGAAGAGCCATCTGTGAGGAAGGTAGGAAATAACCTTAAGTACATATTGTTAAAGAAAAAACTTACCTTGATATTTATTAATTCCTTACCAGGAAGACTTTATTTAAGGCTATTGCAATAGAAAGAGAGACGGAGCTCAGCTCTGAATACAAAGAAGACAGGTGAGATTTACAGCCAACAAGCAGAATAAGAGGGTCATTGAATAGAAAGTTACTATGAAGAGATATCAAATGTAGGGGGATTCTTAGAAAGACTGGGAGGATTTCTGTGACAACTGGACTGTGTAGGCCTGGCAAGGACAGGCCCAAGATGGAAAACTCATGGTGAAGTTGGCTCAGAGGAGCCTGACTAAAGTTTGGTCACAATATCCATTGTGAAACCCAGCATCTTTGTAGTCAGAGAGACCCAGATTATATATTTTAAGGGCTGGGTGAAAAAATATTGTTGTTTGTTTTGGTGACTCAGCAAGTTGTTTTGGGGAACTCAAAAATTCCCAAAAACTTCCAAAGTAAGTAATATTATGACTCATAAATGAAGCACTGAGAAGTAAGAATGAGGAAACAGATGCACCCAAACAGGAATCGCTTCCTTCACCGACCCCCTGTGCCTGGTGTGCCAGCCACCTCACAAGGACAGCCAGGCTGTCCCCGCGCCACCCGGGCATCTGCATCTGGCTCATGAGGACATGGTGTGAGTTTTGCCCTCTCTTCAGGGGACACAAACCACATCAGGCAGAATTCCCAAATCAAAACTTTCTGTGCAGCAGTCTCCCCTTGATGTCACAATCCCACTGTCACTCCCCTCTTCACATGCTTTATACACATTATGTTATTGAAAAATTCTCAGCAGATGTCATCTAAAGATGAATGTGACAGGCCTGTTGACAGCTCCTCTGGAATCTGAATATTCTCAACCCAACTAAAAACGTCAGGGAAAGAAGAGTCAGCTTGAAAAATGCCAGATGTGCCTGCAACAGTTGTGTGCACGCCAGCTTCCAGAGTCCTTGAATGTGTACAATTTTGGCTTCTAGAAGATGTGTGTCTCCTAGGGCATTAGTGGGACAGGCCTAAGCCAGGCACACGGGTGGGAAGGAAATCCAGCCCAAGGCCAGAGAGTGTGTGACTTTAAAGTAGCAAATCTACACCTGCAACATGGTAACCCTAACAGTCAGTCAGTCATACAAGAAATGTTGGTTTTACTTCTGCTATGGGGATGGATGGGCCCTGCCCTCCTGGTTCTGATTGTATCTGGAGAGCCAATTAAGAAAACCATGAATCCAGCTGGTAGGTGATATTCAAATAGGAAGAGTGGAAAATCCAGCCTAAAATGCCCTGGGAAGGGTTTCTGGAGGAGGTGGCTTCCAAGTGGTGGTTGAAGAGGGGGCCAGGAGCACATCCCAAGGCACAGAGTTAAGGCTGGGATGAAAAGCCGTTATGTATGTCTGGACCAGAAACGGAGTGGGGAAGGGGAGGGCGAGGCTGGAGCTGGAGGTGGGTGCTGAGGAACTGGGACCAATGGGGAACCATGAGCTCTTCTAAAGATCTTCTCTGTGTCTCAGATAAGGAACTATTTGCCAGACTGTTTATTGATTGTTTTGAAAGTCCTCCACTTCCTGGTCATGGTCTGCCTACAGCATCTGACCATACTGACCTCTCCTGTCCCTTCCTACTTAGGATCCCTGGGGTGAATTCGGTTCCAGAGCTGTTAGCCACTCTAAACCCGCTCATCCTGGATTTGCTACCATTTTACTGAATTGAAACTAACTGTTGGATGAGTCTTTCATATTAACAGTGAAACAGGAGTGACTGGTCCGATAGTAATTTCATGCTTTTCTTTTTTTTTCCAATGTTGATGTCTGTTTGACTATGTCTACAGTAATCTGGGCTTCTATAAGGTTTTGTTTGTTTTGTCTTGCTTTTTGGCAGAGATTGCTGAACTCTCTTTTAAATTATCTCATGAAAAGTTTGTCCTTCTTCAAATTACATAGTTTTTAGCCTCATCAATGGATGGGTAAAAAGTCACATGTCAAGGTTTTGGGCTTGCTAAAGCTTTCTTTCCAAAAATAAAGAAAAATAAATTAAACTATATTCTCTTAAAGTCATAGCAGTTCCCAAATATCCTCAGACTAGCCCCATGTCCTGACTTTCTTTCAAATCATCCATCTGGCTGTGTCAGCCAAAATATTTGCAGTCTTCTCACTTCAATCGATTTCATGCCCCGTTGATAAACACTTACCTCATCTTAGGAAAGTTGATTGTTCTTTGTTCAAATTCTGCATACTTTAAACTCTAGCTTGTGAAATTAATTTAATCTGACCCTCAGCTACTTTGGGATATAGATTAACAATTGATAACGTTACTATAAATCTCTACAAATTTATTCTTATGGTGATTATTTTAGTACCACTTAGATACACTAGTGTCTGTATAAATTATAGACGATGCAACTGACAAGGGATTAATCTCTAAAATATACAAATAGCTCTTACAGCTCAATATCAAACAAACAAGCAAACAACCCAATCAAAAAATGGACAGAAGACCTAAATAGACATTTCTCCAAATAAGGCATACAGGTGGCCAAAAAGCACATGAAAAAATGCTCAACATCGTTAATTATTAAAGCAATGCAAATCAAAACTACAATGAGATATCACCTCACACCAGTCAAAATGGCCATCACCAAAAAGTCTACAAGTAACAAATGGTGGAGAGAGTGTGGAGAAAAGGGAACCCTCCTACATTGTTGATGGGAATTAAATTTGGTGCATCCACTATGGAGAACTGTATGGAGATTCTTTAAAAACTAACAATAAAGCTACCAAATGATCCTGCAATCCCACTCTTGGGCATAAATCTGGAAAGAACCATAATTCGAAAAGATACATGAACCCTAATGTTCATTGCAGCACTATTTACAATGGCAAAGACATGGAAGCAACCTAAATGTTTATTGACAGATGAATGAATAAAGATGTGGTGTGTGTATACACACACACATATACATACAATGGAATACTACTCAGCCATGAAAAATGAAATAATGCCATTTGCAGCAACATGGATGGACCTAGAGATTATCATACTAAGTAAGACAGACAAAGACAAATATCATATCACTTATATGTGGAATAAAAAAAAAAGATACAAATTAACTTATGTACAAAACAGAGATAGATCCACAGACATAGAAAACAAACTTGTAGTTACCAAAGGGGAAGTGGCAGGGGGGGATAAATTAGGAGTTTGGGATGAACTGATACACACTACTATGTAAAAAATAGATAACAAACAAAGAGAGGACCTACTGTACAGCACAGGGAAATATACTCAATACTTTGTAATAACCTACAAGGGAAAATAATCTGAAAAAGAATATATATATATGTTATATACATATTCATGATTACCTAAAGAAATTTAAAATAAATAAATAAGCTAGTTTCTATTTAAATTAAATAAAGCGATAATATGTCTGCACAATGTTTAATGCCTCAAACACATTTGGCAGGTGTATTAATTGACTGGAAGTAGAAGCATCTTACCTTTATTTGAGATGGTCCACATGTCTCCACATAGACCTCCATGGAGCTACAACCCAGACCAGCATGGCATTTAATGTTTTACAAGGTGCATTTCACAAAAAAGAGGACTCTCACTGAATTCCTACTGTAATACTGTGAGTCAGGAGCTATTATTGTTGCCATATTACGGAAGAAGAAACTGAGGTTTAGAGAATTAAATAACATGCCCAGGATCACAGAATGACTAAGCAGAGAATCCGGGTCTCAATAGCATGCCTGAAAGTTTTTCAAGGAAAAGAAATGGGAAAAGAGGTCAATCACAGAGAGGACAACTAGGAATCAGGAAAGGGCCTGCCCTTTATGGCAAAATGATGTCTCTCCATGGACAGAACTTAAGGTCACCCACATGAAGAGGGGCTGCTGACCAAAACTTGGTTGCCATAGCCCTTCTAAAGATGACACTTAAAAAAAATAAAAGCAGTCAGGCATGGGAGGTGCTAGAAAGTCAGCTGGGAATCATCCTCAGGAGGGTACCTGATCCAGGTACCTTTGAGGAAGGATCTCCAAAGGGTGTGTGTGGGTACTTAGGGGCATCAAGGTTGGAACCCCACTGGGTGGGCCAGGGAGTAGTTCCAAATGTGTTATGATGGAAAATAGTATGTTTTGAACATTCAAGAAGAGAAGCCTCCACTTCTGCAGAAAAAAAAAAAAAAAAGCTGTGGGTGCTCTTACAGATGCCCCATGGAGCTTTTTAATCCATTAAACCTTGTCCCTTGCCCCTACTCAGCATAGGTTTCTAATCTCAATCCCAAGAAGGATATGCTAATCTCACCTTTGGACAGAAATTCAGAAAGTGGTTTAGTTCTCATAGTTCCAGCAGATTTAATGTAGTCAAAGAGAAACTCAACAATGTTGTGAAGCCAAAGGGTGCCCCCCCTCACCTTCCAAAATGAAGAGATCTCCTCAGGTTTGGAAGTCTAATCCAATTCCAATGTCACTTCTTCCATGAAATGCTCCTTAATCCCTTCCCTGAACTTAAAATAATACTTCCCTCTGTTTTTCTCAGAATTTTGCATGTTGAATTTCCTGTGTGTTTTTATATTTCCTGCTCTAGAATAAGTTTCTAGAGGGCAGGCCGTCTTATAACCCTCCCGTTTGCAACATATAGTAGGATTTTGATAAATATTTGCTTAGCAGAAGCCCTGAGGCTTTAGAGATAAAGATGGAATTTGCTGGAGAAATAAATAAACTGGATTTTTAGCAGTTGCAATATTTTTTAAAGGAGACTTGAAAGCTCAAATAACTGGGCTTTTTGTGAATTTCATAATTACTGGAGAATTATTTTTCCCTCCTACACACCTTAGCAAAATTAAAGGTTGCTGCAAGCAATTAATAAACACGTTGTTTCTTGACCTCTGACCATGGCTACTGACACATCTGAAACTTTAATTGAGCCCTTGGTCCTTTTCCTTCTGACCACCAATTGTAACGTCTTAAGGACACTCGAAGGTCATTTCTAGCCAATGACTCAATTTAAACTTTCAGGAGATTATGAGAGAAGCCTCAGAAAAGTCATATGAGGGACCTACCCAATCTAGGAAACTTCCACATCTGGCCATAGCCACATGCTGGGTTAATCCAATTATATGGAAATGGTAGTTTTTAAAGAAAACAAAATTCATGCTGAGTTTTGGCAGAACACCTGTCATGGGAGACGAGAGGCTCCTTTTTATAAATCACTGGCCCTGTTCATGTAAGTAATTGAGTTTAAATAAACGGGTGCTTTGGAGGTGAACAGTTCATTTGGCAGAAATTGCTAATTTACACGGGCTCTTTGTGTAACTGGGAAGGAAGGGTATGGCCCCTCTGAAACATTTAAGCTGGCCCGAGGAGCTCTGATGCTCCAGCTATTAGCTGACTGTCCTTGCTGTCTTTTCTGTTATGACTACTTTCCAAACTCATAAGTGCTCTTATCTTGAGGCCTAGTCCTGACTTACTCTTCTTAGGTGTAGCTACATAGAGACAATACCACGGCACCAGCAACTTATGAAGGGCAGTGGGGATTTGCAGCAACAAGTTAAATTAAGTCCTGTGAGTTTTCAACTGATAATCTTTACCAAGTAAGAATGTCCGTCAAATTAACGCTCCTGGGAGGTGGCTGAAAGTAATCTATTTTGAAAGTAATCTATTTTCTTCCAGCTGTCTCTTTAGTTCCAACCATGATCATCATCTTGCATGTCTTCATAGGGGAGATGCTCTAACTTTCATAGAAAGATTAAATCAGCAATTAGATGTCTTATGAAATAGAATTTTATTTAAGAAAACTTTTAAATGTACAGAAAAACAGCAAAGATGTAGACACGTTATATGTCCATACCTATATTCTGCCATATTTAACATTTTACCTTCATATGCAACATTTGCTACAATTAAAGAACAAATATTGATATATTACTGTTAATGAAAGTCCACAGTTTATACAGATATCCTGAATTTTTTTCCTAATATGCTTTTTCTGTTCCAGGATCTCATCCAGCATACCACCTTATATTTAGTCATCATGTCTCCTTAAGCACCTCTTGGCTGTGACAGATCTCAGACTTCCCTTGTTTATGATGACCTCTACAGTTTTGAGGGGTACAATCCGGTAGTTTGTAGAATGTCCCTCCTGTGAGATTTGTCTGGTGTTTTCTCATGATTAGGCTGGGCTATGGGTTATCAAGGAGACCTCAGAGGTAGCTACCTTTCTCAACACATCATATCAACAGTCCATGCCTTCAACATGACTTATCATTGCTGGTGTTCACCTTCATTACCTGGCTGAGGTAGCATTTGTATTTTCTCCACTGCAAGGTTACCCCCCTGCTTACTGTACCCTTTGGAAGGAAATTGCTTTGCAGGGCCCACACTTAAGGTGGAAGGAGTTATGCTCCAGTTCCAGAGAGTAGAGTAGCTATAGAAATTACCTGTAGTATTTCTGTATTGGATATTGGTCTATTTTCCTCCTTTATTTACTTATTGAATAAATTATTTATATCATTATGGGATCATGAATATTCATTTTATACTTTAGGAAATAATCCAATGCTACTTTATTTTGTGTTGCTCAAAAGAAAATGTCTTTAGCCATTGTGAGTTCTTTCACTTAGCTCCTGTGTCCCTTTGACATACCCCCATATTGTATGTGTACATGGGTGTGCATGTTAGTGCAGGCAACACGTGTGTGTGTGTGTGTGTGTGTTGAGCACTTCCTTACTTTCTATCACTCTAAGATATTCAGAGTTCATCCCAAATATTTCCCACCACAGTCCTAAATAAGTCAGCTATTTCTCTAAGAAGGCTTGATTTGATCCAAATAAATTTTAGATAGGCATTGCTTAATTTCCCAATAACTGGGGGTTTTCAACCATTTTTCTGTTATTTCTAGTTTGATTCCATGTGATCTGAGAACATACTTTGTATGATTTATAGAATATTAAATTTGTTAATGTCTGCTTATGACACACAAAGTGTTTTATCGTGGTTAATCGATCCATGTGAGCTTGAGAAGAATATGTATTCTGTTGATATTGGATAGAGCATTCTGTAAAAGTCAGTCAGGAGAAGTCAACTAATGCTGTTTAGATTATATATATCCTTCTTGGTTTTCTGTCTGTTTGATCTATTTCTGACAGAAAGGTGTTAAAATCATCAAGTGAATGTGCTTGTATGTATTTCTTCTTTTAGTGCTATCAGTTTTTCCTTTATGTGTTTCGGTATCATACGGTTAGGTACATACAGTTGTAGGATTGCTGTGCCTTCTTGGAGGACTGACCCCTTTATCATTATGTAACACACTCCTTTATCCTTGATAAATCCCCTTGTTCTGAAGTCTTCTTTGTCTGAAATTAATACAGCTTCTCCAACTTTCTTTTAATTAGTATTGACCTGACATGGCTTTCTCCGTTCCTTTACTTTTCACTTTTATATATCTTTATATTTAAGTTAGCTTCTTTTAGACAAAAAATAGGGTTTTTTAATCCACTTTTTAAAACCATCTGACAACCCCTGTCTTTAATTTATTTAGACCATTCACATTTAAAGTAGTAATTGATATAGTTACATTTATTTCTACCAGATTTATAATTATTTTCATTTGCTGTATTTGTTCTTTGCTTCTTTCTTCTTCCTCTTTTTCTGCCCTCTCTGGTTTTAATTGAACTTTCTGTGATTCTATTTTATTTCCTTTCTTAGCAGATCTTAGCATTTTATCTCTCATGTTTATTTTTAACAAATTTTTAGTGGTTGTTCCAGTTTCCGACATGAATTTTTAAGTAATCTAAGCCCACATGTAAATATGAATCAAGCTACATATTGCCAAATTTTAAAAAGTCAAGTTATACATATATATGAATGTGCATATATAAATTATTTTACATATATATATATATATTCTTACATATGTACATGTATGTTTATAAGGACATGACATTAGGTGTGGGAGATATGTTCCAGATATGGACAGGAACACACCCAGAGCCATGTCAACAATCTAGCAAAAACAAGAGTGAATAGAAGAGATTCTAATTTTTGCATTTTTGGATTACTCCAATATTGTTATAAATATGTCCTTTACTTAAATTTGTGTAACTCTAAAAGAAAGAAATTTAGCCTGTTTGACTTTCTGATTTTTTTTAAGTACATTTTGAAAACTCTCTCTTTTTTTTTTTTTCCTCATAAGTGTAAACTTTACAAAAGCAGGGCCTATATTTATACCTTTCTCCAAAGTATATTTCTGATCCATACCACAACCAGAGCACCTAATAATTACTTGTTAAATATAGAGTCAAATGAATGAATGAGTTAGTAAATATTGAACAAAACCTATGGGCAAACTGTGCTGATATGTATTTGTTAATATTTTTCCTGTGGATTACCTCTTGGTCTTTAAGACCCAATTTCTTATAATGTATATGTTTTTCAATAAAATATTTTCTTGCCAATGATGATACCAAAAAAAAAAAAATTATGATGACGTCTCCCAATCTCAGGAAGTAGTTTTACTAAAACGATGTGCCAGAAAACTATTGGGCTACTTTCCCAACACAATTAGTCATTCAACAAAATCATATTTAGTCCATTTGGAAAGTGTGCTAAGGCTATCAAAGAAGATGTACATTCTTAGATGTCCAGGGCACAGGGGCATCACGGTGTCCTCCTGGGAGTGAGCTATTCCCTGCTCTGGAACATCTATACTAACATCTTTCCCACTTCACCTTTTTGGGTGGGGGGGGGGGTTAAAATTTATTATTTATTTATTTATTTATTTATGGCTGCATTGTGTCTTCGTTTCTGCTTGCAGTCTTTCTCTAGTTGTAGTAAGTGGGGTCTACTCTTCGTTGCAGTGCACGGGTTTCTCATTGAAGTGGCTTCTCTTGTGTCAGAGCATGGGCTCTAGGTACACGAGCTTCAGTAGTTGTGGCACAAATTCTTCAGTAGTTGTGGCTCATGTGTTCTAGTGTGCAGGCTCAATAGTTGTGATGCACGGGCTTAGCTGCTCCATGGCACGTGGGATCTTTATGGACCACCTTTTGTACCTAGATCTTATTTTTACCTAGTTCTTGTTTGGAAAATAAGCAATACAATTATTGTGAAAGGAGTGAGCTGAGTGAGAAAATTGACTACAATTTAAAAAAAGGAGACATTGATGCAAAAGAGTAACTATTTAAAACATTAATTGGACACCAGGAAACAGTGTTTAAAACATTTTACATCCACATGTGATAGTTTGTGTTTCTGTTCAGTTTTATAATAATATTAATATTATTTATAATATTATTAACCTATTATTAATAGGTTTGGGATTGATTTGTCATGTGCTTTAATTTTTTCTATTTGTAATGTTTGGAAACAGGCTTCCTGTTAGCAGAATGTCTGGTTGTTAGGAATGGATTATTGATATTAAGTGCGGGTGTGGAAGAGGTTCCTGTGTATGTATATATATATATATATATATATATATATATATATATATATATATGTTATTAGACAGTATGCTGGAAAGTTAGAGCGATCCAGGCCATGGCTAGTCCACAGGCTCCTCTCTGTGGATTGGGAAGAGTTCGGACCTAAGGATTAAACAGTAGGTAGGATCACACCCCTCTCACTCCCTCCCACAGTAGATCCCACAACTTGCAAAAGGTGTGCAGTGACCTGAGTAGAGGCAGACCCGACACTAGATGACTTCATAAGGATAGCTTAGTTTTGATACCATGAACCAATGAAGGAGGCACCATTATCCTGGAGAATAAAGCTGGGCAGGTCCAGTAAACTGCTCAAATGTGCACGCCCAGTTAGTGGCAGAACCCAAACCCAGGTCTTTCTGACCTGGAGCAACTCTCTTGATGAGGGTTGTAAGGTTGTATGCAAAAACCAGCAAGTATCCGTTTGACTGAGTTTCACTGACCACTTCAATGGGGTTTTAAAGGTTCTCTTTAAAGAGAAAAAGAACAAACTTCAGAGACTAAGGTCAATATGCTATGTACCTCAGGAGAATACTATATAAGAAATGAAGGATTCAGTGATTCTCAAAGAAAAATAGCTAAGGAAGGACAGGCAAGTGGCTGTGAACAGAAAGGCCAGCCTTTATGGGGTCCATTAATCTATAGTAAATTAGTAAGGAGAGGTGATAGAGTCTGGTTGAGGGAAAGAGGGTGAAGAAGTGATCCATCTGTGTGAGTCTAAGAGAGATAGGACGGGTGCAGAAGTGTAGAAGACACGTTTGCATTTTCTGGTTCAGCCTGCCAATGGACAGAAAGAAAGCTCTAGTCAGGTATTAGTATTCCATTTGTCCAGACCAAGGCTTCTGCAGAACGAGAGGAGGGTTAAGGTGAGTGGCAGGGGCTTCAGGAGAGAAAGGCAGCCAGGGAGATGAAAGGGCAACAATGAGTGCTTTGGAAAAAAGACAGAAGGAGGGTGATTGTATCACCACCCACAAGAGCAGAGCTGTTTCCAGGACAAATTCAGGTTAACCAACCTCAAGAGACAAATGCATGAAACTGATGTAGATCCCCAAAGTTTTTATGAAGAGTATCATTGCTAATGGAACCCAGTTATCCCTGCTCAGGACAACTATTTCTGTCCCCATGGGGTAATGACACAAGTGGCCAAATTATAATCCAAATGCAAGAAAGTGATCAAGGAAGGGGCATGAGAGTGTGACGAAGATTTCATGCACCAGCTAGGCATAGAAGACTGCGACCTTCCGCCTCCCAGGGCCCCTCCCCTGGGGCATCTCTTCTGACCTACTCTCCCCTAGAAGTGTTAGGATAGGCTCTGCTATTTCAGATCTTGTTTCTGTCACACTTTACAGAATAACCAGTCAACCACCCACCTTGGAATGACGCATCCTCCTTTGTATAGGCTGATACCTCCAGCACTGCCTGGAAGAAAAGCCTTGGAGAAAAGCTTCCTGCTGGCTCAGGTTGGCTTGGGTCAGTGGGTCCCCCATCCTCCCTGACTCAACCCTGCACTTCAATGCCCAGCAAACTCCTGACATGCAGAAGATACTATAACTGTCTGGGGATGAGTCCATCATTTAAATTGTGAGGTGCTGACAGGACTTCTATTGCAGCCATAAAATCAAATGTTAGTGAGAGAACATAGCTTGGAGGAGAGCCAAAACTCTTCCAAGACAGAGACTGCCCAGAGCAGAAGCTCACTGAGGTCACAGCCAGGATGAGGTGCTTTTGCCAATGTGCTGACTTTGGTCAATTTATACCTACTTTCTCAGATGGCCTCTCCCCTGACCCCAGGCTCCATTATTCACATACATTTTTGTGATGGACTTCTGCTACAGTCAGAATGTGTCCCCCACGCCCCCAAAATTCTGTTGTTGAAGCCCTAAACCCCAATAGGAAGGTGCTTGAAATGGGGTCCTTGAAGGTGATTAGGTCTCAATGAGGTCATGAGGGTGGGGCCCCACGGAGGAATTAGTGCCCTTATAAGAATGGACAGCAGAGAGCTTGCTTTTTCTCTGCCATGTGGGGATACAGCGAGGAGGCTGCCCTCCGCCGGCTGAGAAGACAGCTTTCACCAGAACATGACTCCGCTGGCACCCTGTCCTCAAACTTCAGCCTCCAGAACTGTGAGAAATAAATGTCTGCTGTTTAAGCCACCCAGTCTGTGGCATTTTGTCATGACAGCTTGAGCAGACAAAGACAACATTTCCTTCTAATTTTATTATTATCCCCAAGTCATGAGTATTTTTCCAAATCACTGTATGTTATTCCTAAATTACTTTGTTCACCATGCCTACAATTCTGGGGTATGAAGAGCAGGTGATGAGGGAATTTAGTCTAATTTATTGTCTCAGTCTGTGATCTGATTAGTCCAAAATTCAGTCAGTGCATCATCCCCATGAAAATGTTAATGGCAGTGGCATACTGGCCCCTTTTAGTATTTCACATAAATGTCATATTTTTTTTATTTTCTCTGAGACTCTACTTGTCAATATTTAGCAACCTGAGAAAACCATAATTCAAAAAGAGTCATGTACTACAATGTTCCTTGCAACTCTATTTACAATAGCCAGGACATGGAAGCAACCTAAGTGTCCATCAACAGATGAATGAATAGAGAAGATGTGGCACATATATACATGGAATATTACTCAGCTGTAAAAAGAAATGAAACTGAGTTATTTGTAGCAAGGTGTATGAACCTAGAGTCTGTCATACAGAGTGAAGTAAGTCAGAAAGAGAAAAACATATACCATATGCTAACACAAGTATTATGGAATCTAAAAAAAAAAAAAAAAAATGGTTCTGAAGAACCTAGGGGTAGGACAGGAATAAAGATGCAGACGTAAAGAATGGACTTGAGGACAGGGGAGGGGGAAGGGTAAGCTGGGACAAAGTGAGAGAGTGGCATGGACATATGTACACTACCAAATGTGAAATAGATAGCTAGTGGGAAACAGCCGCATAGCACAGGGAGATCAGCTCGGTGCTTTGTGACCACCTAGAGGGGTGGGATAAGGAGGGTGGGAGGGAGAGGCAAGAGGGAAGGGATATGGGGATATATGTATATGTATAGCTGATTCACTTTGCTATAAAGCAGAAACTAACACACCATTGTAAAACAATTATACTCCAATAAAGATGTTTAAAAAAAAAAGGATTTTTTTTTTTTTTTTTGCGGTACACAGGCCTCTCACTGTTACGGCCCCTCCCGTTGCAGAGCACAGGCTCCAGATGTGCAGGCTCAGCAGTTATGGCTCACGGGCCCAGCCGCTCTGTGGCATGTGGGATCTTCCCAGACCGGGGCCCGAACTCACATCCCCTGCATCGGCAGGCGGACTCTCAACCACTGCGCCACCAGAGAAGCCCCCACAAAAAAAGGATTTTTAAAATTTAATGTGCGAACACACATCTCTCCTCTAAAGAGGGTCTCCAATCCGTGCCCTGAGTTGGGGTGCTCACCAGCAGGGGTGAGGGGGTTCGGATGAGGTGACACCTAACACCTGGCTGACATAGAGGTAGTGCTCCACTGGAGCCAGGCATCCTGCTTTATGGACGTTGGTCATCACTGGACCCTCCACTGCTCCTGGGGGAGCATCCCAGGCCAGCGCGAAGAGCTGAACTCACACAGAACAGCACACAGCAGAAATGGAAAGGAAGCTGGCATTGAGGTGCACAGATCAAAATGAGGGAACTTGAACCTCACAGAGAAAGACCTGCTGATTTTTGCTCACTGTCCATAACTCGGGCCCACATGCCACATGACGTGAAAACGTTAACAGTATCGGAACGTATCGCCAGGAGAACCATGTCCTGATCTAGGGAGGTCGCAGGGCAGGAAAGTCCCAGTTGCTCGGGTCATGTTAATAGGAAACTTAATGACCTGGGCCGGTGTTAGAGCAGATATGGGGAGAGCAGTGGGCTCTGGGCGTGCGGGACCCCGGGTGGGCATGGAGCAGTTGAGACCTCCTGCAGGGCCAAGGGTCATCTGTCCCCACCCCCACCCCCCCAGTGCAGGAGCAGTCTGTGTCTTTTGGAAGGAACAGGATATAAACTTTTTTTCTGAATCACTCCAAGAGCCAAGGGAAGAGGAAAGGTCTGGGGCGTCTTTCAGACCTTCAGTGAGTGAAGACCCTGAAAGCAGGCATCTTGTGTGGCACTGGGCCTCCATCGCTTGGCTGGGGCAGTGGCTGGAAGACACCTTCCTCCACAGAGCACCTGGCTGTTGAACCAGTGAGTGATTCAGAATACATCACACCCCCATCTTCACAGATCCAAGTCCACGTGTCCTGAGCATTCCGGCCACGTGGATGCTGCCTGCCCTATGGAATCCCTGCCTCTGGAAGCACAGAGCAGAGGACATGAGATCAGTCGATTGTCAGAAATGCTAATTTTGTGTCCGGCCTGCTAGTACCTACAGCAGCGCTGGGTGAGCAGTCAGCACTTCTTGCGCCCTCGCTGGATGATTGCCTTCTGGGGAAAGTGGGAATCACAGCAGACCACCCAGATGAGAACGGGAGGGGCTGTTTACTCAGAGTGGCCATGGTGAGGGGCTGGGCCACTACACGGTGTTTGGCAGACATCCAAAGGCAGGCAGAGGAGAGCGGGGCCTCAGGTGGGCCCGATGGAGGCCGGGCCCTGGGGAAGCTGGAGGAGGGCCACCAGAGGTGGGCGTCCTAGATGATTGGTTAGGGACATGTTTCAGGCTTTCTGTGGTTGGTGCTGAGTTGGAAACAGGCACAGATGTCACTGAGCAAGTCCAGAGAGTTTTGGGCACATTAGCTTCTGTTCTGCAAAGCCAAGGCCATGGCTCAGAGCTCTGTTGGCATCTACGGTCTGGCCAGTATCACTTTGTGCATTCAGAGCCAGGGCCTTCCTGAGCTAGGATGCTGGGATGGTGCTGTGGGCTGGCTCAGCGGGGAGGGGACAGAGAGGGGAAGGGAAGATGCCCAGCAGGGGGCGCAGCCTCCCTCTGTGGTTGGCTGTGGGGTGGTAGGTGACCGGCCATGAGAGGCTTTCATCACGAGGATGAGAAAATACTGTGTCCTGGACTTCAGCTCTGGTTATGATACAACCAGGCTGGGAACTTACCTTAATGAGGGAAATATGGGCTATTTATTTTACGATGAAGGTGACATTTCTGTTCCATTTAATGCAGAGATGAGGAGCTGTTTGCCGAGGGTTGTTTCACCGCAGCAGGATTTTTAGAGATGCGTGTGGTGGAGAGACAGGAGCTGCTGGCTAGAGAAGCACTTGGTCCAGCCTCTGCTGTGTGATGTGCTTGCTCATCCCTCCCGTACTTCGCCTGGCCCAGAATCTCCTTAACGCACACTTTACTCACAGAGGTGGGTTTTCATATTGGGGATGTAAGACCAGGGCCGAGTTCTGGCCTCCAGGGGGCTCTGGGGGCTACGTTTCTGCTGACTCAATGATATCAGCTTGCTGCCTGCCCCATGGTGCCCCAAGGGCTGGACTGTCCTTTGAAACAGTTCTGTGGACGGGTCCTGATATGGACAGAACAGCACGTGGCTCATGCATACAATCTGATGAGTTTGCAAACTCGTATGTGAACTCCCAGGATACCACCACCATCATCAAGGGGATAGACACCACCAACGCCTCCCAGAGTCGTCTTGGGTCCCCTTCTTTGTTTTTTTCATTTATTTTTTTTTTTAATTTTGTGTTAAGAATACAACATAAAATCTACCCTCTTAGAAAATGTTGAAGTACACTTCAAAACTCAAAATGACTAGCAGGTATGAAAGGGTGAAAGGTTCCCAAGAATCAGGGAAATCTCCACCTTCACCTGAGGAAGCTCACTGGGACTCCCCAGGAAAGAACATTCAAGAAAGGCTCAGGAATTCATCAAAACCACCGAAACTGGAAATACATACCAGGCATCAAAAGACACACCTAGGGCTTCCCTGGTGGCGCAGTGGTTGAGAGTCCGCCTGCCGATGCAGGGGACACGGGTTCGTGCCCCTGTCCGGGAAGATCCCACATGCCGCGGAGCGGCTGGGCCCGTGAGCCACGGCCGCTGAGCCTGCGCGTCCGGAGCCTGTGCTCCGCAACGGGAGAGGCCACGACAGTGAGAGGCCCACGTACCGCAAAAAAAAAAAAAAGACACACCTAACACTTGTGAGTCCTGAGGTACACAGTGATATTAAATGTGAAATAACGAGGAAACACTGGCCACATTTTCATTCCACCTAAATGTCTAGACAACTTTGAACAATGGAATTCCCAGAACAAAGCAATAAGGAACTAATCTGTTTTCTGTGGAAATATGATGATTATATGATGATGGCTATAATTGTGGGAATTACAGTGGTTCTGTAAAGCTTTCCAAATAAGATACCTATGTGGTAAGCTCTATGGGACCTAGTTTAATTTAACATTCAAATTACCTGAATGATTATTCTAATTTATTAATTATAATATGTGTAACAAATAAATTATTAATGGTATTATCAATACAAATTATACATAATGTATAATAAATACAATAATTATGTATTACTGTTTATAATAAGTGAAGAAAAAGCAACGGAGAGCCCAAATCACTCCAAATGTAGGTTGTAATACTGACAATCGGTGGGAATTTCATTCTGTCGGGCTGCTTTCCTTCTGTCAATTAAGCCTGTCTGTATCTACAATCGCAAAGCTCCAAAACCATCTTCCTGACCTTCACATTTGACTTTGATTCACCATCAGCCATTTAAATAGGAAAATGGTAAGCCGGTATGAGTCAGATAAAGCCTGTACCTGGGCAGATTTGTAAAATGGGAAGATGCTGGCATTGGCCACGGGCAAGTGGAAGTGATAAAAGTCAGATAAAAGCCTTTTTAAAGACAGAAAATAATGAATATGAGAGAGGCGGAAAAAAGAGTTTTTTTTTTTTTTTTTTCTTAAGTGCGAAGGAAAAGTTTCTTCAAGGAAAAAAATAACACAGGAAGATTTTTCTCCTTCCCAGGGAAGGAGCTGTCTGTTCTGGTCCTTGTAGATTAATCAAGTGTTTAAGTGGAGGCTCCTTGACATTTTGAAGTGGGTCGAGACTGAAGTGGTTTAGCTCTGACACCCCGTCCTACGGCAGCGGATTTTCTCATCTAATGGGATGCAGGGTCATTTCCCATGAGCTATTTAGGGGACCTTTGTAGCTTCAAAATGTGACGTTTCCCTCAGAAGTGCCTAAAGCTCATTATTAAGCATGATTCATAAATTCTTCAGAAGGTGATCAACTTAGGTTTATACATTCAGACGGTAACAGAAAGCAGCCTTCCCTCCAACTGTAAATACCCACAGGCCCACTATGGGGCATTTTAACATTTGTTTTCCTTGTTTGCCACCTGTTATTTGTACAGCATTCTTTTTGAAAAATATAGAATCTATATACATACATCTCAGGATGGGAGGGTGAGGAAGACGTGAGATGAAATTTAGCTTCCCAACCTCGGCCCCGAGGTACTTAACCCAGGACTCACTGAGGATGCAAAGCAAAGTGGACAGGAAACGGTAACCAAAGGACCACCTTTGTGCCTCACCATCAGCACGGAACACATCACAGCCTCGTGGTTTAACTGACGAACTTGACCTGCAGCGTGTGCGTTGGGGACAAGTGATGTCCCTCAGCCGCATCCTGCAACCTCCTCTTCACAGCCGACTGCCCTCCATCCTCCAGGAGCAGGAGCGGACCTGCCCCAGGCCAGGGACTCTTTCCACTTCTCAGAACAGCAGCCTTTCACTCCCGGCCAGACAAATACAAGGAGATGTTCATTGCAGCTCTATTTACAATAGCCAGGACATGGAAGCAACCTAGGTGTCCATCGACAGATGAATGGATAAAGAAGATGTGGCACATATATACAATGGAATATGACTCAGCCATAAAAAGAAACGAAATTGAGTTATTTGTAGTGAGGTGGATAGACCTAGGGTCTGTCATACAGAGTGAAGTAAGTCAGAAAGAGAAAACCAACTATTGTATGTTACCACATATATATGGAATCTAAAAAAAAAAAATGGTTCTGAAGAACCTAGGGGCAGGACAGGAATAAAGATGCAGACGTAGAGAATGGACTTGAGGACACGGGGAGGGGGAAGGGTAAGCTGGGATGAAGTGAGAGAGTGGCATGGACATATATACACTACCAAGCGTAAAATAGATAGCTAGTGGGAAGCAGCCACATAGCACAGGGAGATCAGCTCGGTGCTTTGTGACCACCTAGAGGGGTGGGATAGGGAGGGTGGGAGGGAGATGCAAGAGGGAGGAGATATGGGGATATATGTATATGTATAGCTAATTCACTTTGTTATACAGCAGAAACTAACACACCATTGAAAAGCAATTATACTCCAACAAAGGTGTTAAAATATACACTAGAATATTTATGTTATTTGTGTTTGTCACGTGGGAACGATTATGAAAAATGAGCTTGGAGTCACCCTTATTCTCCCACAGATTTGAGGGAGAGCACAGAGATGGTGGTCCCGGCCAGAGGCAGAGTGTGTCAAGGTGGGCACTTCCCTGTAGCTCTCCCCCAATCTGGCCCTGCAAAGACACATTTTTTTCATTTTATCCCCAGACTCTCAAATGTGAGATAGCACATGCTTTACCAAGAAGCCAGAAAATCCAAAGGGTTAAATTTGTGTTTGACCAGTTGTCCTTTTGAAACTGAGATTTCTCTTCGCTGTCAGCCCCTCCCCTACAGAGGCTGAGAAAAGAGCACAACTGTCGCATTTTAAGAAAATCTGAAATGAAAATCCTGATTACCTTAGGGTGAAATTGCTATCTTAGCAAAGAAGGGCTTTTTTGAGATGCTTGTCCTGATGGATCCACCCTTTGTATGATCCATAAGACAGAGGCCAGCTGGAGTCGTAGATCTGAGCATACAAGTTTTCAGCAACGCATTTGCCACCAAAATCAGAAGATACTTTAACAGCAAACCTTGAAAAAGCAAGATATTAAGTTAACACCTGTGGAGTTCTTTGATTTGGGAGCTCTTCACCGTTCCAGTATTCAGTTTGGTCCAAGTTCCATTAGGGGACATTACTCAGCTGACAACTGAATTTTACTGACTGATTAACTGATTAAAAGGGTAGCTTTTATGTTAATACATGGTGGCAGCTGTTGTCTTCCACCTATATTGGGTGTTCTTTGCAAAGAAGACCAGCACAACACATTTCTTCACAGTATTCTGTTGCCATCCTTAGACCAGCACTGACCGTTGAATAAGTTATAAGCAGGAAATACCACGCTGACATGGCAATGTGGTTTCAGTCCTCTAGGCCTGGCAAGTGGCTTTTCACAGAAATAAAACTCGATCAGTGTTGGGATTCTGCAGGAGTGCAGTTCAGTGGTTGTCCTTCAGAGACCAGAAGCCCTGTTTTCACTCTTGTTGGAGGATCTGGTGGGTGGAAATGTGTCCCCCCAAATACATAGGTTGACTCCTAAACCCCATTACCTCGAAACATGAACCTTTGGAGATGGGGTCTCAGAAGAGGTAATTAAGGTGAAATGGGGCCAGGAGGGTGGACCCTAATACAATCTGACCAGTGTACTTACAAGGAGAGGAGATTAGGACACAGATACACACAGAGTGATGACCACGTAAGGACACAGGGAGGAGATGGCCATCCACAAACCAAGGAGAGAGGCCTCAGGAGAAACTGACCCTGCACACACCTTGATCTTGAACTTCCAGCCTCTGGAACTGTGAGAAAATAAGTTGTCTACTGTTTAAGCCATACAGTCTGTGGTATTTTGTTCCAGTCACCATAGCAAAATACAGAGAGTGAGTGATTTTACCCTCTTTAGAGTTGCCAATAGATAAGTTCAGCTACCCGTATTTACATTGAAGATATTTTAATAGAAGCCTTCACTCAATCACCCACTAACAAATGCTTGTCTTCACTGAGATTACAGTCTCTGAGGCAGATACTGGAGGACGAGCACCAATACCACCTGGCCAGTTACTGCAGGTAGGTGAGAGCACGATGCTTCCACAAAGGGGGTTGGACGGCCCGCAGGACAAGTGGGCGATATGAGAATCTGGCTGGGCAAAGCATTCCATGGGGCCATTAGACAGAGCCATATGAGTGATTTTTTAAGGCAATTCCAAAGTCTCAATCTGAGTATGAAATGCAGGGGATGAAAAGCAAATATTACAAAATTAATCTACTTAGAGCCATGAATCTTATTATATTTCCAGCCACTACGCATTCATGCTTAAGCAACAGATGTTATTCTTTGGCCATGAATTTGCTTCCACCAGATGTTTAGCAACCCTCCCCCCCCCCCCCCTTCTTCCCCCCCCCCCTCCCCCCCCCGCCCCCCCGCCCCACCACTTCTCCCAGCTGTCCCCAGACAGAACATCAGCGTCTGGGTTGCCCTGGGGTCTCCACAACAAGGTTTTGCGTGGCAAGCTTTGGGGTTGTCCCGGGTGAACGTTTTGAGGAAGCACTCTGGCCCCAGTGGAGAACACCAGCAAGGGGCTGCAGGTCTGCTTTACATGTGACCGCTGTACCAGTTGGCCTCCTCAGGATGCAGATGTGCACAGGCTGGCCTACACTCTGCTAAAGCCAGTAGGTCCCCAGCCCAGGCTCACCACCAGTTCCGCGTGCCCACGTGGGTGGCAGTCTACACGGACGCCAGCCCCCTGAGCAGCCCTCTCTGCCCACCAGCCTGTCGATCAGTCACAGACACAAGACGCAACTTCCCCCGACCTGTGACAAGCTGAACTGGTCCGAGCTTTGCTTTTCCCCCTTTCCCGTGGCAAATGTTCACGATGGGGATATTGCCTTGTTATTTTAAATTAAACATTCAGAGACCGCCTGAGGCCCGAAGGTAAGCAATCGTAGACAAATTATCCTGAGTTTGGCAAGTGTTCTTCAAAGCTTAATGAGGAATATTCCGGGCACATAATTAAAGTCGCCTACTGACATCAGACCCCTGCGAGTACTGGCAGGAGGGGCCTGTGTAAGAGAGCAGGGCACCCCTCGGCTTGGGCCTGGGCTTGCACACCTGCTCACACCCACCCACACTCTCACACACGTACACAAGGGCACACACAGTCACACATTCCTGAATACACGGGCATGCAGTCGCACACCCTGCACGCCCTCACTCACACACACTAATTCTCACTAGCAGCTCACTTATACTCACACACGCAGACTTGGAGAAGAGGCCCCGGCCACCCC
Organism: Monodon monoceros; assembly: GCF_005190385.1. NCBI lineage: Eukaryota > Metazoa > Chordata > Mammalia > Artiodactyla > Monodontidae > Monodon > Monodon monoceros. The sequence continues at coordinate 3,906,867 of NW_021703768.1, read as the reverse complement.
ACTGGTCCATCCAGCCCATCATAGAAACAGCTACCAGGTGCCTCTCCCTCCCCCTGACCTGAGCACCCATCCTCCTGTGACCTGCTCTCTGTGTCGGGGGGGGGGGGGTTGCCCTGGGCCTTCTGCGGTGGCTCATCTGCAGATAGGAGACCCCAGGGCTATTTAACCGAAAGCTCACCTGTCCAGTGAGAGAGCCCTGGGGCACGAGCTGTGAGCAGGAGTTGGAGGATGTGTCCCTGGCCTTTGGGCAGAGGCATAGGTGAGTCTTCAAGCCGCAGGTGACCTGGATGGTCCAGAAAGGAGGAAAGAATGGACAATCCTGTTACAGAATCCAGGGCCGGCTCCTGTCGGAGTTTGTGGCGCTCCCGCTGAGCGTTTTAAGGGAAAATTGCTATTCTTAGAAAAGCATCTGTAAAAGCTAACTGGCATAAAATACACGTGCTCTAAAGAAAAAAGGATTGGAGGATATTTGACCGTCAAGATTTTGATCTAGTGTGAGTTCTGAGTTCTGCTCTGGAAGGGACAGAGGCCTCATCCCAGGGCTGTGAGTCAAGCCTTTTCCAACATCCCCCTCATCCCTTCCCATCCCCTGGCTCCTCTTTTAATTTCCCTCTACCTCTTTTTTTCCTCCTTCTCCTTCTTTTCTTGGGGTCAACAACGTCATAGCTAGGTATGCCGGGTTGTAAAAAACGCCAGGACACTGTAATTTTGAGAAGCCCACAGTTCTCGTGATTTTGGGTCTGAGGACCCTTTTATGCTCTTACAAGAAAGTATGTGAACTACAGGACTGAGATTTACTGGGAGGCCACAGAGGCAGCATCCAGAAGCGGTTACAGAGGGTCAGCTGGGTGGGGCCGCAGCACCAGAGCCTGGGTCCGAGGCCCCTCGGGTTCTGTCACCGGCCTTCCTCTCTTATTCAGAAACCTAGGTGTCCCCCGGACCACACTCTTCTTCACATCTCCCTACCCCTCTCTTCCCTACAGACTGGGTTCCTCTTCTCCCTTGCTCATTTTTTTTGAGAAAATGAAACATTTCTAAGGTTTTTGTTCTTTGTTTTATTTCACACTAGACATTGTTTCCTTTTCATCAAACATTTATTATACTATTTATTGTTGATAATTATTTCATTATCTTGTCTCCATAAAGTTTTACAATTCACACATTTATACATTAAAAAAGAAACACTTTGATGTGTATTTAGTCATATATTAACCAAACAAAATCACTGTTGAATGAATATTTTTGCTATTAAATTGTGATAACATCTAGCTCTATGGCAAATGTGACAAAGGCATCCTTACCAGATCAAACATCCATTGTATTTAATAATATACAATTTTAATAACAGATGATCCAAGGGTTAGATATCAATAAGGTATGTCATGTTACTTATTTCATTTGATTTGCCTCACAAAAATTGCTGTTTTGATTAGGTTAATAATAAAATGATACCAACTAGCCCAGCAGTTCTCTTGACTTTGGTCTCAGGACTCCTTTATATTCTTAAAAATTATTGAAGATCCCAAAGAGCTTTCGTTTAGGTGGGTTTAATCTATTAATTTTCACCATATTGAAAATCAAAGTTGAGAAAGGTGTTAAATATCTATTCATTAATTCAAAAGTTAAACCATGACATGCTAATCTATATAACACACCTTTATGTGTTAAAACACTTTTCTGCAGATCCAAATTACAGTGAGGTACCACCTCACACTGGTCAGAATGACCATCATCAAAAAATCTACAAAGAATAAATGCTGGAAAGGGTGTGGAGAAAAGGGAACCCTCTTGCACTGTTGGTGGGAATGTAAATTGATACAGCCCCTATGGAGAACAGTATGGAGGTTCCTTAAAAAACTAAAAATAGAACTACCACAGCAGTCCCACTACTGGGCATATACCCAGAGAAAACCATAATTCAAAAAGACACATGCACCCCAATGTTCATAGCAGCACTATTTACAATAGCCAAATCATGGAAGCAACCTAAATGTCCACTGACAGATGAATGGATAAAGAAGATGTGGTACATATATGCACTGGAATCTTACTCACCCGTAAAAAAATGAAATAATGCTATTTGCGGCAACATGGATGGACCTAGAGATTATCATACTAAGTGAAGTAAGTCAAAAAGAAAAAGACAAATATCATTTATATGTGAATCTAAAATATGACACAAATGAACTTACTTATGAAACAGAAACAGACTCACAGACATAGAAAATACACATGGTTACCAAAGGGAAAGAGGAAAGGAGGGATAAATTAGGAGTTTGGGGTTAGCAGATACACACTACTATATGTAAAATAGATAAACAACAAGGACCTACTGTATAGCACAGGGAACTATATTCAAAAACCTGTAATAAACCATAATGGAAAAGAAGATGAAAAAGAATATATGTATATGTATAACTGAACCACTTTGCTGTACACCTGAAACTAACACAACATTGCACATCAACTATACTTCAATTAAATAAATAACAATAATTTCCAAAACATAAAAGAAAATAGTGAGAAGGGCGTCATAGTTTTACATTTTTGCAAATCTTTTTCCTCTCTGGTTTCATAGAAGGCAGCCTGATTTTCTCTCTGCTTCTGTACTTAATCAGCTGGGATAGCCCAGTCCTGTGGCCTCTGGAAAACCCTGCTGTCCACATGTGAGAAAAATGAGTGAGCATATAAATGCAGTGAATACCTCCACATTACTTGGGACATTGTAAAGAAAATGGGCACGCGCCTGATGTACAGAGAGGGGAAGCAGAGGCAAACGCAGCTGCAATGACCTGTGCGTTCACATCGTATGCAGGAACTTGAGAGCTGGGAATTGGTGGGTTATCCACCGAACAAACCATTAAAGATGTTGCTAGGAAATCTTAATCCAGTCCTATCAATTTTCAGATGGGGAGACTGACAAAAGGGCGAGTTCACATAATAACCAAGCTCACATCATTAGCAGAAGAAGTGGCCTGGAATCCAGACCTAAGAGGCCAGTCCAGTGCATGGCCCCTCAGAGCCCTCTACTTTTCAGACCCTTGTCTTTTCACAAATCCTTGCCATTCAGGAATGCCTCTTCCATCTTGTAGATTTCAGAAGTAGTCCCCGTGGTCCCGTGACAATGTGGGTTCCAGGGAATTACATAGGCTCGCCTGGGAATTGGACCCGTTTTCCCTTGGATTTCACTCTGAATCTCGAGCTAACTCGCAGACATGTTGAGGGGAGACACCTGCTTCTCAGGCGCGGGGTCCCTGCCACGCGGCTCAAGGGTCGTACGTCTGCATCCATATCCGTAATAACCATCTGTTCACACGCAAGGTCAAGAGCTGACAGTTCCCTACCTCAGTCTCCCAGCAGGTGCATCGACCTCTGTGATCATCAACCACAGTATCTATAAAAGGAGGAAAATAAGCAGTTACGGGGCTTTTCAAGGGTTAGCAGAAAGCATTCTTTACAACTCCATTCCTTACCACATAGGATCTAACGGACTCTCTTCTTGAAGCCGTACCACAGATTCCAGAGATGGAGCATCTCCCACCAATGAATTGTGAATATACGTCTTTTCTAGGTAGTAAGAAAATTTTAACATTGTGTGTTGTGCATGGGATAACAAGGCCGACGCAATCACCTACTATTAAATAAAGTTATAAGGGTTGGTTTGTAGTTTCCAGTTCACAACTATAAAGCAGCACTCCATTACAGAATAACTGTCTTGGATGACTCAGTTATTTTACTTTAATTGTTTTTTTTTTTTTAATTTTATTGAGGTATGGTTGATTTACATTGTGTTAGTTTCAGGTGTACAGCAAAGTGATTCAGTTATACATATACATCTATCCATTCTTTTTCAGATTCCTTTCTCATACAGGTTATCAAAGAATATTGAGTAGAGTTCCCTGTGCAATATAGTAGGTCCTTGTTGGTTACCTATTTTATATATAGTAGTGTGTGTATGGTCATCTCAAGTTCCTGATGTATCCCTCTCCCCCATGTTTCCCCTTTGGCAACCATAAATTTGTTTTCTATATCTGTATGTCTGTTTCTGTTTTGTAAATAAGTTCATGTGTGTCTCTTTTTTTTTTAAATTAGATTCCACATATAAGTGATATAATACAATATTGATCTTCCTCTGTCTGACTTACTTCACTCAGTATGACAATCTCTAGGTCCATCCATGTTGCTGCAAATGGCATTATTTCACTCCTTTTTATGGCTGAGTAATATAAGATGTGGTACATATATTTCACTTTCCTTGTGTGTTTCCTCTATGTGTTGAGTTCGGCATCTCTGTTTCTCCAAACGCCTCATTTGTGTGGCCGTGCAAGGGTTCCCACATAATCCAACTGCACGTGGGCACAGACTGTCTCCTCACCTGGACGCAGGCAGAGGGAGTCATATGCGAGAGGAAACTTCATGCTTGGAAATAGAGCAGGAGGCAGAAGTCTGTGCTATGGGGTCCCCTAGAAGTGGCCCAGCAGCACAGAATCTTATTAGAGATGAAGTGTGTCTTTATGGAAAAAGGCTATAAACTGTAGTGTTTGGCCAACTTTTGAAAGCAAATTTTCTCACCTACCCTCAACAGCCACATAATTAGCAGTCTGGAGCCAGGCCCTCTTTGGGGGACACTGTGCTATCCAGATCCTCTGGGAACCCCATTGCCTGCATGTCTGCCTGCTGGCTTCGACAGTGAGTGGGACTAAGGCCAAGCCTCTTCAAGTATTTGTCCCAGAATTGTTCTGACACGAGGAGCCTCAGCCTCACCATGAACTATATAACTTCATCTCTTATCCCGTGGCTCCTGCAGAATAAGATGAGAATCTTTTAAAGATATTAAAACAAGCTCCGAGGCTTAGGATGGTCCATTCACATCTGCTGATAATCAGAGAAAAAGAAAACAGTGGCAGACGGAAATGTAGAATTGTATGTAAAGGGAAAAGACTAGGTTGGCGTAGTCAGATCAAAAGCAGTTTCTTTTTTAAGTATTATGATCAAATGGGTCCTTGGGTACTATTATGAAAAAGAGAAGAACTCATTTCTAGGACCTTGAAAGGCCACTCTGTGTCACCTGGTAAGCTTTTCTTTTTCAGGGGGGAGTGTGTGGATGGATACACATGGCATTCTTTTTTTTTTCCCTCCTTTGTTGGTTTCAATTGTCTTACTGGCATCCTCTGTTTAGAAACTTGGTCTCATAATATAATAAGTAAGATGGAGTGACTTGTCTCTGTGTTGATCCTGATTTTTATAAACTCTGATCCAAAGCCAAAATTTAAAAGGGTGGTGTGCTCTCTCCTTCGTCCGTGCCTTAATACTGAATGTGAATTGACCCACTGCTCACCGCCGGATCAAGCTCAGAGCTCAATTTAGATTTGCACACATTCAAAGTTCTTAAAGACCCAGGTTCTATTCAAATGGGAGGTTTTCACTGCACACACAGCCTTAATCAAAAGTAGAGCTGTATAGAATGGTTTAAATTTAATCCAAATCTTGGCCAATTTCATGAATCTGCCTCCTCAAGCCTCACACGAGTGGGCTCATAAATGCCATTTCTGCACTTATGTGTGGAGTGGCTCCCCACATATGCTGCGAACAGGGTTTTCTCTTACCTTCCTGTGACTTTTATAGCATGAGCAAAATAAAACTTATTTCGTTGATTGATAAAGGTTAATGAAGTATGACTTTTCCTTGAATGGGCTTCACCAGTAACTAGCATGGGCCACAGACAGTAAGATTAGGAACGCGATGACCCAAAAAAGACAATATATGTGCAATAATGAAGAATGTTGGGTGTGTGTGTGTGCCTGTGTGTGCATGTGGGAGTGTGTGTGCGTGCGTGGGTGCACGTGTGCACCTAGATGGTGGGTGTGGTGTGATAAACGGTCACAGGGGGCTTCAAGAGGGAGATAATAAAATGTTCACTCAATTAAAAACGGACAGTGCTATTTCACACTGGCGTAGAACAGGTTATCTCACACAAATAGAAAATACTGATATTTATCTAGGTTTTAGAATTTTTAAAATATAACAGGCAATATGTAGGCGTTTTGAAATTTCAGTACTACATTTAACATACCGCTACTGTCTCTTCCAGTGTGGTCCTAAAAAAAAAAATCACAAAAAAGGAAGGGCCATTTGTTACAGGGTTACCCCTTCTGTATAAAAATCACTTCCAATGGTCCAAACGCACCCATAGGAGACTGACTTTCAAAGGAAAGGCACATGAAGGCTGGGGAAGGAACTGAAGTGGGAAGGCACGTCCTTGGACTTGAGCAGAGTCTAGCACTCCGGGGCACACACCAGCGGCTGCGAGCTCTGTGGGGAGAAGGGCACCCGGTCGCTGTTGGAGCAGCAGCGAAGTGCATTCGGTGCCCACGTGGAGCCTCGCCAGCCGACAGCCACTGACCTTCAGTTCCAAGGACACCTGGGCTTTTCTGGGTGTCCCCTCCTCACTCTGCTGTGTGGACCCCCTCCACTGCACTGACAGACCAGGAGCCTGCACCTTGTCACTACTGGAGAGCATCACTCTGACCTTACCTGCACCCTCACCTGGGCTGTTTCAGGTAGGAGAAGATACCCCCTGCACCCTGGTCCCTCCTCTCTCCTCCCCCACTCACCTCCGCACAGCCAATGTCACTTGGTCTTATGCCGGAGGGAAGTGGTAAAAATCAAACCTAATTAGGGAAGAATTGTCTTTTATTTCAATATTTTAAAATCATATTTCTTGAGTTATAATCTACATGCATCGAAATCACCTCTTGAAGCATAGAGCCACAGCCCCTGAGCCTGGACAAGTGTTCACTGCTGTGTAGCCATCAGCACAGTCACAGCCACGACGGAGCACAATTCCCTCAGACCCGCAATGTCCCCTCCTTCCCTATGTGGCATCCCTCCCCCCACCCTCCACTCCTGGCCACCATGGATTTGACTCCTGTCCCCTGAGCTTTTCCTCTTGCAGGAATGTCACATAAATGGAGTCACATGCTTGGTGCCCTTTTGTGTCTGGTTTAGCATCATGCTTCTGATATCTCCCATGTTGTGTGTGTCTGTGCGCATCACCCCGACTTTACTGTTCCTTCTTCTAGCTGAGCAGTGTGACCTGTATGAATACACCAAACTCTGTAATCCACTCACCAGGTGATTTGGGTTGTCCCCCTTTGGGGCTATTATGAATAATGCTGCTGTGAACATTTGTGTCCAAGTGTTTGTGTGGATGTATGTTTCCACTTCTCCCGGGTGAACACCTAGGAATGGAATGGCTGGGTCCTGGGGTAAGTGTATGTTTAACTTTCTAAGTAACTGCCAACTGTTTCCCAAACTGATTGGATCTTATCACAGTCCCACCAGTAATGTCGGAGAGTTACAGTGGGTCCCATATTTGCCAGTACTTGGTACTGTCCATTTTTCTCTGGCATTTTTAGACATTCTAATAGTATAGAGGTGTCTCATATGGTTTAACTATGTTCTTATAATGACTAATGATGTGGAGCAATTTTCCATGTGCTTATTTTCAATTCTTACATCTTTTTCAGTAAAGCATCTATTCAGGTCTTCTACTGGTTTTTTTAGAGTATTTTCTGGTTCACAGCAAAATTACGTGAAAGTGCAGTTTCCACGTACTCATAGCCACCCTCAATTTCAGCATCCCTCACCAGGTGGTACATGTGTTACAATCAATGGCCCTACACTGACACAGCACCTAACGTTCTTAGTTCACATCAACGTTCACTCTTGGTGTTGTTCATTCTATAGGTTTGGACAAAAGCAGAATGACATGTATCCATCATTTCAGTACCATACGGGGTATTTCCATTGCCCTAAAGATCCTCTGTGCATCACCTGTTCACTCGCCCTTCCCCTTGATAACCACTGATCTTTTTATTGTCTCTGAACATTTTCCAGAATGTCATATAGTTGGAATCACACAGTATGTAGCCCTTTCAGATTGGCTTCTTCCACTTAATAATATGTATTTATGGTTTCTTCATGACTTTTCATGGCTGGATAACACATTTTCTTTAACACTGAATAATATTCCACTGTCTGGGTAGACCATCGCTTATTTATCCATTCACCTACTGAAGGACATCCTAGTTGCTTTCAAATTTTGACAATTATGAATAAAGCTGCTATAAACATCATATACGGGTTTTTGTGTAAACATAAGTTTTCAGCTCATTCGGGTAAATACCAAGGAGTGAGATTGCTGGATCATATGGTTAAGAGTGTGTTTAGTTTTGTAAGAAACCACCAAACTGTCTTTCAAAGTGGCTGCACCATTTTGCTTTCCCACAAGCAATGAGAGTTCCTGTTTCCCTACATCCTCACCAGCATTCGGTGTTGTCAGTGTTCTGGATCTGGGCCATTCTAATGGGTGCGTCAATGTGGGTTTTTAAAGTGGATGGAGCCTATGTTTTCTAAATTATTGGGGATGAGGATGAACTAGACCAGACTCCAGAACTTGCTGCACTGCAGGCTCTAAGCAGTTGAGGCAGCAAGAACAGACTTTTCAGGGGAACAGGTGGACCACTTTTGCTGTCTCAACCCATTTCCTAGGTGGGAATGGGGCTTCTTGTTAAAGGCAGTGTTTCCTTCCCAGTAGCTCCCGTTATACTTTGCTTTTACCCATCACTAACTCTCCTTGTGCTCAGAAAGATGGGAAAATGACAAGGAAAACTCTACTCGAAAATTCTGAACTGGGAACTAGATTCATCGTATTTCACTCTTATGTAAAGAGTTTTCTATTTTTCATCAATTCAGCCCGAAGTAATATAAACTTGTCTGGAAAATTCAGACTGAATGCTGTGCTATGAGTTTAAATTGATATATCAATCTTGTAACCTCTAACATAAACTTTCACCAGAAATATTGATTATATGGTGACCAACAAATTATCTTTATCGAGTCTTAAATTGTCTTCCATGTGCAGATGCAGGTAAAATGAGAAGTAAGGTTGCATCTGTGATCCCATTTCACCCCTTTCCCCCATGGCTGCGTCCTTCCCTGCTAGAAGAGTTAACAAGAAGATGAAAAATGTTTACTTCTTACTGAAGGGGAGTTAACTTGAGTGACAGACACCGTGTGCCCCCTGCTCACCCTCCAGACCTCCTCACTTTGGAGGGTGATTAGGTGTAGAGTGTGAACCACTCCCCCAAATACCTGAATCCTTCTCCATCTTCTGATTTGCACTTTTTACTTCATACCTGGCCACTGTCTGGTCATGAGTCCACCAACACTGGCTACTTTCCCATTCCCAAGCTCACATTTCCTGTTAGGGGTCCCTCACAGAGGTGTTTGGAAGCCCACCTAAGATGCCCCACTTCACTGTTTCTGGGCATTATCTACACCCCCGCTCGTTCTCTTATTTGTGATGTGAGGTTGCAGAGTTGACAGCTTGTGTTGGTAAATAGAAGATGTGTGTTTCTAACGCCTGGATATGGAGTCTGAGCCCAACTCAGGCAAGACAGGAGGATGCTGGCAGGACAGGCACCAGCTGAGAGCCCTGGAGGATGGTGGCCACATGCTCCCAAAGTGCTCAGCAGGCCCCAGCACAACACAGGTGGTACCCCTGCAGAGGGTGTCATGTGCAGGATGAAAATATCTCAGTGCAGGTCAACTTTCTTCCTCAAATAATAAATATGTGACCCAAGCAATGCTGAGGAAAGACCAAGGATGTTAGCAGTTGGACTCTGAATCTTTCTATCACCTGAAACAAAAAAAGTACCTGAGGGAATTCCCTGGTGGTCCAGGGGTTAGGACTTGGCGCTTTCACTGTCAACGACCCGGGGTTCAATCCCTGGTCAGGGAACTAAGCTCCCACAAGCCACATGGCATGGCCAAACAGAAAAAAAAAAAAAAAAAAGCACCTGAGATTTCCTAACTACTTATAGTCATGTGTGTGTGTGCATGCATGTGCGTGCAGGTGCACCAATAGGTGAATGAATTTCCTCATAATCAATTGCAGTAAATTACACATCCAAAGCTTTCACAAAAGGTTCTGACATGGACCTGTGGAAATTCAGCTTTTCCTGCCTTTGCCTCGAGGTTTCGAGGTTCTGTTGCTGCTGCTACTGACTTAGCCCATCTGCCGGCATTTTCCTCCGGTTGTCCCGGACAACCACCGTTTGACCTTCTGTCTCTATGGATTTGATAGAGTTCATAGAAGTGGAAAAATAATTTGACTTTTATGACCAGCTTGTTTTGCTCAGCATAAGGTCCTCAAGGTTCGTGCATATTATAGTGTGTGTCAGAACCTCTTTTCTTTTCAAGACTGAATAATATTCTATTATATGCATGTACCACATTGTGTGTATCCATCACCTGTTGATGGACACTTGGGTTGCTTCTACCTTTTGGTTATTGTGAAATATGGCACCATGAATATGGATGTACAAATGTCTATTCGTGTTCCTGATTTCAGCGATATTTTTTCTTTTTTTTTTTTTGCAGTACGCGGGCCTCTCACTGCTGTGGCCTCTCCCGTTGCAGAGCACAGGCTCCGGATGCGCAGGCTCAGAGGCCATGGCTCACAGGCCCAGCCGCTCCGCACCATGTGGGATCTTCCTGGACCGGGGCACGAACCCGTGTCCCCTGCATCGGCAGGCGGACTCTCAATCACTGCACCACCAGGGAAGCCCAGTGCTTTTGCATATATGTGAAATGGCATCATATGGTAATTACACATTAATTTTTTTTGAGGAATTGCCATGACTTTTCCCACAGCGACTGAACAATTTTGCGTTATCATGAGCCGTGGAAAAGGGTTCCAATTTCTTTACATCCTCACCAACACTTAGATTCTTTTTTGAATAATAGCCATACTAATGGGTATAAAGTAGTATCTCATTGTGGTTTTGATTTCCAATTCCCTAATAATTAGTAACGTTGAGAATCTTTTCACTTATTGGCCATGTGTATATGTTTAGAGAAATGTTAATTCAAGCCCTTTGCCCATTTTTAACTGGGTTGTTTGTTGTTGTTGAGTTATAAGTAATAATATTTTCCCTACAGTTTTTCAAATTCCCAACTCTCTTCCAACAATTTGTGAAGGAGATGCATTGGGTATAAACAACATCCTTATTTTGGAATTAGAATCTCTTTATCTCTGGTGTCACGTAAGGGAAGCAGCCTCACATCTCTGTGCTTTAGTGCAAAACCAGGGTTTGATAATAATTTCCTCATTAATGAGGTAATGTATACAAATGTTCCCAATGCCTTGTCTGGTACATGGTAAGTACTCGATTAATTTTCGTCGAATCTGAATATTAATTATCTTTTTTGGATATTCTCTGAGTGAACTATATTTCTGAGGGAGAAAAAAAAAACGAAGAAAAGAAATGCAATTATCTGACACAAGATATGTTAGTAGTGCTTTTTATTCTGTAATGTAATAATAAAGTGAAAGGGCAAGATAAGTGAATTTAATAAAATACTGTACAACAGTGAGTGTTTGTATATATTAATGGTGTCCTTAATGCATAAAATATTGTATATGTAACAAATAGAGGTAATTAATTTTACTTCTTGGAGAACCTGCTTTGTTTCTCTTGGCCACAGAGTGCTTGCAGAGGCAGCTGCAAACGAGCCTCATTGTGGGAAGAGAAAACACACCGTTTGTTTTGCCTGAAAAAATGGGGCCAGTCTGCGAGTGTGCACTTGTTTTTTTTCCTCAGAAAGTTGAGAAGAGAGAACTTTTCAACAAAAACAATATCATGCTTTTCAAAGAGTATCACAGAATATCATGTCCTGAGAAAATAATGGTTAAAAAGAAGTGTGGACATTTATCTTTGGGGGACATCTATGGTATTTTCCCTAATTAACATTCTCTGAGAACCACAGTGAGGATAAATGTGCTGGCAGGAAAAAGCAGGAATTTTGTTCTGTTTCTTCTCTGGCTGCCACTGGAATGGACAAAAAAGGACAGGGGGTAGTTATATTTGTATTAAAAACCATTTTAAAATATTCTCTTTTCCTTCATGAATGGTTAACATAACATACTGTATACATTATTGTAGAGAAAGTCCTTTCCCAGGTCCCTCCTTTACTCTCAAGGCCACTATCACACTCAAAACACTTCTGACACCAGATATGTAAGATTTTCCCCCAATTCCAAGCAGTCCTACAACACCAGCTGGGTGTCCTACAATCTAACTCAATTGGAGCACTGTCTACTTGGAAACAGCATCAGATCCCACAGGTTCAATGCTCAGTCCCACAAGACCACTCCCCATTTCAGAAATCCCAAAGGCAAGTAGTTGGTCCCCAGGTTACCCCAACTTCTGCGCAATTCAGCTACAAATCGGAGGTCTCACCACCCCCTCCTCAGGGTCCATTAATTTGCTACAGAGGCTCAGAGAACTCAGGGAAACACTTCCTTACATTCACCACTTTATTAAAGGATATGAGAAAGGACACAGGTGAGCAGTCAGGTGAGAGCCAGGTCTGGGAGGGTCCCAAGCATGGGAGCTTCTGTCCGCGTGGAGCTGGGGTGCACCCCTCAGGGTACATGGCTGTGCTCTCCCACCTGGGAGCTCAGAGAACCCCTTACTCCTGGGGTGTTGCAGAGGATTCCTCACGGAGGCGTGGTCCACCATTTACTCCACTTCCAGCCCCCTCCACTCTCTGGAGGGTGGGACGCAGGGATGAAAATTCTAAGCTTCTAATCACGGCTTTGTCTTTCTGGTGACCAGCCTCCAGCCAGGAGTCCACCCAGAGTCGCCTCAGTAGAACAAAGGATGGTCCTGTCACCCAGGAAATTACAAGGGGTATAGGAGCTCTGTGCCGGGAACCAGGGGCGGAGACCAAATAGATATATTTTTCTGTTATCTCACAATTATGTAAAAGGGCACAGAGACGCTGTATTGATGTAGAGGTGATTATCTTTGGAATAAAGCATCCAGTTTGCCCCCAGGCCTGCTCCCAGGCAGCCTCCCTGGGCACCTTGCCGTCCCACCCCTCCTCTCTGCAGTGTCCCCCCTCCCCTCCCATGTCACCCATTCTGTTTCCTCACAAGCTGCTGATGCCAGGGGACAGCGTCGCTGCACAGCCGAAGACTGTCACTGGACTGCACGTGCATGTCGTCTGAAGTCTGCTCCACACCATGAATTAGCACGAAGTCAAGTGTCCAGTGAAAGAATTCACTTTGATGCCAGACGTATTTCCTATGCCTGGAAAATGGAACCTCTTAAATTAAATCCTTTAGGCTTAAATTATCTGCCTCACCTTCTCCCACCACCAGCGCGCGCACACACACACACACACACACACACACACACACACACGCACGCACACACACACACACCTCCAACTGCTCCGAAACAGGCATGACAGAGTTTCAAAGACACAAGAGAGAAAAAGATCTTAATTAGATTTAGAAAAATCTAATTTTGAGAAAAATAATTCAGGCAACTTTTAGCCCACTAGAAATTGACAAATGGCAAATTTTGTCTGTCTCTGGCTGCTTTCGCTATTTGGACCATTAATTGCCTTTTTCAACCTATAGCTGAAGTCAGTTAAAATAATTTTCAAATGAAATCTGATTCCCTTTCTCCCTAAACGTTGATGTTATGGGATGCAGGCCACTGTAGATGTCTACGCACACGCTTGTTGACTCGAAACAAGAGGCCAAAGGTAACACACCCCCTTCTGCTTTAGCACTGCATGTATCATTCACTCATTCATTGGTTCAGTGAATATTGACTGGCTGCCAGTTTGATGCTAGTGCAGGCCGAGCACTGGGCACCTACACACTGCCCTTGCCTCCAGGGGTGGACAGTCTCTTGTGTCACCCAACAGAGCTACAGAATAGCACAGGTATTCTGTACCCACACTATTCAATATGGTGGCCAAAAACCAGGTGTCCTTGGAGCACTTGAACTCTGCCTGGCACAACAGAGGAACTAAGTTTTTATTTTTATTTCATTTTAGTTAATTTAAATTTAATGACTAATGGGTCCTGTATTGATGGCTGTTGTCCTGGACAGAGCACATCTGGACAGAGATACACAAAGTCAAAGAGCAGCAACCATGTGCAATAAACATGATGTTAAGCAGAATAAGCCCCTTCTCCCCCCAAGACAGACACACAAACAAAACCCTGTGAAGATGGTAGGTTACATGACACAGGAACATTAAAGTTGTAGGTGGAAATGAATTTGCTAATTAGCTGACTTTAACATGGGGAGATTGCTCCGGATGACCCAGGTGGATAATCACAAGTATCCTTAAACGTGGGAGAGGGAGGAAGAAGAGTCAGCCAGAGGGAACCATGACTCAGGAAGACAGGTACAAGAAGATGCAACACTGCTGGCTTGGAAGGTGTAGGACAAGGCTGTGAGTCAAGGAACTCAGGCAGCCCCTGGAAGCTGGAAAAGACAAGGTAACAGATTCTCCCCCAGAACTTTCATTTCTTTTGGTCACGCCTCGGGGTATGTGGGGTCTTAGTTTCCCAACCAGAGATTGAACCCATGCCCCTGCAGTGGAAGGGTAGAGTCTTAACCACTGGACCACCAGGGAAGACCCACCCCTAGAACTTTCAGAAAGGAACACAGCCCAGCAGACACCTTGACTTTAGCCCAGTGAGACGCTAACTCCAGAAGTGTAGGAAGAAAAACGTGTGTTGCCTTAAGTCAGTAAGAGTGTGTGGTCATCACCACAGCAGCCACAGGAAACTAACACTCATGCAGGAGAGGACTGCAGGACTTCTTTCACCAGAAGTCCTGCTTTGTTTTGGGGGAAGTGGTCATGACGACACTGTCTAAAGGCTGAGAAGAGAAAGCCAAACTCTGAATTGAGGGGACACGTATGTGGCAGCAGGGAGGGCACGTGGAGGGGATGGAGGTGAGATGACTGGTGAGTCCCAGGAAGAAGGGGTACCTGGACGCAGCACAGCACATGCACCAGGGAATGAACTGGGAGCAGGGTCCTCGCTCACTGAGGTTCCACTGCCAGAGTCCCTGCCACAAATACGTAGGCAACTGAAGTTTAATTTGCGAGGTTACCCAACTGACTTTAAAAGCTGTGCATATGCAAGATTCCAAGATTTCAGAAATGTGGTTATCCAGACACATTCAAATACATCCATGGGAATTAATGATGTTAATAAAAGACAACAAACTAAGGATTACCCTTAATACCACCTCTGGAGGCGCTGACCCTCACCCATCCCAGACCCTCCTGCAGTGGACACTGTGGTGGTCAGTGCCCTGAAGTGAACTTGAGCAGACTCACATGCCCATCGGTTCTCCCCACCAAAGAAGTAGAGTTCAAAGCAAAGAAGCTTGAGACAGACTAACAGGTCTCTGTAAAGACCTTCTTCTCTATCACGTTCAGTGGCGTGAGATTTACGCACATCAGGGATGGCAGCTCAGCCGCAGAGAAGGTTAGAGGATTAAAATGTGAGGGATCAGAGGGTTCCCTCTGGGCTACTCTCCCAAGGCAAGGCCCTCCTTGCTGTAGTCCATTCAGGCTGCTCTAACAAAGCGCCACAGAGAAAAGTTTGGGATTAACAGATACACACTTATCGGGGGCTTATCAACAGCAGACATTTATGTCTCACGGTTCTGGAGGCTGGACAGCCAACATCGTGGTGCCAGCTTGGCTGGGTTCTGGGGAGGGATGGCTTCCAGGTTGCAGACGGCTGTCTGCTCTTGTGTCCTCACATGGTAGACAGGGGTTAAGGGAGCTCTCTGGCCTCCTCCTGTAAGGGCTCTAATCCCATTCACAAGGGCTCCACCTTCATGAGCTAATCAGCTCCCAAAGGCCCCAGATCCTGACAACCATGACACTGAGGGTTAGTGAATTCTGGGGGGACACCGACGCCTGGAGCCTGGTTCTCATGCCGTTACATGTGTGCCAAGCCCTTGCAGGGACCGTAGCCTTGTAATTCTCTTCCATTTAGTCGATTAATATTGACTGCTCTGTGAGCAGCCCTTCAACAGCTGCTCAGAGTACAGTGGTGACCCCGAAGGAAATGGGATCTGCGATCAAGGCCTCAGCCTCCAGAAGCCCCCTCAGACTGCATGTGCAGCCCACCCCCCAATTAAAAGTGGAGAGGATGCCCCCTACTGCGGGCTGATCTTGTGATTTCCTTCGCCCAAGATCATGTGGCAGAGGGGCTTACATCTTGGGGCTTACGAAGACATCCAAGGCAGACTGATGAGCTGTTCCAGGCCACGGAGCAGAGAGGCAACTGAAGACAGGGGACCGGGTTCCCCGAAGCTCCGGGCTGGAAGGGCCTCAGAGTGACCCTGGAACAAAGAACAACCCAGTTGAAGAATGGTAAATTGCTATTTAAATCTACTAGGTTTGGGGGTGGTTTGTTACACAGCAATGGATACTTAAAATCATCTTGACACATACACAGTTACAATTTTGTACCAGAGGGACACTTCTGTTGTTTTTTTAAGTCAATATCAGTAAAGCTGGATTAAAAGGATTAGAGGAAAATTCAGCTCATGGACCCAAGTGGTGGGAAACTTCTCCCATCTAGAAGGTCCTAGAAGACTCCCAAGAGGCAGTCATCTCAGGCAGGCTTAGAATCAGGAGCTGGGCAGAAGCTCAGAGACAGTGAGGAATTATCCAGAAACAAGGGTGACAAGGTGAGGGGCAGGCCATAAAGGGTTCGTGGGCCAGGTTGCTGAGCTGGGATGGATCCTTCTGCCGCGGGGACCCCACCACTGCTGGACGCGTCTCGTGAAAGAGCACCTCCTGCCAGCCCCCAGGTCCTGCCTCTGAAGCTAAGGTTTCTGAGTCTTTCGGTCGATTGTTTTAGGACGGGTTGATCTTTATTAATCCGGCACAGCACTGTGTTGTTCGCCATCGTGTATCGTAAGAGTACGCTTTCTGCCTTCCTCTGGCCCCTTGTTGGGTTGGCGGGCAAGCCCAGCCCTGCATCTGTACATGTAGGTCCAGGACCCCTGTGATGGGGATGCTGTCCTGACATAGGAGCAGGCTGCTCTGGGGGAGGGAAGTGCGCTGAGGGTGGAGTCTGGGCCACCAGGCCAATCACTCACTAGCCAAAGATGGTCAGCATCTCTGCGGTTGCAGTGACAGGCAGCATGGACATCCTCTGCAAGCTCTGAAGGACAGTGCACACCCCTGCTGTCCCCAGGCTGCCACCAAGGGAGAGAGGACACCACTAGTCTGTGTCCTTCTTCCGGATCCCTGTCGTTGCCTCAGACAGACGCCCCTCTATGTCTGAGTGTCTCCTCCTCGGGAGTCAGCGGCCCTGGGGGAGGACACCCTACTGGTCACTCTCAGTCCAGGACTGGAGAGGGAGCCTGTCCTCAGGTGCTCTGCTTTTTAAAATGTTTTAAAAAACCTTCCCTTTTAGATCTTTTTCTAAAAATTTACTTTTCTTTATTTTTATAGAGTCGATTTACAATGTTGTGTTAGTTTCATGTGTACAGCAAAATGATTCAGTTATCCATACGTATATAGTTATTCTTTTTCAGATTCTTTCCCTTTACAGGTCATTACAAAATACTGAGTAGAGTTCCCTGTGCTATACAGCAGGTCCTTGTTGGTTGTCTATTTTGTGTATAGTAGTGTGTATCTGTTAATCCCAAACTTTCGATCACAGGGGACGATAAGAGATCCAGGTGGGTCTCAATCAGCCCCTGACACAGGCTGTGGCCTGAGCTGGACTGAGAGTGGCAGTTTTCCCTCTGACCCTGGGTCTGGCTGTGCTGAGAATAGGAAGCGGCTCTGCCTTCCACCCATGACTTTGTTTTACTTCAATGGAGACAAGATTTGGCAGTGTCAGGGGTCAGAATATTGCCTGGCCAGACCTCTGATCCTTTATACATTTGAAACAAATCACTTTAATTATTTAACCCAGAATATTGCTATAGCAGGTGTGTCTCTTTTTCAAGGGGAGAAAATAAAGACTCTCCCTCACAGGATAAACCCTAGTGTGCTGACTGACAAGTTATATATTACTTCGTTCTTACCACCAAGCTTCTATGATCACAAACTGATCTCAGAGAAATCTCTTCTATGAGTTTGAATCATCTCACAGGTTGGCAAACGTGGTAAGTTCATAGGAAACCAGTAATGGCAACGATTTTTCAAAAAGTAAAAATACCATGTTCTTTATGTTTATCCTTTAAAGTGATTTTCCCAGAAGAAACACCCTAACCAGCAATGGTCCCAGCCTTCACATGTGGATACACACATCCCATAAACATTACATGTATGCTGTTATGGACTGAAATGCATCCCCACAAAATGCATGTGTTGAAGCGCTAATCCCAAGTGTGACTGTATTTGCAGTAATAATGGAATGAAGGTTAAAGGAGATCGTAAACGTGGGACCCTGATCCAATAGGATTAGATTCTTTATAAGAAGAGATAAAGAGAGCTCTCTCAGTCTCTCCCTCTCCCCCCCTTCTCATCCCAATACTGATCCCTATCTCTCTGACATGTGAGGACACAGTGAAAAAGGTGGCCGTCTTCAAGCCAGGAAGAGAGTCCTCCCTAACCAAGAATCAAAACTGCTGGGGACCTTGGTCTTGGACTTCCTGCCTCCAGAATATGTGAAAACAATTTTTTGTTATTTAAGCCACTTACTCAACAGCATATTGTTACGGCAGCCTGAGCAGACTAAGGCAGAGTTCACAAAATGCTTAGAAAGTCTCTGCACACTGAGTGTAATTCAAGAGGAAGGACGGGTTTGTTGGCTACGACACTGTAATTATGTTACTGAAAATTCTCTCTGGTATCCACAGGCTGCTCCCTTTTGCATCTACAATGTGTTGATATGTATCCAAAGATAATAACACTTTCAAAACGTTAAAGGAAGAAATCACTATACACAAAATATTTTAAGGCAGAGCCAATTTTCTATCAGAGGTTTGTGCCCCAGACACACACTTATAGTGAGAGGTGATTTTTCTTCCTTTAAAAATAAACCTGCATTTTAATTTGAAGCAAAGTTTGGTTTAAATCGTTTTCTTTTCTTTATTTATCCTGACGGAACGTGCTCTTTTCTGCTGCAGAACACTTTTTATAATATTGACTTTTATTCAGTAGACTTTCTTTTTTTCCCAGAGAGCAAGGCTTGATTTAATATTTTCCATTTCTGCAGCAGACACTCGGAATAAGAAGAATACTCTGCACCGTGATTGCTTTGGGGACAAAACGTCTCTAGTAGGTAATTAGACAAATGCTCTTAAACACACAGACACACATACGGATTTTCCAGCATGATTTGTTTTTGTATATAAAAACGCACTAGCGTCAAAGCAACTCTATAGTGTTAAATCCACGCCAGGTGCATACGTATAGTACAGCAAGTAGGGGAAAGCCTTCCTCAGCAGGAGGGAGCAGGGTCTTTAGGATCGCTCTTGTGTCCTAAAGGCAGGGTGATTGTGCAGCCTCTGCCTGCATTTGAACTCCTTGCTGTGTGACCTTGAGTAACTCACTTAAACTCTCTGGGCTTCTGCTTCATTTGCACATCTGGAAGATGAGACCCATCCCTCTCTTATAGGGGATGGGTCTCATGATCAAAGAGTTAAAGATGTGTCAGGTGCTTCTAGCAACATCTGTAGTGAGGCAACTGCTCTCCAGGTATTAGCAAGTATTGTTCTATGGTCCATGGGGCAAGAGGGCTGATCCAATCTATGGATTATTTGGGGGAGTGCATGCAGCTCTGACTGACTATTATGGGTTGAATCATGTCCTCCAAAACTCTGGAAGGTGACTTCCTAGCTCCCAGTGTGTGACCTGATTTGGAAATAGGGTTGTTTCAGGAGTCATTAGTTATGATGGGGTCACACTAGAGTAGGGTGGCCCCTAATCCAATAGCACTGATGTTTCTATGAGAAAAGTGGTCCATGGGGAGGCCGCCAGGTGAACATGAAGCAGAGATGGGGGGTGTGATGCAGCTACAGGCCAAGGAACACCAAAGATCATCAGCGGCCACCAGAATCTAGGAGAGTGGCCTGGAGCAGATCCTTCCTCAGCCTCAGAAGGAACCAGCCCTGCAGATACCTTGGTCTCAGACATCCAGCCTCCAGACTGTGAGACAGTAACTTTCTGTTATTTCGGCAGCCTGGTTTGTGGTACTTTGTTATGGCAGCACCACCAGTGGACCGCCTCTAAACAAGCAGGCTGTGCCCCTCTCCCCCGGGGAAGCACATGGTTAGGGAGAGGACTCTCCATGCTATAACTAAGCTTTCTGTGCCCACGGAGGGGATCGGGGGGTCTTCATGGGTGAGGGTGTGGTCCGGGTGGCAGAGGGGAGACATTTGTGTGCCACACGGCATCCTGACTGCTCTGATAGATTCTGGAGTCAAGACTACTTACCATCCCTCCAGCCGGTCTTCTAAGCGCCAGGCTGGTTGGTCTCTCTGAGCCCCAGACAACCCTCCTGTTGCTCCATCCAGCCTCCATCTGGGAGACAACCCAAGCCTGGAGCCCTTTCATCTGTTCCCTGCCTTCCCAATCCCACCCCTCCCCAGGGTCCAGGAGGGTCCATGGGTCTGTGAAGCCTGCCACCCCTCCAGGCTCGAGCTCCCCCAGAGTCTGTGCCCCATCCCGTGCCCCTCTCTTGGGAAACACTGCACCTTTGTGGTGAGTGCCGTGACACTTACCACCTACCAGCATGGGCACAGGGCCTAGTGCCGCCTGCAGGCTGAGAGCGCTGGTGACAATCAAGAAAGATGCCTGCACGGCTGTGCACCTGGGAGTCCACAGCTCCTATACTGTGAACATCAAGTGAGATAAGATGCCCAGGGCTCACTGAGTGTTAACCGATATGGTTGCTGTTCAACATGAACTGAGATGATCTGGAACAGGAGTTCAGCCTTGGGGGCTTCTCAGCCAAGAGAGAAGGGTACCCACTGCCAGTCTCCCTCCCCAACCTGCAGCCAGAGCAGCTGGGCTTTGAAGAGCTCACGTCTTAGCCTTCTTATTCTTCTCTTTAAGAGAGGGTGGCCCAGTCAAAGTCTTTGAAAATCACTGATGCAAAAGCAAAAGATAAAACAGAATTCAGGTTTCTACATCTGCATGTTGAACTGACAATGAATTTGAGATGCAAGTTACCATCTTGTAAGGATCATTTATATCATGGATGCTACACGGAAGCACCAAGTGAAAAAGGACCTTTGCTGTCAGCCTTCTCCCTCTGCCCTCTCCCCTCTGCCTTCTCCCCTCTTGGTGCCTGCTTAGTGGTCTGTCTGTGGCAAAGATGCTAGGACCCATGGGCTCCTTAACCTTCTGCATCTGCCTGGGATCTTAGTCACACACCAACACTTCTCATTAAGGAACAAAGGGTGCTGGGGACAAGCGTTTGTTCTCGGTGTCCCCTCCTTCCCTTCAAGGCCAAATGTAGACACTCATATAACTGGGAGCACAGTGGGGGCAGCTCAGCCATTCTCACCATGTGGTCCCGAGGGACCCCCTTTGCTGAATCACTTCCTTCAGCTCTTGCTGTCATGTTTTCCACATAAAAGCAAAATAAATTCCCTTCTCTTGCCTCCCCGGCCCAGCTACCACTGGAAGCACTGTCTCTGCTCTGTCTGCATTCCCCGTGCACCCAGCCCTAGATGGTCTTTCCCGCCACCCACGTGCTCCAGACAAGGCCCTGATACTCCCATGTTACTAGGTCCATCTGTCAATTCCACAGCCTCCTTGTCCTTGGCCAGTGAGAGCATCTTGTTGCCTATCACACACTTGGTTCACCTCCCACCACAAAGACCCTGTAGCCCACTGTCCTTCCAGCCCTGACCCATCCACCTCCCAGGGACTCTGAGTGCTGAGCCTTCTCCTCTGGCCTCAGTTTCATCCCTTAGTGATCTTCTTGGCGCTGAGGCTTCCCACATCCTTCAGAGGATGACATTTCCCAGATCCATCGTCTAGCCCAGCCTGTCTCCTGCATTCCAAGCATCTACAAAAACTTTTAATGAGAACTAAGAAACATTTTAGAATAATGACATTCCCAGTCGTTCCCACCAAACCTGCTTCTCTTGATGATTTTCCCTTCTCAGCTCCTCCAGCCTGAGCATCCGTCAGGCCAAGGGTCGAGACCACTCTTTTGCTTTCATGCCCACATCCAACAGTTCAGTGAAACCGCTTTCCCCTCCATCCATCCCTAGTCAAACCACTTCTCAAGGCTGAAGACACGGCCTCCCAACAGCCTCCTTGCCTCCAGCCTCGCCCCTACCGTCCATTTGCAACCAAGCAGCTGAAGGGGAGCTCAAAGTGCAAGAAAGCGTCACTCTTCTTCTGGAAAACTCTCAATGGCTCCCATGTCACTTCACGTGGAAGTCCTGGACTCTCGGTCATACCTTTTCTCCTTATCCTCCTACCCTGGGCTTAGCACAGAGGTCTCCTTTCTCATCCCCCTGCCTCTGCCTCAGTCACTCCTCTCCCAGCCAGAGCCCACCTCCCAAACTCCAGGCCAAGGCCCCTTCTTGGGAGAGCCACCCTCATCCTGACCCCTCTATTTAAAAGGGCACAGGCTTCCCAAACTCCCCATCACTCTCACCCAGTCCTAGTTGTTTTAACACATGGCACTCATAGCCTGCCCACACGCTGTTTTATCTACACTTAAATTAAGTTTAAAGTTGATGCCAATGGTCTCCCTCGGCTGTGACTTAAGCTCCTTAAGCCTTGGGGTCTCTGCCTGTTCATTGATGTACTCTGAGGCACGTAACAGTCACTGAACAAATGTTTCTGGATAAATAAATTGATAGAGTTACTATCTCAAAAGGCCAAAAAGCATTACTGGTAATGCAGTTAACTTTGGGAAACCTGATGGAGGCTATGAAATCTGGCGCTCTGTTAAACATGTGGGATGCTGCCTGTCCTAAGGGCAGGGTAATCCTGTGTAAGCATCCTAGGACATGACTGTGCGCTAGGGAAACTCAGCCCCCTGTTTCCCCACCCCTGCCCAGAGGAGCCGCACAGAGCAGACCCCTCCCCATGTTCCCAGCTCTTCCCCTAGAAGTCGAGTGACTGAGTATCCCGGTTCATTCATGACTCATTCTGGAGACCAGCCTGATGCACACGGGACTTCTTCCCCACTCAGCCCCCTGCTGCCTCCAGAGAGGCCAGAAGAGGGCCAGCTCTCCTCTGCCTCCCTGACTATGACCCTACGATGTGGACGATGCAAGATGGAAGGAACATGATGACCTGCAGCCTTGGGGCTCAGCGTCATCCTCCAAGCCAACTGTACCAGAAACAGAGCAGATTTTTTAACCTATCTGATTCCTGTAAGTGCCTATCAACTGACACCGACTCAACCACAAGAAGGAAGTGTGGGGTGAGGCTCCCTAGATTTCCAAACAGGATCTTCAAAATCAATTCTACAGCGAGCCCTTGGAGGAAGAATCTTTAACTCCTTTTATTTTCTCCTCTGAGTCTCCAATCCAACACTGTGATTGCCTCCCACCCTGGATAAATATTTCTGGGCGACAAAAAACAGACATTGCATATGATTTTAATCATACACATTCTCTGATGTACCCACTAGGAAAATCTTACCGAACTCTCTTTGGTTTTGTATTAATTGACTAAGTGGAACATCTATAATGCAGGGCATTTTCAAGGTCCCTAGAAAAAGATATTGGAAAAAGTTATACGTTTGTCACCTGGACATTTGCTTATGGACTGTTTCTCTCTTGAGGATAGTATAGTATTAGAGCCCAAGACTGCATGGGCTAGGTTGCTAGACTAGAGATTTTGAATGCTGAAGATGGGTTGTAAAATAATTTAAAGACGATAAGCAAAGTAAAATAAATAAATAAATAATAAATACATAACACAATCAAAACTCACCACACAATTCCAATACTTTAAACATGACTGAAATAATACATCTTGGATAAAATTATCAGTGATTGAACTAAATGTAATCTTAACATTTGAAGATCTCCATATTTTCTAGTTCAAGGTTAAACATTGGTCAATATTAAAAACCACAGTGCCCTCCTATGTGGGAATTATAGGGAGGGGCTGAGATTCCACCCCATCCTCATAACTCTAAAGTTGAGGAATGTCCTATGAATGTGAAGACTGATTAACAAATAGAACACCCCTCTCTGTGCCTCCAGTCCATTCAAGGCATTATTTGTGTGATTTTCTCCTTAACAGGAGAAAGGGACCACTTTCTTCACACCATCAGGAGGACATTCACTGAGAGCTCAGTCCTAGACCCCTGCAGATTCCGGGCCAGGGACGTAGCCCCCTAGCTCCCTCCCCACCTCCAGCCGCTCTCTGGGCTCTCAGGCTTTGATGTGTACCTCCTGCCAGGAGCCAGCCATGTTAAACAGGCTTTGACGAGAATCAGAACTGGACCACATCTGTCTCCGAGGGCGACTCCTGGCCTGTGGGGATGGAATTTGAGGAAGACACCTCGGCTTCAAAAGGGCAGCCTTACTGTTTCCTCTCCTGACTTCCATTTAAACAAAGAAAAAGCCACCCTGTGTCTGTGTCTCTGGCAGGGGGCCTGCCACTGTTTATCAAGCCTGGGCAAATCCAATTAGTGGGTGGCCCACCTCCCAACCCATTAACCTGCTCAGCGCTGAGCACGTCTGCAGGCCCTGCCAATATGTCATTTCTCCAGTGGCTGATAATATCAGCTGGAGGTGCTCAATGAGACTCCTTTCACTTGGGCTCCCCAGCCCCGCCCTCATGGCCCGATCTTATTTTCCTACATGAAATAGGATGGCAGCTCCCAAGGCCCCGGCGGCTGCGGAATAAACGCTGATGGACCCAGCGCATGACGGGGCGGCCACTCGCTTATCGCGGGGCCCACAAAGGCAGGCGCCCGGGTGATTAGCATCCTCCCCGTGCCGTGTCAGGCCTATTTCTGTCATACCCGCAGATTGAGGCTTTCACTCAGGCTCACGAATGAGTGACACATGGCCCGACTGGGAGGACAACATTGTTATTTGAGTTAAGAAATCAATTTGTATCAAATGTACACTGTAATTTATTTGTTGGCTTTGAAGGGAAGCGAGCTGAGATAAATGGGTGCGGGCTGCTTTCTTTCCCATCCTCGGCCGAGCTGATAAAGTCCTTGTGAAGCCCCACATGACTCCAGTCACAGCCAAAGTGACAAACATGTTTAAAGTTGCACAGTGATCTTTAAATCTCAAAAAGAACACCTTGTCGGACATGATAGAACATTTTTTACCTTTTCCCTCTATCTGTCAGAAGCTGCTGTGACACACTGCTTTAGTATTTTTGCTGACATTTTCTTTATCAAGCACATCTGTTTGTGGTCGAAAGATGCTTATTCCTATTTTCTTCAATCTACAGCGGACTGAGAAACTGCCAAAAGGAAGGGCGACAATGAGACGATCCATCCCAGCATCACACTTAAACACCTGGAGGTGCCTGCGGTTTGGGGTTTTTGGTTTTGTTGTTTTAAATATTGTGTTTTAGCATCGTGCTGTTCTGCTCTTCTTTCCCATCAGTATCTCCTCATCCTCTTTCTTCTTATTCTTCCTTCTCCTCCTTTTCCTGTTCACCTTCCTCTTTATCTTCTTCTCCATCTCCTTCTTCATATTTATACAGAATCTTTTTCATTTAAATTCTTCTTGTCTCAGAGGAAATCGCAGAGGGTTTTCTCTTCCCGCTTGCTGATGCTGCTATAAATTTTCCTGTGATGGCCGTCTGTACACTCACTGTTGTCTTGAAATTATACGAGTGATGCCAGAGCCCCTGTTCCAGCTGCCAGGGCACCAGCACCTTTGCGGGACTGCCTGATGAGAAAATGCCCAGCCCCGTAGCCAAGGGTGCACTTACTTCTGCACATTTTAGCCCAATAATCTCCTTATTTATCTCTTGTTTCCCTTCTTTTAAAAAAGTGACATAAATGTAACATCTCATGCCAGCTGAAAGAACATTGATCAACTTTTAACCAGTCTTTTATGTACTTTTTGAATCTGCTTCCTGTCATGACCAGAAGAACAAATGCATGACCTTGGAGTCTGTCCATCTCTGACCTTCTGTTTGTCTGGCCTTATCTGTTCTCAGTGTTGGGCCAGAGCCCCAGGAGAATTCCATTTATTTCAAGCTGCGGCCAGAGCGGTCCTGAGGCATGGTGTTTACACCTAGTCTCAGTCCCTCTGCAGTCAGGACCACTGGCCAAGCTGACCAGGACGTCCTTTCCTTGGTTTGGGGCTCACCAGCTGTAGCACTGCTTTCCTTTTTCATGGACCTTATCTTCATTGGTTAATGCATCGCTGTGGAGTCAGCAGGATCTGTGTAATTACTGAAACTCAAGCTTGAACTTTTCTGGGCCTGTGGTATGACATTAGACTCCCTGGTTCAGGCCTTCAGTCTCCAGTCTCCCCGCCTGCCTTGCACCCATTTCTCCAGTGGCACTGGAAGAGTGGGGACAAGAAGCCGTGCAGTGGAGGGCCTCCTGAGACCCAGGAAAGGGACCGTGACCTGGGGGCAGAGCTGGTCGGGAGGCTGCTGGGCCACGGTCCTCCCCTCCCTCAGCCCTGTCTCAGCCAGGCCTGGAAAGCGTCCCCTTTCCTGTGTCCCCCAGACACACTCACCCTTGATTTGGCATCTTGACAACCCAGTGTCAAGGGTTCCTATCTGCTGGGCTAAAATATGTGTCCACAAACACTGGAAAGAGTCTTTGCCTAAAATTAACTTTCAAAAAGTGATAGAACTCACTCTCCAGGAAATATGTGGTAGCCAGAAAATAAAGTTAGAAAGTAAGTGGCAAGGAAGCCAGGCCTCTCAGTGGATCATGATGTTTCCCAGCCCTACACCCGGCCGTGTGCACTACTTTGCTCTGTTTTGGTAACAGTTTTATTGTATATAATTTACAATATAATGTGTATAATTTATATACATATTATATTGTATATAATTTACACAGCACACAGTTCACTACTGTGAAAATCAATGGCTCTTAGCATATCCAGACTGCTGCAACCAACTCCATAGTCAATTGTTCTCAATTCAAAGAGAAACCCTGTGACTTTACCTGTCACAGCCTTACCCCTCACACTGCCCCTCATCCCCAGCCCCAGGCAACCACTGATCTACCTTCTGTCACTATGGATTTGCCTCTGGACATTTTGTGTAAATGGAATCATAGAATGTGTGGTCTCTTGTGACTGGATCATTTCACTTTGCATCAGGTTCCCAAGGTTCATCCACGCCATAGCAGGTACCAGTGTTTCATTCCTTTTTGCAGTTGAATAATATTCCATGGTAAGGATGTACCTCATCTATTTTGTTTATCCATTCCTCAGTGGATGGACATTTGGGTTGCTTCCAGATTTTGGCTGTGACAGATAAGGCTTCTATGAGAGCTCATGCCCAGTTTTCTACGTGGATATGTGTTTTCATTTCTCTTGGGTCGACAGCAGGAGTGGAATTGCTGGGTCATAGGGTAACCCTATGTTTTACTTTTCAGGAACAGCCAGACTGTTTTCCCAAGCAGGGACATCGGTGTACTGTTTTCACACACAATTCAAATAAACTCAGTTAGCTCCTTTCCACTGAACGGAAGATCAGAAACAGCAAATTAAGTGTAACACGAGAAGCGTTGTTATGGAAAGGAACAGTGATGCTGCAGAAATGACTTCTTCCGAGTGATGGATAGGGGAGAAAAAAATCAGAAGGCAACATAAGAATTAAAAAAAAAAAAAAAAAAAAAAAGAACAAGCAGAGTCTTTGATGTGAGTTGAACAGTCTCTGTCTGTATCTGGGGTCCAGACAGGGTTACCATAGAACTGAAATTTGAATAGTTTCCTGGCACCAGAAGGAAAATGTCAGATTGTACCCTGCACATGCAGCTTAAGAAGCCATCCAAGGGCATAAAATTCCATTATACGTGATACAAAGCTACAAACAATGTGATGAAGACATGAGGGCTGCGATGTGAAAAATTCATTCGGAAAGTGCTTTCTTTCCATAAACATTTGTGATGTTCCTTCAAGACCATTTGTACCCACTGCCCTCCACTTGGGGCGTCACACACACCACTTGGTGATTCTGGTGACGCGGTGATGACCCTGCTAAGGGTGATGACAGACACAGGGTAACTCCCTTATGAGACAAAAGAGAGGTCTTTACAGAATTGAAGGGACTTCTTGGACAGGCAGTAGCTTTTTCAAAACATTACTTAGATTATCTGAGTGCTAAAGAGTGTGAGTGAGAGAAAGGTCTCATTTTAAAATATACTTCACTGGCTATCCAATTAGCTGCCCTGTTTTTATGCCACGTGAGGTTGTAAATTGAGTTTCTGTTTTTCTTTTTTAAATTATATGTGAACGTTTAAGAGATTCTGTTCATCTTCTCTCTGGTTGAAGAATCATTTATTCTTTCAGTACACATGTATCGATAAACAATATTAACAGCTGAAAGGGGCTTTTCCAGCACTTACATGTTAAAATTATTGGGATTACAAAGTTGCATTTACACTTGTTGACTGAAAACAAAAATTGCACAACCTAAAAGTTGAGAATTATGTTTTATTCAGCAGACTCTCTGAAGACCTAAGCCCAGAAGACAGTCTCTCAGATGGCTCTGAGGGACTGTTCTGAAGCGGTAAGGGTGAAGCAAGGGTGTATAGGAATTTTTGCAACAAAAACCAGGTAGTTGGAAGATCAGAAGGCTACTGTGAATTAAAGAAAACCAGACATCTCAAATTAATGCGTTTAGCGCTTTTCTATATATGGGAAGATGCAAGAGTCTGGGCTTATTGAAATCATTCCTTTGATGTGTGCCTTAGCTATCTGGGGCCAGCATCCTGCTTTTCTCCATCCTGAATCCCTCAGGGTGCACAGTCCAGGGCTGCTGCAAAGGCTGATGGCTTGATGGCCACAGCATCCTTTGTTGACTGATATGGCAGGCGACATTTTTCATCCACAGACTGGAGACCAAATTATGCTTAAATCAGAATTAAAACCCAGGGCCTTGGAACTCTGGACCCGTGCGTGGTTCAGTCAATTTCATGTTTCATGTGGGAGCATATTTTCCTTTGATATTTATGATGAAGTAAGATTTTATGATAACTCCATGATGTGATCAGTGTAAAACACATGCACACATGCACGCACACACACACGCACATGCAGTTGGCACAGTTCATGATAAAAAGTGAAAAACAAAAGGCTGCCCTGCAAGTCAAGACTCAGTCAAAAGAGTGGCTTCGCAGATACATGCTGAGAACTTTCTTTTGAGAAACAAAAATATCTCAACTACCCTTATGCCCCAATCGGGAAGTCAGGCTCCACTGCTAGGCCCTCCCTCACCTCAGATTCCTGTCACTGTACTGGTGTCCCTAGCATCCAAAAACTTCCCATTTCTCCTCTGGAAGCACAGGAAGTCAAGGAATCAAA
Source organism: Monodon monoceros (assembly GCF_005190385.1). Lineage (NCBI taxonomy): Eukaryota > Metazoa > Chordata > Mammalia > Artiodactyla > Monodontidae > Monodon > Monodon monoceros. The sequence goes on along the minus strand of NW_021703768.1, from coordinate 3,877,549 downwards.
GCTGGGGAGTGTGGAGTGTCCTACCAGACCACACTCACCGGTGCCTCTGGGATCAACCCCCATGGGCCTCCCCTGGGACACAGGACCTGTCCTGATTGTAAACCACATTCTCAGAACAAATGGACACGTGGGCAGTGAGGGAACAAACTTTTCTGTGCTCCCTGGGGGAATCGTGGCTATGCTTTTCCAAATGTAATTGGGAAATCAGTGGTTCTTTGAGTTACTGTTATTATTTTTCATTAACAGAAGAACAATGTTATTATTTTCAACCTGGAAAATTCATCCACGGTTTATCGGGTTGGGCTTTGAATTCTTTGAAACCAGACCGGGCAAGCTCATATACATCTTCACCCACGGGTACAACGCTTCCTAATTAGGAGTAATGGTGTGCTAATAGTTATGAAATGTGTATTTAAATGCAGTTTTATTACTTTCATGTACATTACATACTAAAGAGCAAGATATAAATCTGTATTACTATTAGGAGGTGAGTTAATGAAAAAAATGCAGTAACACATAATATATTATAATTATAAAAACCCAGTAGCATATGGCGTTAATTGCTACACCCAGAGCTGAAATCATGCAAAGGCATTCCAAATTTATTGATTCCTTGTTTTGCGACCAAATTGCTTTTAGCTTGAATCTGCTGTGTTCTTGATTAGTACCCTGATATTCTGAGACATTTTTTTTGAGATATCTAAATTTCTGTCAAAATCATATATGCTACAGAAATGACAGGAAAATCTGGATGAGTAGAGTTCAAGTTATTATTCAAACAATGTTCCCAAAATAGAATGTTCCACCACAACAATTATATGGCGATAGATAGATAATATATAACACAGGAGCAGCACACACTGAACTTAAAGAGGAAGGAACATTGCAGTGTGCTCCTATTAAGATCCTAGAACAGTTTCTAGTGTTTGTTATATTTTAAAACTTAATTAAAGGGTTGGTGTTTTATCATGCACAGTAAAGAACTGACAGGCATTAACATAATACGAAATGCTTCATTCTCCCCCAGAGTTTAATTTACTGCAGCAACAAAGAGGGGAAAATGAGAAATGACACAGTTGAGCTGTTGCCACAGTGTCTCCGGCTCTGGAGGCCCTTTGGAAGAGTGTTTGGAGGGAGAAACACAAGCCCAGCAGAAGCCCTGGGAGTCATATTCTTCCCAAAATTGTTTCATGCTGCAGAGTTTACGGTAGGCCGTCTGCAGGTTATATACATCCCTTCGACCACCTCGTGGAGGTGTGCAGCCCTGATCAACGCCAGCCACGTGGACGTCAGAGCACGGCATGGTCACCAAGTGGCCATCGAAATCACCAGCACCAACTGTCCGGGGCCAAACCCAGAGATGTATATCCTGCACGTGTGTCTACCTGTAGTCCATTCATACATCTGCCTGCGAGTTCAGAAGATGCTCTGTCAAAAAATGACTTTCAATGGTGAACATCATTTGTTACAAAGAGTTTCACAAAAAGCAGACAGAGAATGGGAATGGTCGGAGGTAAGTAGATCAGTAGTAATAAGAGCATCTACATCCAAGGTGAGCTGTCCCGCCTGGGGCCTCAGGGATGAACCCCTCCCCGCAGGACGGTACCTAGCCACAGCACAGACCCTGCAGCATGTGTTAACCGATGCTGTGCCTGCCAGAGGTTTGAAGGGTGATTCAGAAACCCCTGTTTCCAGCCACACCCTTACCGCCCGCCTCCACCCTGGTTTAATCAGATTCTACTGTATTATTCTGTCATATTTATTGACAGTCTGTTAATTTTTATCTTACCTCTACTGCAGTTTGTGTCACATTGTCTTTCTCTCCAATTAGAGCATATTCCTTGAAGGCAGGAGAGTAGATTGTATTTACAATCTTATACTCAATATCTCTTATACTTCCCTTGTCAACACATAGGAAGGAAGGAAGGAAGGAAGCAAGGGAGAGAAGGAGGGAAGGAAGGAAGGAAGGAAGGAAGGAAGGAGGGAGGGAGGGAAGGAAGGAAGGAAAGAGGAAGGAAGGAAGGAAGGAAGGAGGGAGGGAGGGAAGGAAGGAAGGAAGGAAGGAAGGAGGGAGGGAGGGAAGGAAGGAAGGAAAGAGGAAGGAAGGAAGGAAGGAAGGAAGGAAGGAAGGAGGAAGGAAGGAAGGAAGGAGGAAGGAAGGAAGGAGGGAGGGAGGGAAGGAGGGAAGGAAGCAAGGAAGCAAGGGAGAGAAGGAGGGAAGGAAGGAAGCAAGGGAGAGAAGGAGGGAAGGAAGGAAGGAAGGGAGGGAGGGAGGGAAGGAGGGAAGGAAGGAAGGAAGGAGAGAGGGAGGGAAAGAAGGAAGGAAAGAGGAAGGAAGGAAGGAAGGAAGGAGGGAGGGAAGGAAGGAAGGAAAGAGGAAGGAAGGAAGGAAGGAAGGAAGGAAGGAAGGGAGGGAAGGAAGGAAGGAAGGAGGAAGGAAGGAAGGAAGGAAGGGAGGGAGGGAAGAAGGGGGGAAGGAGGGAGAGAGGGAAGCAGGGAGGGAGGGAGGGAAGAAAGATAACCTCCTAAAACCCAGGAATCAGATATCTTCCATAAAGAAAACTGAATGTTTTAGCAGTTCCCAAACACAGTTAAACATTGTGAAAATATAATGGACTCTATTCATATTTATATCTCTTCTATTACCTTAGCAAAAGTATCATGGTAGAAGTTTAACAAATATAGGCTCTGGAACCTTATTTACATAGTGTTTTTTTTTTTTTTTCCAGAAACTGAAAATAATCATGTCTGTATTTTGAAGATCATCAGAAAAAAATTTCAAGCGTTACAGTGTACTTGTCATAAGGACACACATTTCAAAACTGAATCTATGTAGAAATCTATGTTTTAATATCTTAGTTCTTACGATTTTTTGGACATAAAGTTTTCATCCAGTGACCTATTTTCACTAAATTTTATTCTACTCATGATTTAATAACAATGGGTTTCAGTGAAATATGCATACGTCAGCTGTAGGTCGACACGTTTGTTTAGGAACAGATATAACCAGTGTGTCTGCTCTACAAGGCTTGAGTGTGTGATGGGGTCATGTGTCTTTTACTGGGACATTAAACAGTCCTGAGTCTCAGCCTCACTTTAAGGGGGAAGTTATTTGTCACCAGAGCCTGTAGCCTTGTGACCCCTGGGCCCAGTAGGAGTGATCACACCACCCTGGGAAGCACTGTTCAGATCCCTGTAGGGTGCTGGCAGGTACACACTGAAATGCCTGGCTTTGCCTACCTCACAAGACAGTTATAGGGTTCAAATTAAAGAAAACAATTTCCAAGTTCCCAAAGCCGGCATCCATTACCGAAGCTCAGCCCTTCTCACCTGGACACCCCTGCACCCCACACCAGCTACATGATCCAGGTACACGTATACCTCATGCTCACCTCTTGGAAACACCCAGTCTTCAGCACCGGCTCTGTCTGGGCCACCCCTCCAGACACCACAAGGCACCTCACACATCTGCCTGCAGAGTCATTGTTACTAATTATGAAGGATGAAAGCCAGGCCTTTGAAAGTCAAATCCAATCTGGTCAAGTAGGTGCAACCAATCAAAATGAACACAGCCTGTGCTGGTGGGCACCCACCTTGCTTGAGGTCTACCCAGCATCTTTTGAGCCACAGTCTTATATTTGGGGAGTTTCTCACATCATACATTTGCCTCCCCAGAGTAGAGGTGCGAACATGCTTTCCCAGACTCTTCTGCAGCTAGGCTGCTGACCTATGATAGAGACTCCACAGTTAGATGTTCCACAGAGGATGCAGTTTGGAAGGGAGCTTGGTGAGGGAGGAAACGCCCAGTGGGACCACCTTTGGGGAGCAGAGTGGGGAGGTAGTTCACCATTTAGAGGGTGCATCACTGGGGTGAGTTTCATCCAGAGCCAGCAGCAGTAGACATTGTGGGCTCCCCAGGTGTCTGTCAGATACCTAAGAGTCTTAGATAAATGCTGTTTTCTGATGAAGGCCGCTGGACCAGGTTCTGTGGTTTATAATTAATTATAATTTGCAAGGTAGAAACTGGAACAAGCTGAAAGGGTGAGAATTCAGCATAATCTGTCATCTTAACCCTCTCAAATTTTCCCATTCCAATGCTCTGGGCACCATTCTGTGTTGGTCAAAGCCCCACCATCCACAGAAGATCCTGGAAATGTTGTAAACTCTACTTACCTTCTCATTTGTCAACCCACAGTTTCAGCCTTTGAGCTTGGTTTTGGGTTCCTCAGCCTTGAGGCAGCCTGATAAGGAGGGAGCTGTTAGCACAGACATAGAAAGCCCCTACTTCCCTGATGGTGCTTTGAGCCTGAATGTGAGAGGCTGAGCTCATGACACCTTCTTTCAGCCCTCAGCACAACCCTAAGTAGCCAGCCCACTTCCCATGCCCTCATGCCCACCCTGCTGTTCTCTGTCACGGCCACTTGGTCTCCCAAACCCCTGCCTTCAGGAGCCACCTTGGTTCAGGGGTCACAGGGGTTATTTAAGTAAAAACCTTTCATTACTGCAGACCAGAAGCTGCTGAGTCCCATCCCATAACAGCAGCAGGTCTTAAATGCCTTCTAGACCCCCCAGGGCAACTAACCAGCGACAAATTTCCTTTCCCTCAAGGACCAGTGATGTGCAAAACAAGCCATGTACACCTGCATTAAGATTCTGAGATACAAAAGTACAATGTCCTCCAGCCAGGAAGAGCAGAGAAAGGATTCATTCAGCGAGATTAGGGTGCCCACAGGAATGAGTCTAGCCTTGCAGGGGACGTTCTGACCACATGAAACTTCTGATAAAGACACAGGAGACCCTGTGTAGACATAAACCGTCCATCCAAGGGGCAGCGCATTGAACCCGGGCTAGTCCTTTGTGCTGAGCTTACCAGGTTAACTCAGTGAATAAAAGGGAAGAAAAGGAATAAAAAAGGTCATATTCGAGGCAACGTTTCCTTCCAGGAAGGCCCATTGCCTGAGCTCCTTTCTCTGGGGAGTGAGGCCTGTGAAATAGATGAGGCATCTTAAAAGGCCAGAACAGAATGAGCTTTTGGTTTCTGAGGGGAAGGGGGTATGGAAAGGGCAGGGAAATGGCTAAAATTAAAATGGAGCAGCTTTACCACCTAATTCTCCCCGGGTAGCCCTGTTCCCCAGTTGAAAGGCTGAATTAAAATCGCCCGAATGTATGCAGAGATAAGTTTGCAAATTTTAGTGGGAAAACTTTGACGCTTGGAGCTGTGTCTGCCGTTGGTAATCACGCCGCATTCCAGGAATCCTGAGCCCCCCATCTGTTCCTTTTCCAAAGGGATCAAGCAGAGCTACTGTTTTCTTTCCCAGATCATTCCTGTCCATCCATTAAGGGATCTCATGTTTTCTTTCCCCTGCAAGTCTTTTTCACTCCTCTGAGCTGCCTTTTAAAAAAGAAACATTCTGTCCTTATTATAATCCTCACACATGGAGCTTGGATTTCCTTTTTCTTTATTTCTTTTCTTTATTTTTTTGTCCATTGGGTCTCCAGGGATTGGCTTCTCATTCTTACCCTTTCTTCCAGGGCTTTGAGGCTTTCGCTGGCCGAGAGTCAACACATAAGAGACCGCCTTAAAAAATTGTTCACATCCATCTATGAAAGGAAAGGATGAAAATGCTGCACGAAGGGTTGCTTGTCATTGGATGGAAGGCCTGCAATTTCACCTGTTTTAAATCTGCTGTATTTGTCACCGACTCGAAAGCTGAAGATCTAGTGACTCTTCCAGGTCTTTGCTATAAACACACACACAGGCACGTCTCTTCCATAGAGACTTTTCTCTTCCATAGAAACTTTTCTCTTTCCGCTTGAAACAGAAATGAATTTTCTCTGAGAAAGTGCTGACAGCAAAACTTGCTTTCTCAAGGCAGGAAAGTTGCTTGTCCCCAGGCTGTGAGCAGCCAGGTACACAGGGACACACAGGCTGGGCTGCCCTGGCTGCTTTCATGGCTCCCAAGGTTTCTTGCATTTAAAGCCAACCCATCAGCACCTCTCTCTCCACCCAGGGAAGGGGAGCGGTCAGCAGACTCCGGGCAATTAACAAGGAGACAGAGTTCTCAGGGCATCCTGAGGGAGCCCTCACATGTGTTTGTTAACAGAATAAACCTTCACGACACATCAGACTGCTTCCATCCATGTTTTTCCACCTGGAAAAAAAAGTCGAAGGCAAACTAAAAACATGTCATGCTGTGCTGCTCTATCTGATTTTCTGATTAATAGACTCCACTGAAGAGCAAATTATTTCATAATATAGGGATATAGAGCATGGATATCATAATGAACACACTTTTGAGGTGACCTCCTTGTTCATGTCAAAGAAACAACCAGGTTCAGGGTTTGTTTGCTTCGATATCAAGCCTTGATCATTACCCAGGAATGAAACTGATCTTTGTTTTAGTGTCTTCTTTAATGCCAGGGACCCCAGCTCAACTTGGACCAGAGGTATCTCCTCCTCCGGTCAAGACACGATGCAAGACTTAAACAAAACAGAGTTTAAGTGCTGTCATCTAAAGGCAAAGTATGTGAGGTACAAGTTTCCCCAGGAAGAAATATTCATGGATCTGCTGCTCTTCTGACTGGTTTTCACTTTCATTCATCCCTGGCATGTGGGCATTGAGCAAACTCACCTGCAGGATATGCAGAAGGGATATAAATGGCATGAAAACAGACACTGTTAAGGAACTAGCCGTGTGGGACTTTGTAGAGTCTGGGTTAGCCTAAACAGTGGTGATGTGGATGGTTTTGTGATTCAAGAGGATGGAAGAGTCATGTCAGGAATTCACCTTGGGAGGCAGGGCCACCCCTCCCCACCCTCCTGCCCTGGGCTGAGAGATGAATGGGGGACCCCTGGGACTCAGGTTCTCTGTCACAGCAGCAGACACACTGGGGCACAGACACACCTCCCCAGGCAGAGAATGCAGCAAATCGACTGCGGGGCGAGGTTAGCAGCACTGCCCCCCAGCCACGGGTCCTCTGAAAGGTGGGTCTGTTCTAAGCCAGCCAGAGCAGAGCCAGACTTCTCTCCAGGAACCCCTAACAGCGGCCTTCAGAAGGAGACAGGTTGCCATGTCCAGAGAGTGTCGAGCTGCCGCCCAGAGCCAGGGCTGGCTGGGTGGCTGATCTCTGTGAGGAACAGCCAGTGTGAGAGATGCCGGGTTGCCTACGCACATCAGCTGTTCCAAATAGTCAAGACCCGAAGACGCACTCACCAACCCCTCAACATATAGCTGTGAGCCCGATGCAGCCAAACTCGTGACTTGTTACATAGTGCAGACGACAGTATCACGCCATGTGAAATTCCACCCAGGGAGAGAAAAGGAATCTGTCACGTTGGTTGGGAGTGGGATTAAACAAGGCAATTATACGCCAAAGGAACGTAATTATGAGGCTGACTTTTCCCTCTTGGTACCATTTCATCATCCTTCAAAGTTACGAGTATTTATCTACATTTTTCTAAATGTCTAAAGCTACAACTAGGCAGTAAAATAATTTCCAAAATAAAGAAAGAAATTGGTTCTGTATAAAAATGCAAAAAGAAAGGTCTTTCCAAGTTTGGGATTCATGACATAGGAGGTAAACCCACCCCCTTATAATCCACCTCTGAAGTTAATTCACTGAGGGCTTTCATTCTAGATGGTGCGAATTATGGGAAAGCTCATTTCTTCCTAAGGCATTTGCATTTTGTTGAATATGTGTACTATGTACGTTACAGGTGAAAAAACCGAGGGCCAGAGAAATGAGCTAAACCACAATTCCCCAGAAGGAAGAGGCCCAGTGGTTCACATGGATACAGGTCTGAGTGACCACAGCTCACTGCTGTCTTCCTGAGACATTTCTGGTGGAGCAGATCCAATCCGGTATTGGTTTCTCAAAATTTTTAAAGTGAATTATTATTTTGCATTGGTGGCTCAAAACTGAGTAGAATCTCAGTCTCTAGTGTTGTGTAAGATATGATGAAATGCTCCTCATTGTGTAGAGTGTGGAAAGGTTCCCTTTTGTTTCCTTGGCTTTCCCAATATGGGAGGTAAATTGGGCTAGGAGGTGAGGTCAAGAAGCTAGAGCAGGAAGGTATGGGAGAGGGATTGGAAAGACACAAACACTTGCATTTTAACTCCTTTTACGGTAGCCTGTATATTTTCATGTAACTGCCCAGGTAATATACACAAGAAAACTTGTAGAAAATAATCCGCACAGTGTCGCAGGTAGCTGGTGTTGATGACTTCAGGCTTTGCACTGCCTTTCCGATGGATGCTATATTCTGCTGCCCACCTGCCAACTTGTCACTGCCTCCGAGCATCTGCAACTCTAGGAATGGTTCCAACGTTTACTCGGAGCTGAACTCCAGAGTCATCGGTGGGGCTCCTTTCTTCACACCCCACTTCCTCCCCCTCTACAAGTCTTCTGTTGTCTGCTTCCTACCCTTGCCCCAACTTTTGGGACTAGTAATTATATAACTGGGTCAGAATACAGATCCTGAACTGTGTGCTGAGTGTCCATAGGTCCATGAAGGTGGTCTCAGGAAGTTTGAGAAGATGCCTGTGATCAGTGTTGAGAGCAAGAAGGTGCCTAAGATCCTGGTGTGTCCAGGAGGCTTCTTGCAAAAATTAGATAAATAAATGAAATGTTAAAACCTCTTGGTGTAGTTTTGACAAATATTTTGAAATCCATAATGTAGATCTAAGCAAAACTTCTTTAAAACTATCTAACACTGTGTGGCTGGTATCCGCTGTTGTCTGCATTTTATAAATAGGAATCTGTTGCTCTGTTGGGCCAAGGGATTTACAACAGCATCTTCCAACAGGTGTTAGAGGAGAACAGAGTTGGTGAAAATCCATGTTCAGTAAAATTCTTGTGTCTCAAGACCTCTATTAAGTCTGACTGTTCTAAAAGTCTCTAAAAACACTAAAAACTCAAGTCACTGTATTTCTCAAGCCCTCTACCTAGTGAGGTATGTTCTTTGCATTAAATTGTTTTTAGGTTGTATAACCTGAGACTACCGTTCTGCCATGAATATTTTCCATGTAGTATAATGAAAATTATAATAAATCAGTAAAGCAATGACCAAAAACAAGAAGGTATTTAATCTCTTTTCTCAAACATGATGTAAACTTTGACCTACTGGAGAGTGTTTTTTTGTTATTGTTGTCCCGTTCTATTTTTGCTTTCAAAGCCTTTACTGTATTCACTCCTATTTTCCAAAAATTATTGTCTGGTTCAGACTCTAAAAAATGCCACAAAACCATTTTGGTTCCCAACTTGTCAAGGCTTGGGACAAATAATTTGTCAAGAAAAGGCTTAATTATGCCTGGCTAAGGGCTGCCATGTTAAGCAGGAACAATTGCAGTGACTGAGAAGCCTCTCCTGGCACTCAGGCAACTTGTAGAGCGTGGTGGGCACGCTGGGCGTGTTTCTATCAGCACCATGTGGTTTGCATAAAGAAACATCCACTTGCTTCCCTCCTACTGCAGCCTCCTAAGCTGGCGGCTCTTGCATCCTGTCTGCGTCCTGTTGGCATCACCCAGGCACCCGGCTGCAGGCCTGCCCCGTGAATACAGAGCTGGCCCCCGCACTTGTTTCCAGCCAAGACAGGCTGACACCACCAAGAGTCGCATCTTGATGCTTGTGGGGGGGCGGCGGGTATTTCTGCTTCCAAGAGCCTCTTTTTTCGACCTGTGAATGGTCAGTGCAAAGCATCATAACTTCAGAAATCAGGTCGTTCAGCCTCCTCTGTCAGTGTCGTAAAATCTGAAAAATACTGATTTTTTTTATTGGAAATAACTATTACAAAGACTCCAAAACAATCTATAAATGCAATAGAAACAGTCAACTAAAAAATAAATAGCAAATTTATAAGTGGAAAGGTGCACTGAAAGAGAATTTCCTATCACCTTTCTGTCAGTGAACAGGTGAGGAAAGGAAAGTAGATGATAAAAGGTAGGTATATGTTTTTTTTACTTTTTATTTTATATTGGAATATAGTTGATAGGTATATGTTTTATTAAGGAACATCCATACTGTTCTCCATAGTGGCTGTACTAGTTTACATTCCCACCAACAGTGTAGGAGGGTTCCTTTCTCTCCACACCCTCTCCAGCATTTATTGTTTGCAGATTTTTTGATGATGGTCATTCTGATTGGTGTGAGGTGATATCTCATTGTAGTTTTGATTTGCATTTCTCTAATGATTAATGATGTTGACCATCTTTTCATGTGCCTCTTGGTCATATGTATGTCTTCTTTGGAGAAATGTCTCTTTAGGTCTTCTGCCCATTATCTGATTGTGACTGTTCATTGCAGCACTGTTTGCAATAGCCAAGGCATGGAAGCAACCTAAATGTCCATCAACAGATGAATGGATGAAGATGTAGTGCATATATGTAATGGAATACTACTCAGCCATAAAAAAGAACAAAATAATGCCATTTGCAGCAACATGGATGGGCCTAGAGATTATCATACTAAGTGAAGTAAGTCAGACAGAGAAAAACAAATATCATATGATATCACTTACATGAGGAATCTAAAAAAAGAAAAAAAGTGATACAATTGAACGTATGTACAAAAGAGAAAGAGACTCACAGACTTAGAGGATAAACTTACGGTTATCAGGGGGAAGGGTGAGGGGACGAGGCGGATTGGGAGTTTGGGACTGACATGTACACACTGCAATAATTAAAATAAAATGCTTTTCCGTGAAAAAATAAAGGGTAGTTATATGAACAAAGTCACCCAACAGGATAAAATGATGAATGGGTTGGTTTTCGGAAAAAATATTGTGGCTCATCTGATAGCAAAGAAATTAATTTTAATGGTGCAATTTCAAAATAAAAAACAACTATCGTTTATGGCATCATGAAAACAGAGTTCTTAGAGAAATGCTATTTACTTACCCAGAAGTAAGAACAATATTAAAATTACAAAAAATACAGTTTCTTGTTTACCCACCCAATTATCCAATAAATACCGATGTGCGCCTTTGGCGTCATTGAGTTAAGTGTTAATTCTCTCCCCGTCACCTTTCCGCTGGAGTTAAAGCTTTGGTTTTTTTCAGCTTTTTATATTCTGACTGTTACAACTAGAAATGATATGAGAGAAAAATCCTACTGAATATTTCTTAAAAATTGATTTTTAGTTTCTGGAAATGAATAATTTCCTAATTACCTAACTTAAAAATAAGCGTTCTGCTAAGGGTTCAATATAAATTATGACACATAATGAAACCTACAAATTATAAAACAAATCAATACTGAAATCAGTTATTGAAGCAAACACGTTGTCTATATTTAGGGAAAACTCTTTGACTGCTTTGTCTGATCTGCTGGCTGCTTTGGCACCACCAGACTCTGAATATGGTGGGGAGGAGGGAGGATGCACGCCAGGAAGGACCTGGGCAGAGGGCTCCTTGGGTGTGGCTCCATCATTTCCTCCTAATCCACAGCATGGTCCCTCCGTCAAGCTCTGTGATTCTGGATGTACCAGTTTCCTGTGGCTACTGTAACAAATTACCATAAACTGGGGACTTAAATCAGCAGTTCTGGAGGCCAGTAGTCCAAAATCAAGATGTCGGCATGGCTGTGCGCCCTCCAGAAACTCTAGGGGACAGTCCTTTCGTGCCTCTTGCAGCTTCTCCTCTTCCTGGACTTCCATCACATCCTTCCAATCCCTCCAATCTCTGCCTCCATGCTCACATGGCCTTATTCTGTGTGTCTGTCTTCTGTGTGTTTCTTTAAGGACACTTGTCTTTGGATTCAGGGCCCATTCAGATAATCCAGGACGATCTCTCTAACTCAGTCTTTGAATCAAGTCCATCTACAAAGACCCTTTTTCTTTAAGGTCAGTTAACAGGCACCAGGGATTAGGATATGGATACTTCTTTTGGGAGCCACAATTCAGTCCATGACACTGGGCAAGCCACCTTCCCACTTCACTCTCACATGTCTTTCTCTGTTATGCTCTTCTCACAGGTAATATATCTTCAGGGGGAGATATACCTACAGAGTTGTTAGTGAAACTAGGAATTTCCCAACTTGATCGACGTCAGGTAGAAGTAGGGCTTGCATGCATCCAGCTCTAATGGGGCTGAGCTGTCTCAGACGAATGGCTGCTATGAACAAAGCCCACTTACACAAGGCAGCTCTTTGGCCACCAAAGAACTAAGCACTCTCCCATCTGAGCTTGATGAGCCCTTCTTTCCACGTGCCTTCATAAAACAACACAGCAGCTCCATCTGCATCACCCACGATCACCACTCACCAAGTTGTCTTTACTGGCAGCTGGACCAGTTCACGTTTCTAAAAAGTCGTATAGGATGCTTCTTCTTTCAGCTCCCATGATTGCCCCGTCCATCCTTCTTCCTCACCGATTCCTTCTGTAAAACCATCTCCATGAAGGTTTAAATCAGTTTATGTTCTGCAATCCTCTTGCCCATGTACACTCCCTCCCCCTGCCTGGGCAGCGGGTCCCCATGGACATGACATAGCCCTCTGAGCCCTCTCTGTCTGTGGATACCGGGCCTTGGCCCCATCCAGCACGTGGTGTCAGAAAAACGTGCAATGACTGTCTCACTATGTTTCACTATGTTTCACCCGCCCCACGTGCAGCAGGGCCATCCTGCCTTTTCATCTGAGACTGGTTTTGGAGAAAAGAGTGTTTTCCCACATGAATGAAATTTCCCACGGCCTCCCTTTACTAAGTACAGATAAAAGTTAAATTAAGTTGGTAGTTGCTCTTTAATAATTCATTCCACTTAAAATTCAAAGTGCTTCTCTAAGATGTTTATGGGGCCATGAAACTCTTCCCGAGGAGTCATGAATATTGACGTTCTGTGAAGGATTTTTTGGTTCAGACAGGCAGTCACTGGTTTTGTCATCTTTGTCAATGTCTTTTAACCACCATGGAGTACTAGAATTCTCACTGCGCAGAAGACTACCTTTGACCATGGAAATGCCTTTTTAAGAAATGCAGCCCTGGGGTGGGGGAGATCATTAGGGAGTTTGGGACTGACATGTACACACTGCTATATTTGGAGCGGATAACCAACAGGGACCTACTGCATAGCACAGGGAACTCTGCTCAATATTATGTAACAACCCAAATGGGAAAATAATTTGAAAAAGAATAGCTGCATGTATATGTGTAACTGAATCACTTTGCTGTACACCTGAAACTAACACAACATTGTAAATCAACTAACTATACTCTGATATAAAATAAAAGGTTAAAAAAAAAAAAAAAAAGAATGTTACCCTGACTATGAGATCCTGGCCAAAATGAACGACAAATATCTCAAGTCATGAAGTCGACTAATTACCAGTGGGGGGGAGGAAGTTGCTGCATGTACCCTGACCCAGTTGTAGGAAGCCTGGTTTATAGCCTGCTACTTTATCAAAGAAACATTATAATAAAGTTTATTATATTAAAAATCCAGCACACAGCGGTCTTTTTGAAAGAACAATGACACTGTACCTGTATTTATATGAAGATTTTTTTCATAGGTAATTCATACCCAATTCAAATTTCATACAGCTTTTAGTTTTTCATTATTAACCCTGTACAGCTTGATTCCTTCCTAGCTATTACAGATTGCTTATGTTTCCAGCTCAGTAGTTTCTCTGAGATCCCAGAGATGCCCCTACAGAAGGAATAATAAAACTAAGTAAAATTGTATTACTGGGGAAAATGCCCATGGCTGTAAGAGTCTTTTTATAGTGGTAATGTTTGGTTTTAATATTTAATAAAGCATAAACCACCATAAAGAAACATAACATTATGTTCAATCCCTTGAAGGATGGTGAGATTTGAAATCATACATGTGAAATTTTATCTGATGTAACTAAAAAGGTTTTGGAGGGACTTCAGACTTAGATCCAGAATCCAGATGTCACCTAGCTCCAGGGAAGCCCAGCGCTTAATGATAAGTTCATCAAGCGTGTGTCCTAGAGAAACAAAGTCAAGAGTTTGCGGGTATGTAGCCGTGACTCACTTTTCTAACATCTGAGCATGAAGTCAGCACGTGATTTGTTGACAAAATAATTCTAAACCACAAGTAACTGGCTTCAGTGCCTCTAAATTGAATCAGCATAAGTGATTATATTTTAAACATTGAATGACTGCCCCTGAGGTTCTTGAAAGACTGCGAGACAAATGATGATGTTATTGTTCATACAATAAATGTCATTTCCATAATTATGCTGCAGAGCCTAATTCCACTCTCTAGATTTTTGAAAGTGGTGAAAAATTCAGTTTGAAACTACTCAGAGAAAAGAGGTCAAAGGTTACTTATGTCTACTTTGAAGACATTTCCTCCTCTTGACTTTTACAGCTGTCAAACGACATAGATTTATAGCAATCAGTTTCAGAACCCCCAGGGTTCAAGTGTCGGTTTTTTTTTTTTTTTTTTTTTTTTTGGTCATAATGTGTTTGGTTCTCCACGTCCAGTGGAAAACACTAACTACACTTACAAATGCCAGGCAGAGGGGTGGGAAGTGGAAGCAACTTGAAATTTTTTTGAAAAGGTATCAGTAGAAATGAAGGTAGTTTTTAGAAATTTGAAAAATATGAGAAAGGAAGCTTTGTAGCTAGAATACAAAACAAGAACATTTTGTTCACTAGTTAAAACTGGATCCCTCAGAAAAGAATGAATGATTTTTTATGCTTGTTTGGGATTATGTGGGCAATATATGAGTAAATATTTTATTAAGTGTGTCATCTAATTATATGACTCTATCACATAAAAGAAAGCAACTGCATAACCATGAGAATCTTCCAGGTATATTTTTCAGTGTCATTCATCAGACTGACCCAAACATACATGAACTCACAGAAAGTTCTCCAGGGAGAGTCACCAGGAGGTGTGGCCCCAGGCTGAGTTGGAGTTAAGGTTGTATAATACCTTTCCCATGATATAAAGCTATTGCCATTTTAGGGTCAGAAGTGCTTTGATTGATAGCAATGATCAGTGTCCATGTAAACTGATTATCAGGAACTAATATATACAGATCTAATAAGAAGATCATTGACATTAATCATTCTGAAACAGGAACCTATAACAATGGCCTGCATAGTATTTGTCCCACCACTGATCACTATAAATTTAGATCCTTAGGAAACAGATAACCTCCACCAACCATCCTCAGTCCAGGTGAGTAAACACCTGTCCCTTCCCATGTCAGCTAAATAAGACCAGTTGAGACTCCCAGACAAAGGAAAGCCAAGTCCAGCACAGTCTGGCTGGTGAGGGCCATTGTCACAGGAGGAGGGATGTATGTGTTGGTGTGCAAACTGGGATGCTAATTAGTTCAGCAAAACAGGGGTGCTGGGAAAACTCCTTACAAGCTGTATTACGTCGTCATCGCAACCATCATTCTGATAACACACCACATTCCATCCTTTGGAACCTGGCCCTTAAAGGTGATTAATATTTTAGAAGTTTTATGAAATTATTTTATTCCAGTGGTGTTTGACTGCTACCCTTTCAACTCTTCAGATGTTAAGTTGACTCGAATATTTATACACTATTTGATGTTTAGTAGCATAAGCAACATTAAGCTAATTTAATTGTTTTAACTGAGAAATGAAATAATCCATAAAAAGGATTATTGTTCCACATAAAGGCATTACTTTGCATTTCAAATCATATTTTCCTTGCAATGTCTTAGGTTTTATTTAAGGCAGTGACCATCAAACTTTAGTGTGGTAAGAAGGACCCAAGATGTCTGTTAAAACATCAGTGCCTTTTCCAGAGAATCTGATTCAGTAGAAGAGGCCCCAAATTTTGGATTTTTAACATGATTCCCAAGTAATTTTAATGCAGGTACTTCATGGACCACATTTTGAGGAATGCTGCTGTAAACTGTACATTGTTATCATTTGTAAAGGTCCATGAGGAAAGGGCAATAACGTCTATATGTTATTGACACTAGCAAAGATCATTTCAGAATCTTTTGTGATCACCATTGGCATTACTTGACCTTGACACAGTAACGGGAAGAGGGCACAGTGGTTAGCAAGTTATCTGCAGAGCTGTTCACTTGTGATGGGATACTAGGTCATCTCTTACCAACTAAATACCTCCGACCAGTCTTGATACAGCAGTTAAAAGTGTGCCGACCACTGCATAGTGATTATAAAAGACAATCCATGCCATTGGATAAAAAGCATTGAAGCTCTCTATTTATATGAGACATTTAGCTCAGTACCTGGCACAGACCCCATGATTAAGAAACAGTTATTGCTGGGCTTCCCTGGTGGCGCAGTGGTTGAGAGTCTCCCTGCAGGGGACACGGGTTCATGCCCCTGTCCGGGAAGATCCCACATGCCGCGGAGCGGCTGGGCCCGTGAGCCATGGCCGCTGAGCCTGCGCATCCAGAGCCTGTGCTCTGCAGCAGGAGAAGCCAGAGCAGTGAGAGCCCCACGTACCACAAAAACAAACAAACAAACAAAAACAGTTATTTTTCACTTTAATTACTACATTTAACACATTTCAGTAGCTGGTTAATATGTCTTATTGGATGAGGCAAATTATCCAAGGAAATGGCACTGTAGACACAATCTAAGCTGAGTCAACTTAATGAATTTAAGACGTAAAGACCTTATATTTGGTCTTAAATTTGCTTATACCTCTTAGTGGAAAGAGCACTGTGTTCTACCTTGAACACTGGATTTACGGTTATTTTTGTAAATCTTTTCTACAGTGCCATCATCAGTGAAATGTAAATGCATCGGTAAAGCAGGTAAGAGAATGCCCTTCTCCCAGAATTGTTGGGAGACTTCACTGATATGATGTTCCTGAATGCAGCTGGAAAAATAAAAGACAAGCTCATTGTGAAGGACAATATATTTCAACATTAATCCCACCACACTGAAGCTCACCATGGCTGAGCTTTCGTAATATCCCATATGATTTAACTCTGCTGCCTTTGTCATGGAAATTTGATATTTTTTCATGGCCAGAAGAAAACCACAATTTGTTAGTTTTAAACATAAGTATAAATATACATACTCTCTGAACTTTTATTTAAGCTTCCACAGATCACCAAACAATAATCTGAATGTAAAAAAGACAAGGGTGCAAGGATCCTTGAAAGAAACTGAGCAAGAGCCAGCATTGAAAGGTTGACCCTTTGGGAACCAGCTGGTCAAAGAAGTCGAAATTAAGGCTGAAACTGTGTTTAGCTCTTCCTATAATAGTTCAACGAATCCATTTAGTTACAAACACGTTTATTTGATTCTCAATCTCCCAAATGGACAAGAGAAAAATATGTGTATTTATATATCCAGATCAAGATAGATACCTATTAACTAGACAGGTAGATAGATGGAGACAGAGAGATAGATGGATAGATATTGAGTCTAAAGTAATGGTACGGTGGGGTAACCCAGCCCCTATCTACTGTGCTGGCTCAAAGGCAACACTTTTCTATCAGTAGTGAATTAACACACCGGCATATGGCAAATTTTATAAATGTTCACTTGTGCTCAGATATGGTGCATACTCTACCATTGTTGACTGCAGTATATACACACACATCAAGTATGTAAACTTTCTTAATAATTTTGCTCGAATCATATCTTCTCAAGATACTTTGCATACCTCAGTTGTTCATATATCTTCTAAAACTTTCTTATTTTTGGTCTGCTCATAAGAAAAGTATATCAAACTCCTCGACCATGATAACGGAGTTCTCTACTTTTGTTTCATTTACTTCTGTCATTTTCTGGTCCACATATATTGAAGTTACATTATAAAGATGTATACAGATTTAGAATTGCCATACCTGCTTTGTGTTGAAGCTTTTATCACTATAACGTGTCCCTCTTTGCTCTTGTCAATGCCTTCTGCTTTATAGTTTTCCCCAAGAGCATAAAAATAATAAACTGTTAAGGAAGTATCCATCCTACAGAACTATAAATTAAGTTTTAACATGACAAATAGAAAGACACTTTGTTGAGGAGAGAAAAGCCCCAAGACAATCCATCCACACAAGGAAGAAATGCCTGACCTGAATGAAACTCTTGCTAGTCAAGGAAAAATATTTCCCCAGAAAGGAGGACAGAACATAGTTTGTAAAATATACCATAACTATTTTGTAAAATTAGAATATAAACAAATAGGTATTTGTTAAAATTATTTGTATTTTCAAAAAAAAAACCCATATGGACTCTATAAAAATTATCAGGATAACACAATGGACTGAGATTAAAGAAGAAGCTAGAAGAAATAAAGAACAAATAAGAAGTATAAAAATTAGAGAGATAAGATAATACTAAGATCATTACAGCTCTGAATCAACACCAAGGGAAAGGGAATCAGTGTTATAAATGACAAGTTGCAGAAAGTAGAATGCATTTGCAAAATGATGAAAATTTTCAAAGAGAAATAAGACATGTGAAGAGCAGAATCAAAGATCAATATATTGATAAAATTTATTCCTAAAGAGACTAAAAAAACAGAATGAAAGAACCAACTTAAAATGATAATCTAGAAGAAAACTTTCCTTAACTAAAAAAAAAAAAAGATAAGCATTTGCATTTCATTTACCAGAGTGAGAAAAACACCCAAAAGCACAGTCAGATGAAAATATTGACTTTTACAAATGCAAATTCAAACAAAATTATTTTAGTATTTCAAAGACAATGTGAGGAAAATTACGATGATTATTACGTCCAGCTTGCTTCCTTAGCTCACCTAGACAAAATTCTAATCACACCTGAAATGTACAACAGGAAGTAATTGCAAGTAACAGACTGAAGTTCCTGTATATCATAATTGGAAAATAATATGGAGGTTATTAAAAGTGAACCAATGGATTATACAAATCTCAAAATACAGAGACTTCATATACCAGGATATAATCACAAGTTTTATATCTTTTTGATACCCATTGTGTGTATATACCACATTTTCTGTATGCATTCATCAATCATTGGACATTTAAGTTGTTTTTATGTCTTGGCTATTGTGAATAATACTACAATGAACATGGGGTGCAGATATCTCTTTGAGATGCTGATTTCATTTCCTTTAGACATATACCCAGAAGTGGAATTGCTGGGTCATATGGTAGTTCCATTTTTAACTTTTTGAGGAAATTCCATACTATTTTCCATAGTGCCTGCACCAATTTACATTCTTACCAACAGTGCACAAGTGTTCCCTTTTCTCTACATCCCCATCAACACATATTATCTTTGTTTTGATTTTGTTTTGTTTTCTTTTGTAATAGCCATCTTAACTGGTGATTTGCATTTCCCTGATGATTAGTGATGTCAAGCTTTTTCATATACCTGTTGGCCATTTGTACATATCCTTTGGAGGAATATCAAATATTGTATGATTCCACTTTCATGAAAAATCTAAAATAGTCAAGCTCATAGAAGCAGAGAATGGTTACCAGGGGCTGAGGGAGAGGAAAATGGGGAAGTATTAGTCAAGGTACAAAGTTTCAGTTATGCTAGAGGAATAAGTCCTAGAGATCTAATATACAACTGAGTGTCTGCAGTTATAACACTGTATTGTATACATGCTTAAAATTTGCTAAGGGGACACATCATGTGTTAAGTGCTCTTCCCACAAAAATAAATAGATGAATGGATACATACATAAATACATACATACATAAAAGTTTGGGAGGAAACTTTTGAAGGTGTGGGATAGGTTTATGGTACAGATCGTGGTGATGGTTCACAGGTATAGACTGTCTCAAAACTCATCAAGTTGTGTACATTAAATATGTACAGTTTTTTTTTCTGTCACTCATACCTCTCAATAAAGTGGTTTAAAATATTTTTAATAAAATGTTAAAAAAAGAAATTAGATATACTTTGGTTTGTAAACACAATATCTAACACTTGTATATAAACAAACTTCTGCTGAATTTTTTTTCATTTGTATCTTTCTTATACCTTGCAAAAATTGTAAAATCCTCTGTGATTTAGTGGATTTCATATACTCTGATGGAAAACTATAATAAAACAAAATTAAGAATTAAAAAAAGTTCATCTATTTCTTAACATCATTTGATACCAAATTAAATGAGATGTCACTTTTAGCCAAATTATTCATAATAAAGCATAAATATTTAATTTAAAATAAACAATATATGTAAAATTGTTAAATGGGAAACATGAAAATGTGTCTTTAAATTTTAACCATTACTACAGACTATGTGCAAATAAAAATTAGAATAAAATTTTAATGATATTCTGAACTAAAATAATGTTTTCAATTTAAATTTTTAAAATTAAATCACTGCTTTATTATGTAACAGATGAAATGCTTTTATAAAAGAGAAAATTCCTAATGGGATTCATTAGATGTTATTGCAAAAGGAGTTTATGGATCCAAAATATTTGGGAAGCGCTAGACTAGGAATGTTTTAGGTAAAAATTCAAGTTTTTCTCCTATTCACTTAGTGGGCAAATCTCCATCACTCTTCTTGCAACTCAGTTTAGGCAACAGAAATATTGCTCTAAAGGTACCAGTGGGTCCCTAACATGGAGCAAACTCCAGGCAGGGGGTGTTGTTTGAAAGATTCCTGCAGAGGGCCGGGTGACCTCCCTCGAACCCTAGTGACTCGATCTTCTGCTGGGCCTTCTGTTCTGGCTTCAGGGGATGGGAGACTGCCGAACAGACCTGTCTCCCAAGTGAAGACATGACCTCTAAGTTGAGATAAAAGATGTCTTGAAAAATCCTCTCCTCCCAAAATGAACCCAGCCCTTGGCTTTTTGCTGTTGTCTGAAATTGTCCAGCTTTACTTCTGAGAATAGAATCTAAATACAATTCAATACGTGTGACTGTAAGTAAATCAGAGGCCCATTATCAGCACTGTCAGATGCTTCCCTGGCCTCCCGCACCTGAGGCCCTCCCGCACCTCCCGCACCTGATACATCACCTGAGGAAGTGTGCGGGGCTAGGCGTGGACTCTGAACCTCTGAGTGTGACAGTTGCCGGGTAACCAGCTGGGAGGGGGTGGGAGGCCTGGAAGTGGAGATGAGGAGGCAGAAGAAAGATGGACGAAGGCATCCACGTTGCCGAGGGTAACTCAGCCTGAAATGGGTCCTACAATTAGTGCTTCCAGGCCCGTAATGTTGTGTGTGTCACAGTCAAAAAAAATTATATATTAACCTTTTTAATCAGAGGCTTTAAGGATGAAAGCTTTAGAGCTCCTCTTCAGATAACAAGTTTGGATTTAAAGATTGATTATAATTTCACATTTCCTATCATTTTTTCGATGTCTTCATTGGTTATTTTAATTCGATTTTAGTTACTCAGTTGGGATATTGTGGGGAGTCTTTTCCCTCCAATTTGGTGCAAGCAAGGACTAATGTTTCATGAGGACATGATTGCCCTGAAATGCTTTCCTGAAATGCATTGAGGAAGCAATTTTTTTTAAGAGGATTTCACTCATCTATTGTCTTTCATTCCTAGAATTTCATCATGTCCTGGACAATGGGATTTATTTTGGTTAATATCCCCTTGTCCATCAGTGTGTTGGTCTTTATAATTACAGCCACATGAGCGCAGCCTTACATTACTTCTTGGTGTGCTGGGGTAACAACCCACCTGTGGCTGTGTGCTAAAGCCAACCTCCAAATTTCTTTACATGTGAAACCCTATGACAGAAAAGGTCCAACATTCATTCATAACTGATCAAGTAAAATGTTTACAGACTTTTCTCAAAATGGCCCCATATTGCACATATACAAATTACTCTTACACAGGTGTGCCTATTAATCTACTTTACAGCAAAGTCCATTCTGACCTTGGTATGTAGGTGCAGGACTTGGGCTTGTCTTAATGCTGAGGTCCAAGTCCAAGTTCCCATTGTGCAGGGGAGAGAGGCTACCTGGCAAACCCTCCACTTCTTCCAGACAACGGAGCAGCAATAGAGGGTGGACAGATACCAATTCATCAGTCTCCGGTCCAAGCCCACACTTCATTGCCTGCTCAGCAACGATGCAGGAGGCCCTACTAACATTCCTCATTTTCCCTCTGGCACAGTGCTAACTTTATTAGTAGAAGGTGCTGCAGGGACATTGCAGGAGGAAGGCGCTTATCTCCCCAGTTCCAGGGTGTTCTAGCTCTGCACAGCCCAGCGGCAGACACCAGATTCTTGCTGTGGGTGTGGCCAGCCGCTCAGGGGCATCCCGTGGACACCGAGTGGGCAGCCAGGAGTTCTGAGGCTCAGCACTTCCCAGCCGATGGCTCCCCTGACACCCACAGGGTCCTGCTAAACCCCCTAAACATCCCACGCAGCAAACATCCTGTCCAATTCCTCGAGCTACAGCCACACACTCTCCCACCAGGTCTGGACCCCACCCTCTTCCAGACTCACCAAATCCCCCGTGCTCCATCTTCAGCCCTAGAGCTGGGTCCACCCCCATATCTCTCCATATCTTCCATTCTCTATTCTTAAAGTTCTCTATTTCCCTTTCTAGCCAATCCAGCATTGAGGCCAGCACTCTAGTATAGCTAATAATTCTTGATACTACATTTTTCTTTTCCAGTCTCTGTGTGGTTTCTGCCCCATCACTGGACCCTGACTGCTGCAGGGCCTCCAGAGCCCATGTTGGTGTTTGTCTCCAATATCAATCCTCAATTTTTTCCACCATTGAGTTAAACCTCAATGGCCACAACATGCATCATTTAGCTGCCAAACATAAGGGGAGCACCTCTGCCAGTGAGCGTCCTAAGCCTCCACACTTACATTTAATGGACTAATTTCTCAACGGGTGCCATCAGTAGGAATGTATTGCTGTTCTCTCTCTGCTTTGTTAAATTGGAGAAATCTTAACTATTGAAAAAAAATCCAGTGAAAAAGAAATGGCCATTCATTATTTTCTCAGAAGAGCTATGAATTTTAAAGGACAACTGCCGGGAGGTTTCTTTACTGCTGTCTTATGGATCCCAGGAAATTTTAGTTAATATACTTTCTCTAAAACCCAGACTGAATGTAAACACCAATACACCTCTCTATGAAGATGTAAGAAAAAAACAGATGCTGTAGAGAAAAAAATAAAATAAAATGATGTTCAGCATGTAATTTTTCCCTCTGGGACAAAACTTCATCACTTCATTCAAAAATCAGCACCACTGAAGTTTTAAAAGGTCACATGACCCGGGAGGGGCTGTGCTAAGCAAGTAGTAAAGAAAATGCTTAGTCATTTTCAAGCTTTCCCTGAATACTGCATTGGAAAAGGAAAAATAACCACAAAAACTTTAAAGAACATAAAAATCCGGACAGAACCGAGTGTTTTAAAAGAAAAGAGAAACCCTGATGTGATTAAAGGGAGATCTTTCCATGTGAACAAAATCAACTAGAATGGGAAATCACAATCAGGGAGTCAGGACCTCCATCTTAATAGGACATTTCTTGGCCAAAGGATTCTGGCCAAGTCACATCCCCGTCTGCCCAGCGTGCAGTGAATTAACCACAGACTCGACCCCTTGCTGAGAGTGGCCCCTGCAAACACCACCCACCCCCATATTATTAACTAGTTGCTCAGCGTCCATGGGGCTCCATGTGTCCCAGTTCGTTCGGGACACCGTCTCCTTAACTGGAAATGCCAGCTCCCCTGGTCCTCTCACTTCTATTTGGGGTTTGGAGGCAGTTTGTCCTGGGACCCAGGCAGGGGGAGATAGAAAATGAGAAGCAGACTTCATTGAACTTGAATGGAAAACAACTTAACATTCACCGTCGCCAAAGACTGGGCTAGAATATGAACTTCAGAAAAGATGTTAGACAGTTAACCCATTTCACGAGTCCTGCATGGGGCACTTCTTAAGCTTAGAACCGTTCCTTAGAATTTTACACTCACATGATGTGACCTATGTGCTTTTTTTCAACTCGAACATCAAAAGCCATTATGTTCATTTCACATTTGGGTCAAGGAGGTCATTGTTTTGTTCCAAGAGTTGGAGGAAGACAAAGAAAGCACCCCTTGGACCCAGCGCCCCATTTTGCCATTTTCTCTCTTCTGCATATCAGGACAAGAGCCACACAGCAAAACACACTGGCTGATCATCTCCTGCTCTGTTTGGAATTCCCTGGACAGACTGTTCTGGTTTAGCCGGGCTATGATGTGCTCATGTCCAGACTCTCCCAGTCGGGCTCCCACAGGGTGATCTATGTACATTCAGGTCTTCCCTGGGATTCACCGGGAGCTCCAACCACCGACCATTTATTATCCTGAAGCCGTCTTTTGGATGCATTATGCTGTGAGCTACCAAGGAAGAGCCCTCCGTTTCTATGAGCGAGCCGGGACCGGTTCCCATTGTCAGAAGCTGCAGGGGGTGAACATACTTGGCTGTTGCCTCAAGCTTTGCTTGGGAAAGCGCTCCCCGTCTCAGTACAGGAAACAATGGGAGAGCAGCGAGCCGTCCTCTCAGGCACAATATCTGCTCAGGTCCCTAAAGAGCCAAGAGGCTCTTACAACCCAGACGACAGAGCAGCCGAGGAAACAGATTCCCAGGGAGCATCTATTTACGGGGATTTCAACAGGAACCAAGGCAGCTTGTTCCAATACGTGTAACTTTCTGTGTCTGCTGTAACCCAAGCTCCCGTCTACCGAAATAGTTTCCATACACAGAGCAAGGTGCAAAGAACTGATGGGTAAGCAATTTTGTGTAAGGATGAAGAAGAACTTTAAGTTTTCTTCAGTTTCTTAAAGGCTTAAAAACGTAAGCCTTTAAGTCATTTGAGAAAATGACTTACTCCGTAGCAGTTAGACCTGTTAATCCACCTGGATGGTGGACAAGCCTGCAAGTGTGGGACCCATGTGCACGGGGGCCCATGAAAGGTACAAGGTCAAGGGATGTATGTTATGCAAGAAAGACGGAAACAAAGACAAGCTTCAAGGAGCCAAATTCAATTACACTGATTTTTATCAATTAATATAATTAATATCCTTTTGCCAAGTGCAGTTATGGGTAACGGAAGTTTTTAACAACCCAAAATTCATAGACGAGTCTGTGCCCTGAGCCAAAATTAAAGTAATACACTTTCCACTCACATCACTGTGTATAGCTGATCTTTCTGTTGCTGCCATGATATTTATTTTTTTCTCTCTGTTAAAGTGTGTATCCAATAGATATATGATTTTTAAGATTTATAAGTCTCTCTTCCTTGAGGATATGAGTGTTCAGAAAAGAGGGTTCATGCATTATTTCTCTCTATATCATCAGAGGTATTAAGCGCTTAGGTATTTGTTAAATATATTTATACATTTTTAAAATGCAGTCTTTCTATTTTTTTTCTGTTTCCATTATTGTTGTATATTTCTGCCTGAGTGAAAATTGAAAAAAGAAAGAAAGAAAATGAATTCTGAGTTTCCTACTATATTTCTTTTGGCACAGATGTTCCAGGATTTAAATTTTATTTTAATATGGAAAAAAATTGTAGAATCATCTTTAATGCTGAATTCACATTTGATATTGTCAAAGTAATCACTTTTAATGTTTCATGATGTTATACAATGTAACGGTTACTATTAATCAATTTAAAAATTGGTAATTCTACAATTACTTTGGTTTGAAAAGATAAGAAACAGAATCCAACGGAAACTTAAAAATGATGAACTAACATGTAGAGAAGAAATGTCATTGCTTTCCTTCTGGTAGAATAGAAAAAAGTCAAAGTTTGTATTTAATAAATCCTATGTAGAGTGAATTCAGAAAAGAATGCACTGCTTTGGGGACTTTTGAGATTTTAAACGTTTTTTAAGGTAGTGAACATGAATTGGGGAATTGTCCAAAGTGGAGAAAAATGATGAGATAAAGGCACAAACACGGGAACAGGGACCCATATGCCTCTCTTTATCTGCATTGTGTCCATTTGGAAAAGTGCAGGGTGAACGAGAGAACGCCTGAAGCTTCTCACAGTTCTGAGATGCGTTTTGGGGACAATGGGATCTCCTGAGCACATCTGTATGGGGTCCAGACAGGAAGGATCCTGCCCAGCTCACATCTCCCCTCTGTCCTGACCCAGGTCCTGACTATTCCTGGAGCCACATCTTCCTAAACTCGCCAGAAACTCGGGGCACAGACATTCCAAGTACAACTACGAAGACTGTTTAATTTAAACTCGATTTTGAAAGCAAATAAAGCAGATATCGCCTAAATTCTAGTATAGTCTTTACTGATTTCAAGCACATGTGAGAGACCAGATCATGGTTGTAATACAATGTATCCCTGGACCCCAGTCTGCAATCCATCCTCATTATTCACAGATTCTATATTTGGGAATTAGCCTATTCACTGAAAGTGATTTTTAACTCCCAAATCAACCTTGCAGGGCTTTTTGGTCATTTGCAGAGCTGGGCCCATGAAGAGCAGGGACACCTCTGAGCTATCCTGAGGGCACATTCCCAGGTTGGACCAGGAGACACTCTGACTTCTTTCAGCTCCAAACTCTAAACAAGGGTCTTCTCTGCTGTCCATTCAGTGCCATGTTTTAACATTTTTGTGTCAATGAACCAACAATACATGTTAAATAAGGCACATTCAAATAGAAACACACATACAACAAGGTCATGTATTAGTTGATCAATGAAAATTTTGTGACCAGAGGCTCTCAGGAGCCTCCGCCTAGGTTCCCCAGGAGCAGGGGCTCAACACACACTAATTCCGTGACTTGTGGTGCATAAATATGGCCAGGAACGAGAATTAAATTATAATTTCCCTGTTTCCCTCATTTGTGTCACTTCCTCTCTGTGACATTCTCCTCTTCCCTTCTGTATCATCCTAGTGACCTGTCAGGGACTCTAGGGTTAAAACATCTGACACATAGTAGGTGCTCAGTTAATCATGGGCTTGCTAATACCCTCATAAACTAAAACCAAAAAACAAATATTATCCTACAGATTATTCCATTCTAAAAACACACAAAAATATAAAAGGTAAGCTTTTTGGGTTTTTTTGCTTGTTTGTTTTTGTTTTTTAATTTGAAATTTTATTGTAAATTTTACAATAAAAGTAAAATAAACAATATCCAAAAGTCAAAATTCTACCTACAGGCAATGGCAAGAGTAGGGAAACTGCAAAATCCAAATTTTACCAAACAAGGTTTCCAGATCAGCATCTTAACTGGAAAAATACATGAACTTTGTAAGCAAACAGATTTCAAATCAAATCACTGCTCCCCTAACTAACAACTGAGTGGTATCAAACAAGGTAGCTATGCTATCTTTTTTTTTTTAACATCTTTATTAGAATATAATTGTTTTACAATGTTGTGTTAGTTTCTGCTGTATAACAAAGTAAATCAGTTATATGTATACATATATCCCCATATCCCCTCCCTCTTTCATCTCCCTCCCACCCTCCCTGTCTCACCCCTCTAGGTGGTCACAAAGCACCGAGCTGACCTCCCTGTGCTATGTGACTGCTTCCCATTAGCTATCTGTTTTACATTTGGTAGTGTATATATGTCCATGCCACTCTCTCACTTTGTCCCAGCTTACCCTTCCCCCTCCTTGTGTCCTCAAGTCCATTCTCTACATCTGTGTCTTTATTCCTGTCCTTCTCCTAGGTTCATCAGAACCTTTTTTTTTTTTTTTTTTTTTAGATTCCTTATATATGTGTTAGCATACGGTATTTGTTTTTCTCCTTCTGACTTACTTCACTCTGTATGACAGACTCTATGTCCATCCACCTCACTACAAATAACTCAATTTTGTTTCTTTTTATGGCTGAGTAATATTCCATTGTATATATGTGCCACATCATCTTTATCCATTCATCTGTCGATGGCCACTTATGTTGCTTCTATATCCTAGCTATTGTAAATAGTTCTGCAATGAGCATTGTGGTACATGACTCTTTTTGAATAATGGTTTTCTCAGGGTATATGCTCAGTAGTGGGATTTCTGGGTCATATGCTAGTTTTATTTTTAGTTTTTTAAGGAACCTCCATACTGTTCTCCATAGTAATTTACTTCTCCCTCGTGTTTCCCCACAGACCTGGATTTGGTCTTCAGTCTGCTGGGAAGGTTCTATACTGGTTCAGTCCTGGGGTTTGTTTGAGATGGTGCAGGTACCATCTGCTGACTAGGAATCTTTGAAAGATAAAATAGTGCACCCAGGTTACAGGTGTTGGAGGTGGGAAATCTACAGACACAAACTTCCATGGATTTCTGAATTATTGTCAGGTTGACTCTTTCTCATCTTAAGATTTAAATTTTTTTTTTAATATACAAATAAGAAGCCATTCAGAAAAGGAAGAACCAGGAAGGAAAACAGAAGATGCTTCACTCTAAACACGAAGCCAGTCCCTTCAACAATTTGAGTGGGAGGGAACATTCACACCAAGAAATCACTTGTGTCTCTAAAATAGTTTTAAAAGAATTATACTTTGTCCTTCTTGCTCACTTTTCACCCTCAGATGGCACAGGCTCAGCAGTTCCTGCAGCACTTCTGGGTTTTCCCCAAAGCAATGTGAGAGGCATCACCTGAGACAGATGACGGACACCTAGCCTGTGCAGTTCACCCCAGGAGTATAAGTTTGCTGAGAAGTGGTGAACAGTGACATGCAGGAGGGCAGCCAGACACACATGAGGCTGACACCTGATCCATCACTGTTTGACACACATGAGCACAAGACAAGCCATTAACACACTTGCCAGTCTCCCTACAGCAGCAAATTACATCGTTAGGTGACACCAACAGTGCATTTTATCCAAGTGGTTGTTCTTCCTTTACAAGGCCTTCATAGACCAAAATGTAACTGTCTTTCTCTGTTGGGGCTGCTTCAACAACAGCACAGTCTGTGTGGTTTGTAAGCATCAGGCATGTAATTCTCACAGTTCTGGAGGCTGGGAGAAGAGGTGAAGGTACTGGCAGGTTCCACATCTGATGAGGACCTCTCTGTGGTTCATAGAGAGCATCTTCTCGCTGTGGCTTCTCAGGGCAAGGGAGCTCTCGGAGCTTGGCTATGAAGGGACTAATCCCATTTATAGTGCCCCACCCTCATGATCTCACCACCTCCCAAGGCCCCACCTCCAAATACCATCACATTGGGAGTTAGGACTTCAACATATGAATTTGGGAGAGACACAAACATTCAGTTTCTATAGCAGCAACTTTTGGGGAGCATACCTTGAAGAAGTTTAAAGGGAGAAATGTCTCACCTTTCAGATGAGCAGTTTCCCTTGGAACTGCCTTGGCTACAAATATGTGGCCCCCTGCCCCCAATAGGGACAATTCTGAACGTCTGTCTCAGCTCCAGGGTCCTTGCAAGCATCCTCTAAGACCTTTCCCTGGGCTGCACAGCAACCCAGCTTCTTTCCTGCCCAGTCTTGTTTCCTTCTCCCCTGCTGCACAGACAGGACCCCAAGAGCACCCCTAAGTGCCTTCCCCACATTTAACTCCTAATTAGTGACACTATGTTCATTTCCATGGCTCTGTCCCCAACTGTAACCCCAATCCAGACACCTGGACACACAGCTGCTCTTTCTAAAATAGGAATCTGATTTTTTTAAAATAAATGTATTTATTTATTTATTTTTTATTTTTGGCCATGTTGGGTCTTCGTTGCTGTGTGTGGGCTTCCTCTAGTTGAAGGGAGCAGGGGCTACTCTTCATTGCAGTGTGCAGGCTTCTCATTGTTGTGGTTTCTCTTTGTTGTGGAGCACGGTCTCTAGGCATGCAGGCTTCAGTGGTTGTGGCTCGCGGGCTCAGTAGTTGTGGCACGTGGCCTTATTTGCTCCACGGCATGTGGGATCTTCCTGGACCAGGGCTCAAATCCCTGTCCCCTGCAATGGCAGGCAGATTCTTAACCACTGCACCACCAGGGAAGTCCCAGGAATCTGGCTTCTTATTTCTCTTTTATTCAGATAAAATATTTTTCAGAAACACTGACCTTTCCTTAGATTTTAGGTTAGTTGGTTGCCATAAAACCTCAGTTCTATTGCAGGAGCATTAAAATTATGTTTTGGGAGATTATCTAGCTCGTTCTTGTTTGTGGATGGGAGCAACATCTTTCTAGCTTTCTGTCTCCTAAGCAGAAGCCAGAAGTCACAGACACAATTTAAAATGTTAAAACGAAGGGGAAGGAGTGACTTGTTCTACCAGCTATCAAGACACATCAACAAGCTACACAGATAACAACAGTGATGCTTCACAGGAGATCAGACACATGAAAGGGAAAGAAGAGCGAATTGGAGAGAACCCAGTACATCTGGAGCTGGGGTCTTCAGGAATCACCATTTTAAAGCAGCGAAGGAAAGGAAGGACTAGATAATAAATATCAGTAAAGGATGGAGGGGCAACTTGCCAAATATCATTTTAAAAGTTACATGACTGTCTTACACCATAAATAAGTCTAAATGTGTGACTAACTCCTACATCAGGAGACCAAATCTGAATAAAATGTAAACACATAACAGTTATCTTCATAATCACATAGTCTTAAAGTCACAGAAGAAAAGTACAAACATCAGATTAAAGAAGTATAATCATTTTAAAATTAAAAATTCCTCTGTGATAAGGTACCTTAATCAAAGTTAAAGTCAAGTAGAAGACTGGGGGGATTAGAGATGCTTCAGATGTAACAGAAGAATAGTATCTACAATATACATCAATTAAAAAAAATACCTCCCACAAGCAGGAAGGGACCACACACTGTAGGGTAATTGACAAAGTACTCTTTACAAGGAATTTGCAGAAAAATAAGATACAAATAACCACTATACACATGAAAAGAAACCCAGCCTCACCATTAAGCAAAGGAACCTAAATTAAAGTGGCAATGAGTTTATTTCCCCTCCTTATATTAGGAAAAGAGGTTCAGTCAACAAGATGGAGCATTGCCAGAAGAAATTGTGCCCATCACTGCTGCTGGGTGGACCCATGTGACACCGGGGTCACATGGGGTCTTTGTCCCCATCCCCGAGTAGAATCTCTCCTCTGTGCCGTTGCCAGGAAACAGAGCTGGGCTCTGCCCACAGATGTTGGATGGACCATGTGTCTCGTCTGGCCAGTGGAACACAGGCTGGAGTGACACACCAGTAGGACCTTCCACTTGACCCTCTGTCTCCATCACAACGGACCAGGAGAAGAGCGTGCTCTGGCAGGCACAACTCCCGCATCCTGGACCCAGAAGTGGAGACCCTGAAGCAAGCCTGAGCCCAACCTGGACAGTCCAACACGACCACCTGCACGCTGTGAGCACAGATATGTGTGTTGTGCACGCTGGCATTCTGCACGTGTCCACCCCTTGAAAACATGGCAACATAATGGACTGATCAGGCCACGCTGGCAATATTCTGGCAGTTTCTATTAAAATTAAAATTGCACATTCCCTATAATCCAGCAATCCCTCTTTAGCTATATTACAGAAATACTAGCATCTGTACGATCTGAAAAAGAAACCAAACAGAAAATGTAGAATGAATGAATAGGCAGCTATAGAAGAAAGGTAAATAGAGGTAATACATCCTTAGATAAAATAATACATGAGAAGCATGAATTATGGATGTGGGAAGATCCTTGAAAGCATATTATTGTATACAAAAAGCAAACTGCTAAGCCATAAATATACTGTAATACTGTTTATATTAAAAAAAAAATCAATACTCTAAATTTTTCATGAATGTACATATAAAAGCATTAAAACTGATGTGGAAAGATATGCACACATTCACAGTAGTAGGTACATATGAGGAAAGGTAGAATGAGCCATATTTGTGGGAGAAATCACAGAAAATATAAAGTATCTCTAATATTCTAATTTCTCCAAAAGTAACAAAATTCTCAAATTACTTCTATTATAAGATATATTGTGTATATGTGGAGAAGACGGGAAATAATTATGCCCAAATACTATCACGGTTTAATTTTTTGAGGTAGAAATTTAGATGATAGAGGGATGGATGGATTGATACATAGATAGGTGGTAGATAGAAGGATGGATTGATGTATGGTTGGATGAATGGGTGGATGCATGGATGGATAGATGGATAGATGGGTGGATAGAGAGAGAGAGATAGAAGGAGGGATGGATGCATGGATGGATAGATGGATGGACAGATAGATGGATAGATAGATGATTGATGGGTAGATGATGGGTGGATTGTAATCTCTGGCATCCAGCACCCTCTAAACATTTCACCCACAATATAGCATGTCCTGAAGTAAGAAAGTGAAGAGAACTTGCACCAGCAATTCTTTTTAAAAGTAAATAAATATGGTCCCCATGTGGCTTGGGAACAGCACGTTTGCTTTCTGCTAGAACAATCCAGAAGAGTAAGGGAAGAGTGATGTAGGGACACCTGCTGGAAAAATGTTCTTGACCAAGGGGAGGACCTGGGGTCCAGGGCACAAATAGTATTGGCTCATTCACAAAGGAGGAAAAAAATGCTACTGGGAGCAAAGGACAAAGGAGACATTTTTGTTTGCTAGTATTTCATACTAATAAATACTATTTTTATTATTGTTATTATTATTAGCTGAAACTATTGTTATTGTGTAATAGTATTACACATTAAATTTATACATGTTTTAATTGATTTATTATAAATTCATAATATTAATAACTATTAAATAATACAATTTAAACTATTTCTTATTTTCTAGTGTTTAATCTAGAAAAACACATTGATGAGCCTTTCACCTCTAAAAGGTAGACACTTCTTCCTCCCCAATATTTGTATTACAGCTTAAAAACAAATAATGTTCCCTTCAGTCCCAAATTATGGACATTTAGCTTTGTTTTTGTACTTGTTCCTTTTTCATACTTATGTTTTTTCCTCTAATTAGAATAGAAGTTTCTTGGGGAATAGAATGCAATCTCGTATCTTTTACCCTATTGTCAAAGTCAAAAATGGAAAATTTTTGAATATTTAATAAATATTTTTTCATGCTAATTATATGTGTATGTTCAATAGTAAGGGGGAAAATCAATGAAATTAGCTAAATATTTTGTTACGTGTTGTAATCTTAAATTACTTAGTAATTCTTCATACATTTTTTTTAAGTCCTTCTGAGAACTTGGAAATAGATGGATTAGTAAATCTTACATGCTGTAATACTTATGCTGTAGGGCTAACAAATGTCATATACTATTTGCACCATTTAATTCAAATTTGGACAAGTTCAGCTCAGATTCAAGTCCCTTTATATATGCAAGGCTCAATGCTTTCACAGGAAAGAGGCACTTTATAAAGACCCAATCATAATATTGAGATCCCCAAATTCACAGTCCATTGAAGACAACCCAGAAAAGAGTGCCCAGGAAGACTTCAGAGGGTCTGTTCTCACGATGTCAAAGTTTTGAAGAAAAGGACTTGAGCCATGGGGATGGGATTCAGCTCATTTTAGATGTTGGTCCTTTCAAGACATCTGGACTCTGGGGGACCAAGGAGAGTCACGACAGTGATCACAGGATAGTGTTTTCCTGAACAAAACCATGTTGGAAGGATCAGAAGAATTTTTAACTTTAATTTGGATGTCAGTCATAGTCTAAATTTCCATGCACCTAAATATATGGGAAGCTTATTTTGAATGAAGTGAATGATTCCAAGATGACTGTTTTCTTCCAGAGTTATTTAACTCTATCTAATCTAGGGATGGGACGAAAATTCTAAAACTGTTTTGTCCCACTGGGAAAATAAAACATACGTTCTAATGATGGCTTGAATCCTAAAACATTTCCATTTTAATTTTTTAAAGTGTCAAGGAAAAAAAAAGACAGTGTGTTTTAATGAAATAAAAGGCAGTGAAGATCTTTTTCCCATGGTCTTACAGTAAAACTCAGTGATGAAACCATATATGAAGCCTCTTTTCCATCCTGACTCCAGGGCTAGCAAAAGATCTGCCCTTGATCGTGAGGTTTTAGACATGAAAGACTCTGAATCTCTCCATACCCAAGAGGAGCACAGAATACTAATTTGGATCCACGTGACACACTGGGGAAGTAAATCCTTTATTTTAAACTGTCAGTAACTCATTTTTCTAGGGCTTCACATTACTAATAAGCCCACCTGAGAAAGTCGTGTTACTGACCTCAGCAGTCCACGTGGCTATTATTTAAAAAGCCCCAGGTGTGTGTATAATACCCTACTTGCTGAGGGAACCTCTTCTCTTTTTATAATAATATATTTAATCAAATGCTGACTTCAAAGCATTTGCTATGGTGTCGTTAGAGAGATACATGTGGTCTTTTTGCTTGAATATAATGAGGCTGATTGCACTTTGTCCTCCTCAACTTTCTTATATCTCAGTCTTATATCTCAGGTAAAGGACATGGAGAGAAAACAAGGAAATCATTTTGGGTTGGATTCCACAGCATTGGGTAATGCACATTCCATGGTACTACTCTGAACCTTTCTGGGTTCTTCATCCATGGTGGATGTGGAGTGTTGGTTTGGTCAGTCAAGGTAGGTCTCTAGGGTGTGGGCCGTTCTGCAAGGAACAGTCTAGAGGGTGTGGATTTGGTCTGCAGTTGAGAGAACGTAAGGAGTAAATTCTGTCTCATGAGAGCAGAACTTGACAGAGCCCCGAACCAAACTCACTATGTTCTTGGCCAAAGGTCTCCTTGACCTCCATGTTGGATAAATGCATGTCAACCAACAGTCACTCAGGATGAGAGTCCTGCCCTACCCCAACTTTCCCCGCTCCCTGCCCAGTCCCGCTGAGAGCAGAGACTCCTTCACACACGATCCTTCCTCCCAGCCTCCCCTCTGAGTATAACTGCTAGAACCCTGCCTTCCTGCCTCCCTGTTATCCCTACTCAGCCCCACCTGCCCCATCCCAGAAGAATCTTCTTCATGGCACCCCATGGCAAGTTTTTTGTTTGTTTGTTTGTTTGTATTTTTGTGGTACGCTGGCCTCTCACTGTTGTGGCCTCTCCCATTGCGGAGCACAGGCTCCGGATGCGCAGGCTTAGCGCCCATGGCTCACGGGGCATTGCCACTCTGCGGCACGTGGGATCTTCCCAGACCGGGGCACGAACCCGCGTCCCCTGCATCGGCAGGTGGACTCTCAACCACTGCGCCACCAGGGAAGCCCCACCCCATGGCAAGTTTAGCCTTGCTCCCAAGTCCCTCTCAGCTCCTCTTGGGGCCCCAAATTAAAGCCTCTTAAAATCTGGCTTTTCTCCCATTATATTCAGCATGTATTCTGTGCTCCAGCCCAATTGGACTTAAAATAATGTCAGTCATCTCAACGCCTACTAAGGGCAGGCACTTTCCCTTATGCACCATCTCATCTTATCCTCAAAACAACCCTGGGAGGTGAGGGCACAGAGAATGAAACACTCACATAAGATTATACATGTTGTATAATCTCATCCCCCTCTCTTTTCCTGGTGAAACCTTCATCTCCCAAACTTACAGAAGTGGACAAGGAAGGCTCTCTAGACCAGTGGCCATGAGATGCCTGTAGGTGGATGAGGCCCGAGGGCCCATGACAGGGTCCTCCTAATGTCTCCCCATCCTGTCCCCAATGCTGCTTCCAGCAAACAGGCTCCATGTCTTTCTGTGCTTACATCTTCATCTTTTCTTTTGCCTTTGCCAATAATTGCAATCAGCAAGAGTGGAAAGGGAACATAAGTATTTTTATTTCTGTTTAACTTCCTCTTTACATAGACATACATAGATACACGCACCTCATATACCATATATAAGATGGCGGTACAGGCACACACATGCATGCACACGAACACACACACACACACACACACACACACACACACACACACGGGAGTTTCAAGATATTTTTCCTGATGGTGGAGTGGGATCAAAAGTATGTAGGGAGCTCTAGTCTAAGCCACTTCTTTGTTGTTTTCCCTGATGACTTTCTCATTTTCGACTAAGATTCATCGTATGTCCCCATGCCTTCCCTATCCCACCCAAATAAAGGTGATCACTCTTCTGTATGATTTTGCTTATTCCCCTCGTGTGGAAAGAAGCTTCATGGCCTTCCCCGCCTCTTGAGGCAGACACTCTGCTTGCAGGATGCACAGTTCCAGTACGTCCCCAGCCTCACATCGGTGAGGTGGCCTTGAGTAGGCCCTCCTGGAATGTGGGTGGGTGGAGTGTGCCTTGCCCCAGGCTCGGCGGCAGACTCTCACACTCTCTCTGGCTGAACACAGAGGAGAGAAACCCACCCCCTAGGGCCCTGAGGGCGACAGAGCCACAGGATGCAAAGTAGCCACTGCCCGCTCTCCCTCCCGCTGGCCCTCACTGGACTATGTCTTGAGGAAGAAACTTACCTGCCTGTGTGACTGTGGTATTTATTGGCTCAGTTTGCTTGTCTTCACCTGCATTCTTGTTGGGCTAGAACCTTCCCCTTGGCCCTTCAGATCCACTCTGCCCACTCTCTATCCGCTCTGGAGGGACCAGCTCCTGGTCAGGTCAGGGCCGCAGAGGAGTCAGGCAGTGGCAGGGCATCAGGGGTCTGTTCCCAGCTGCTCATCCTGTGGGCGGCTGGGGTGCTCTCCCATATCCATCCACCCAGCAGAGAGTGGGCTCCCAGCCCAGGGGACCCCCCCCGACCCTCACCCCCTGACACCAGCACCACATGTCCTCTGGGCCCCTGCTCACCACCCACAGCTTCGTGCAGTTACTTTGTTAAACTGGTCTCCATTTACCCAACATGTGGGCACTATGGGCCTCCTACTGACATCCTGCCAATACACCCACCAAAGGGAAAACCCATTCAGGATATACGCATTGCACCGGAAAAAGCTAATTCGAAAATATTCATGCACCCCTATGTTGATAGCAGCACTATTCACAATAGCCAAGACATGGAAGCAACCTAAGTGTCCATGGACAGATGAATGGAGAAAGATGAAGTGGTACATCTATACAATGAAATAAAACTCAGCCATAAAAAGGAATGAAATAATGCCATTTGTGACAACATGGATAGACCTAGAGATTATCATACTATGTGAAGTAAGTCAGACAAAGACAAATATCATATAATATTGCTTATATGTGGAATCTAAAATATGACGCAACGAACATATCTACGAAACAGAAACAGACTCGCAGACAATAGAAAACAGACTTGTGGTTGCCAAGGGGGAGGGGACGTGGGGGAGGAATGGATTGGGAGTTTGGGACTAGAAGATGCAAATTATTATAAATAGGATAGGTAAACAACAAGGTCCTACTGTGTAGCACAGGGAACTATATTCATAACCTGTGATAAACCATAATGGAAAAGAATATGAAAAGGCTATATATAAGTATAACTGAATCACGTTGCTGCACAGCAGAAATTAATATAATGTTGTAAATCAACTACACTTCAGTAAAATACATTTAAAAACAGTTGTGTTCATCACATCAAACTCCTCTTCCTGCCTCCTCAACAAATACTTGCAAAATCGGAATATGTCTACATATCCTCTACAGGCAGCAATAAATTGTAACTGTGACTCTTTCTCCACCCGAGGTTAATGGTGTAGCCATTATAACCCTTTTGCTGTGATAACCTGTTTTTGTTTCCCAAATCATTGACCAACACATTGTACAAACTCCCATGATGTTATACATCAATTATATCTCAATAAAGCTGGGGAAAAAAGTATAGTTTATTGTCATGAAGCTTCTCTAAAGCATAATCATTGGTCTTAATAAAATGTATATTAGTATTATTTTAAACTTAAGAAGCATTGGTCTTAAGTCATTTATACCATTTGATTATCACATGAAAGATATTTAAATCTCCCTTTGTTTTACAATATTCTTAGAAACAAAAAATTGACTTAATAAGAATGCCTTTGGAGCAAACATGAAGCTCCATAAAAGTGTCACATGTAATTTCATTAGCAAGGGGTAAGTGGAAATCAAACTAATTTTGTTCAGTGCTTAGAAGATTAATATTTTTTCGATTATAAGTGCTCATTGTTGGAAAGTTAGAAATACCTAAACAATTATAAGACAAATACTAATTTTACTTGTAGTCTCTCTACTCAGGAAGTATTAACATTTTGAGGGATAGTCTTCTCTCTCCCTTTACATAAAATTTATTTTCAAAAATGGACTTTGAACAATACCACATGTAGGTTTTTTCATTTAATATTATATCATAATCCTATTACCATTATATTAAAACTATTTAAGCTCTCCTTTTAATGACTGTATAACATACCATATTAACAATATAAGACTGCTTTATGTAACCATTACTATAGTTGTTATGTAACCATTACTATATTGTTATTATTTATCTATTTATTTATATTCTGGATAATTATTTATTTATTTATTTATATTCTGTACCATGAATACTAAACCCAAAAATAACTGAAACCCTCCACATAAAACATAGGCGCAATAATTTAAAACAAAGATTAAACATAAATCAGAATTTGCATAATTGTACCAGGAGCTATGGATGTGATAGATGATTGTTGCTGAACCCAACTTCACTTATTTCATGGATTTCAGATGGTAAACACAAATAACATAAATGAACCATATTTTCAACTTAGTCTTTCCAAAGACGTAGAATACTGTGATTAAAAACAAAGAAAGTTTAACTCTTTAAATAGATGGTTGTTATGTCCATTAAAATTTCAGGGTCTGTCAAGATTGGTACATACCATCCAGTGGTAAACCAGCTTGATGGGGCTAAATTTGTTTCCTAGGTCTGATGAATATCAACACCAGTGAGTCACTTAGATTCACCCAAATAAAGGCCACCTCCTCCCAGGGGTAAATTGTACCTGTTCATTCATTAAATATACAATTTCCTTTTTCCTTTCTTTTTCTCTTTTTTTATTTAACATTTTTATATTTAAAAGTCAACAGCTGGTGAACATGAGTGGGTATGCCTTCTTTGCTATCTGAGAATACCGTGAATTCAGAAATACCAGTGAATTGAGTAGTACATGAATGTTGATTATACTTAATTGTATTTATTTTTCTTTGAAAATTTGTAAGCTATGTAAGGTGCTAACAAAAATGTGTGTTCAATCATACATAGAATTGGGTCTATTACTCTAGAGTGAACTCCCATGCATCTGTAAAAATATGTCATGTAAGAGTTCAGCTTTTCCTTATGTATCCACCCACTACCAAAGCCACTGTAGGTTACTGTGCAGCGTGGTCGGAAGTGATTGCCGGGAACCAGGCCACCTGCAGGACCAGGGATACGGAAGCAAGGTTATTGCCTCTCTCCCCAGGCATGATCCGGCTTATTATGTGGCCTCAGAAAAGGCACTTAACCTCCTGTGTCTCACCCTCATCAGCCTGCGGAGCTGGTGGTGATAAGGGCCAGACTCTTGTTGCACCAAGACATGATTTGGATTTCAGAGTTAGCATGTGGGAACCTTTGATAAAAAGCAGCGTGCAAACACAACGTTGAACGCTGTCTGAGAAACGGCATTGCTGTAATGCTGAGAGCTTGTAATTGCAGGATTCTGGGGTAGCTAAATGCCACCATTCTGTGCTTATTTTTTTTAATTCCAAGTGTTTATTTCCATTTTTTTAATTATTTTTTATTGGAGTATAGTTGATTTACAATGTTGTGCTAGTTTCTGCTGTACAGCAGAGTGAATCAGTTATGCATATACATATATCCACCCTTTTTTAGATCTATTCTCATATAGGTCATTACAGAGTATTTCCTGTGCTATACAGTAAGACCTTATTAGTTATTTGTTTTATATATAATAGTGTGTATATGTTAATCCCAATCTTCCAATTTATCCCTCCTCTCCCTTCTCCTTTGGTAACCATAAGTTTGCTTGCTATGTCTGTGAGTCTGTTTCTGTTTTGTAAATAAGTTCATTTTTATCTATTTTTTTAGATTCCACATATAAGCGATGTCATATGATATTTGTCTTTCTCTGTCTGACTTACTTCACTCAGTATGACAATCTCTAGGTCCATCCATGTTGCTGCAAATGACATTATTTTATTATTTTTTATGGCTGAGTAATATTCCATTGTATATATGTAACACTACTTTATCCATTCCTCTGTCGCTGAACATTTAGTTTGATTCTATGTCTTGGCTGTTTTAAGTAGTGCTGCTATGAACATTTGGGTGCATGGATCTTTTTGAATTATGGTTTTCTCTGGATATATGCCCAGAGGAAAAAAAAATAGTAGCTCTATTTTTAGTTTTTTAAGGAACCTCCATACTGTTCTCCATAGCGGCTGCACCAATTTACTTGGTTAAAAGATCTAGTACTGATGACATGATCTACTGTTTCTTTTTTTTTTAATTGAATTATAGTTGATCTACAATGTTGTGTTAGTTTCAGGTATGCAGCTAAGTGATTCAGTTATATATATATATATATATATATATATATATATATATATATATCCTTTTTCAGGTTATTTTCCTTTATAGGTTATTAAAAAATATTGAATACAGTTCCCTGTGCTATATGGTAGGTCCTTGTTGTTTATCTATTTTATATATAGTGGTGTGTATCTCTTAATCCCATACTCCTAATTTATCCCTCCCTCCCCACTTTCCCCATTGGTAACTATAAGATTGTTTTCTATTCCTGTGGGTCTGTTTCTGTTTTGTAAATAAGTTCTTTTTTTTTTTTTTTTTAGATTCCACATATAAGCGATATCATATGATCTTTGTCTTTGTCTGACTTACTTCACTTAGTATCATAATCTCTAGGTCCATCCATGCTGATTTGCTGTTACTTCTTTTTTTTTTTTCTTTTGCAGTATGCGGGCCTCTCACTGGATCACGTACAATTCAGTAAAATATTTAATTTAAACTTTTACACAGTCAGGTAGGCTTGCAAAATTTCTAAAACTGAGTGACTATCTTGATAATGTATCTTCTATCTTACGTATAAAGCCAAGCATTTTTATACTCTCTCAGTACATCAAAACTACCACGTTGATTCTTTGTAACAATTTTGGAGAATAGACCAAGATTATTTCCAAATTTGAGATGAATAAAAATAAGGTATAAATAATGATGTGCAAACTTATTCCCCAAATTTAATGTAATGACAAGAAGGAATTCTGGATTTTCTTCATACGTAATTCAGTATGGTTTCCACCAAACCCATTAACTTAGGCGCTAGATTACACAACTTGAATTCCAAGTATGCCTTTCAGTACTGCAGTCTTGTTTATCAGCCATGGTTGTGCCAGAGTATTCTTGTTAATCGAGTCTCTTACTCACATAGAGGGGTACCAATGATTTTTAAAAGAATAACAGCACATATAAACACACTCAATAAAAAATATGCTACATCTATAACAAATTCATTTTCTAACTTTATTGCAGAATTTATCTCTTCATTTTGATGACATGACTGAAAATCCAACTTGTAATCATAAAATATCATTGTAGATGTATAGAAATAAAAGACTGTGTATGTGTAGAGTGTCAAAAAAGAGAAATCTGTCTCTAATGTTCAAAAGCCATTTGTCCCTCATCTTCTTCCCTGCCTGAGTCATAATTAATGATGCCATCTTCACTCTCCAGCTGTGGATACAATGCCTACATCAATATCCTGAGGAAACCTCCATAAGTTTCTACACAAACAATATTTTCACAGATTTCTTAAGTCAGTTGAGCAGCAGATTTAAGAAAATGATATTCCTTTGCCCGACCTTTCTTGAGGTTAACAAGAATACCAAACCAGCATTTCCAGCAGGTGTATTGATGCTTGCAGTGATTTTGTATTTTTTCTACCGACAGGTGATTATTATTAACGTATTTTATAATCTCTCTATTTAGAGAAATAAGATATCAACTTGACTTTTGCAGCTGACAGAGTGAGACAGCTCCTTATCATCAGCTTTAATTCTGACATCTACGAGTTTTGGTAAAGTGCGAGAGAAATGTGGAATATAATGTATAACAAGAATGTAACAGCATACTGACTGAATTCATTAAAAATTATTTTGCATAGACCTCTCATACCTAGTGCTCCAACTATTGATACATTGTAGGGAAATTCTATTATTTTTAAATGTTTAAAGAAAATCAGAAGAGTTTGTTTAAAAATAAGAGTAACAGGGCTTCCCTGGTGACGCAGTGGTTGAGAGTCCGCCTGCCGATGCAGGGGACACGGGTTCATGCCCCGGTCCGGGAAGATCCCACATGCCGCGAAGCTGCTGGGCCCGTGAGCCATGCTGCTGAGCCTGCGCGTCCGGAGCCTGTGCTCCGCAACGGGAGAGGCCACAACAGTGAGAGGCCCGCGTACAGCAAAAAAAAAAAAAAAA
This sequence comes from Monodon monoceros, assembly GCF_005190385.1. Classification (NCBI taxonomy): domain Eukaryota; kingdom Metazoa; phylum Chordata; class Mammalia; order Artiodactyla; family Monodontidae; genus Monodon; species Monodon monoceros. Next base: position 3,835,378 of record NW_021703768.1, on the reverse strand, counting down.
TTCTCAGAAAACATTTATTTTTCAATCCCGACATCAGTTGAAACAGTTTTCTCCTAAGGGAGTCCCATCAAATTGGGTCATACTCCCTAGTTTCTGTCTAATGGGAAATGCATTTTCTGCCCCAAGATTTGTACAGATCTCCTCTGGTTTCTGACCTTGATGAAGGCTCAATTTCACTCTTGCCTGGACTCACCTCTCTGCCCCATGCTGCCCCGCTAGCCTCTTACCTGGGCTACCCCTGAACACCCTCCTGCAGAGCTTACTTGAGCTTGGCAACGTCACTCGGGTCTGGAGATGGAGGGGTATCAATGCAATCGTCACCCCACATTGGGGTTGACATTTCTTTGAGAGCCTCCACCTCCTTCTGTGATGCTGAGCCTTTCTGTGCCAGTCACCTTTCCTTTCTTCTTTTCTCTTTCCTATTCCAAATCTCCATTTAATTCCTATGGGTGAAGTTTTGTTATCTCTTTGCTTTTCTTCTTCTCACCAAGTATCCCATCAGGATACAGTGCTAAAAAATGGCCATGGGCTTTGAAGGGAAATTCTATGGTCCCTTGAGGAACAAGGAGGGCTGTGATCAGTTGTAATTTTAGACAACATTTAAAAGTTATCAATTTTCTATTAGTTTCATACCAGAAAATACAAACTTTTCTAATTTTTTTAATTGATTGATTTTTCCTTAACCTTGGGGAGAGCTTTAGCTAATTATTAAAGTTGGAACATAATTAAACAACTACAAAAATCATTTATTTTCTTTACATGTGGAAAATAGAATTGTAGTCACAAATTTATTTAGCCAAATTTAAAAGTGGAATCTTTCCAGAAATGAGGATTTTGAGGTATAGTTTATTCAATTTTGGTGGAGACATATTTATTTTAGGAGTATTTTCCTTATAAAATAAAATTTAACTCTTCATAGTTTCATTCTGTTGGCCCTTATTATTTCTGTTGGAATAACAAAAAATGAAAAAGCCAAATGCTCACCACTCATTTTATTTCAGTAAGCTTCACATTGTATTCTAAGCAAAAACAAAACAAACAAACAAAAAACTGATGTTTTAAGATAAATAATTCAATGATTTGTACTTTAAACAGTGTGTATAAAAATGTTACAAATGAATTTTGAATATCAGAATCTAGATTTTTTTCATACATTGTCCCTAAGTTAATAATTTCATTGGAAACATTCTGACTCTTGCTGTCTTTTTGTGTTGCAATACCCCCTTTCTTCACTCAGACCCTGTGCTTTTCCTTGCAACTTATCCCAAAGGCTGACCTGTATAAGACATCCTCTGCTTTCCTCTTGAGTCAACAGGGTTCAACAGAAGGCGTGATGACTTCGGCTTTTTGTTTCCTAACTGGACCCTTCTCTGTAGGATTGAGGGACTGTATCTGCCATGAGGTGTCAGGAAGTCCCTATAATGAGCTATGTGTGGGCTGTTGAGTGGACTGTGCAGAGGTGCACATCACTCTGTCCACTGCAGACCCTGTCTCCAGCTTGGCCTGTCCTTCCTGGGAGACAGAGGCGGCTTCTCTCCACCTCGCCCCAGGCACCAGAATGTCACACATCCTTCTGTTATCACAAGATTAGGGTTGAAAATTCACTAAAGCAAAATCTGTCAAAAAGAAAGCTACAGAAGCAACCAAGATTATGGTGTCTCAAAAGCAGATGATGTTGGCAAGAATCATACAAGTCAGTGTCCCCTAGGGCAAAATTGCAATTATTCTTAGAAGAGGTAAGGATTCTCCCTGTTGAATCCAGGGCCCTTCAGTTCTATAAACTTAAGTTAATTACTTGTTCAGGATGACTTAATGATTTGACTGGTGTGATATCTTTTTTCCTCTTTTGTAGACATTTAAGACACCAGCCACTATTCGTTTATGTACAGTCATCTTTCTCTTTTATGTCTATTTATTTTGTATTTACTTTAAGGCACTCCCTGAGGAAATTACTATTGAGATTTAGTAGGGCAGAAATGTTTCACATGACAAGGTTATATGGCTATATTTCAATAACCATTGTGACTAGATAAGATAATTTTTCTGACAATTCTGCTACAGGATAGCTGGTCTATAACACAGGTCACAGCCTCATAAAATCTCAAAGGGATGTAAATATTTCTTTATTTTTTTTTTCAGAGTATACTGGATGTTTCATCCAAGGGCAGAAAGAAAGCATTTAACTGATTGTCCGAGAAAGACATACAATGAACTTCTCAGTGTGGAGCTAGATTCTGGCTTCTTGTTAACTGTTCACTGAAAGGAAAGCTTTGTGAAACTTAACACTTTTAGGGTTGCTATGCACATTTATTCAATTATTGCTTCAAAGCACTAAAAATATACTAATAAGTTGAAATACTGTGGCTTTCCAGACAATCTTTTTTTTAAAAAAAGGTTAAAATTACCTTTAATATTTCACAAATTAATAATACCATCTATGTCTACACACTCAAAGAAAAATAATTCTGGCACTAAACATTACTAAACCATGAAATTCAGAACAAGAAAACCACTTGTTGATAAAATTTGATTTAGTGGGAAAATTAAATGAAACAACACTGATTTCCAGCCATGTTTCCATTCTAACAGCGGGAAGACCACGAGCTAGTTTGACCCCTGGTGATAAAGTCCTGCGTTTCCATTTAATTTCTTTATCTGAGTACAAGACTCATTTCTAATCCAAAGGATTCCCTTAGCATAAATGATAAGTCTAACACAGCAATGTTTAGTATGAAACATATTCCTAGGTTTTTAACAATGATTTGCTGTATACAAAGCTTTTCTTGATTATAAGGTGGTTACAGGCTAAAGGATTAGATCCAGTCATCGGAAAATGCTAACATTAATAATAAGGAATCAAAAAACACATTTGCAGTAGCAGAACAGCAACAACAAAAGATTAGAATGACCACTGCTTGGAAAATAGAAATGTAGCTGGGAATTCCTACACAAACTTCTTGCCCTGAAAAGTCCACCCTTTCCAGGGAAAATTACAGTGTTCAATCTGGAAATGGCAGAACAAATAAACATTTCTAAGATAAATTAAACTTTTTACCAGTCTAAGATGATTTCCAGGGAAATAAGTTAGAGGAAGTGTTTTTCCTTCATTTTCTTGTTTGTTTCAAAATCATAGTTGCAGTTGCAGACTTTCTAAAGTATTAGAGAAAGCACAAAAAATGTAAAAGGACCAGATCAACAGAGACACCAAATATTGGGCCAGTTTCAAAAAAGGAAAAATAATATACAGATTACACAGTGGTGAGTTTAATATACATGTGGCAAAGTTACAGATGGTGAGATACAGTTGCTCTCCTTTTCTTAAGTTATATGTTCGTTAATATATATGTACACCTAATCAAGGGGTTTATCAATATCAAATAAGTTAAAACAAACCTAATTTAAAGTTTTATTTCTAATGTGACAAATCATAGAAAAGCCATGCAAATATTGATTTCAAAAATTTACTGCAAATTTAGATGATACTCACTATAAAAAATGGCACAAACATTTAGAATGGATAAACAACGAGGTCCTAATGTATAGCACAGGGAACTATATTCAGAATCCTGTTATAAACTATAATAGAAAAGAATATTAAAAAAAGAATGTATCTACAATATGTGTAACTGAGTCCCTTTGCTATACAGCAGAGACTGGCACAACATCGTAAATCAACTGTAAATCAACTGAAAGTGGTCCTGTAAGTGGTAGTTCCTAGGTTTCTGACTGTCTCAACGGGGATCATTTGGGATTCATCTCTTGGGTTTCTTATTTGCAAATAACAGAGACTGAATGTCCAAAATAAGCTAAGGGGCTTTACAGTAAAGATATTGGGGAGTTAGCTCAGAGATTTCACCAGTGTTCAACGGGACTAGAAGGCAAGAACTACAGCCACAACCTCGTAGCAATAAATGCCTGGACCACCTGTATCCGTGTGATGAGCAGCCCTCAGTTCTTTCTCAGCCCTGGTACCTCTGGTGCAGAATCATAGGAGGAGATCTCATTGGCTGATATCAGATCAGGGGACTATCACCCGGCTAGGGAAAATATGCATTCGTCACTTCCGCACCAAGACTCCTTGTAATGGAAGGCAGATAACTACCTCCCACCACATACCATTTTGATTCTGAAAAGTTGGCAGAATATTTGCAGCAAAACCAACAAGTGTTTACTAAGAGTGGCTTATCAAAGAACTGTTCAAAGAAAACTTGGTAGGTGAAAGATTAATGTGGAAGTTAACTGGAGCATTTTCTTGACTAAAGCACAATACTTTCATATTGTAAACATAAAATACCACTAGTTGAGCAAAATGATTACAGTGGTCCCTCAATATGCCATGGGAGATGGGCTCCAGAACCCCTATAGATACCAAAATCTGGAGACTCTCAAGTCTTTTATATAACATGGCTTAGTATTTGCATATAACAGAGGCACATCCTCCCATATCTTTTACATCATCTCTAGATTATTTAAAATGTCTAATGCAATGTAAATGCTACCTAAATAGTTGTAAATACAATGCAAATGTTATATAAATAGCTGTCTGCAGAGGGCAAATTCAAATTTTTCTCTTTGGGACTTTATGGAATTCTTTTCCCTGAATATTTTTGATTCACAGTTGGTTGAAATGCAGATGCGAAACCTATGCGTGTGGAAGGCCGACTGTGCTGTATCTGACCCAATTATTCTGTTCTAAGGAAATGGGCTATGAAGCCACTGACACAGAAAGTGGATATCGTTTTCAGGAAGAAAAGGCACAGATATCATGTATGGTGAAGACCTAAAGGGAGAAAGCTTGGAATGAGCCAATGGAAGAAAAGTAGGAGTTAAGCGGGGAAGCAGGAAGCCAGGAATGTGAAAATCTAACCTGGTCTCTATCTTACAAAGAGACTTCTTCACTACTTTAAATTATGTCTGACATTAAATGTGGAGCAATTTTGAAAATTTTCTCTGACCAGTTTACTAATGAGAGTTTTCTGAGAAGCATGTTCCTGCAGCTAAAAGAAAAAGGCCAATGAGTGTGGGCAAGGGATCTGCTGGGAGGCCCACACAGCTAAGATTGTACCAAGAAAGAATATATTTTAAGATGATAGGAAGTGATCACTCTATACTACACTACATGGACACCAGCCTATCCCAGAAGCCACATGAGCAGAGATAATTCAAAAGAAATATTCTCAGAAAGAGACAACTGATGGAAAAAATGACAAAAAACAGACCAATACACAGATTGTTAAATCTCTGTCTCTGTCTCCATCTCTCTCTCTCTCACACACACACATACAGTCTGGTTCTATGTATGGTAGACTGTGTGTCCATGTTGTACATCACCCATGGCTGTTTCTTTTACCTCTAAGTGTTTCTATTTAGATATGTAATGTTGACCCTTCTGTGAGTTCATAAATTCTATTTTCTTGCATATCCAGTCTGCCGCTAAACTTCACCACTGAGTCCTTTTTAATTTTAGATTCTATATTTGACCATTCTATCTGTCTCACTTTATATTTTTTAATTCCTTCTTGATACTCCTCACCTTTTCATCCATTTTTCCATATTTTTCTCTATCATCTTTAATGTTAATTATAGCTGTTTTGAAGTCCTTGTCAGTCTGCCTACTCCAATATCTGGATCCTCTTGGGTCTGCTTCTATTAGTTATTTTGTCTGCTCATGATCAAATAGTTTTCCTGCTCCTTTGTCTAATGATTTCTGATCACGTGCAAACATCTGTGGATGAAACATTGTAGATGCTCATATTTTTGTTTGTTTGCTTTGTTTTTTCCTAAGAGGAACAGTAGACTTTCTTTTGTCTTCAGTTAGATTACCAGCAGGTCACCTCGATCCCCCAAAGTTAGTTTCAGGCTTTATTACAGTGAGTCTGTTTTAGTTTTGCCTTTACCCTGAAGGCATGGTACTCAGGATTGCTTATGGCGTGGTGCTCAACTCCTGAGCCACAGTCTGTTTTGAAGTTGTTTTCAGTGGTTTCTCCACTCCTGGAAGGTGCCTTCTAATATCTCTCTGGGACTGGTTCTCTGCTTAGCTCTCAGCCTTCCAGCATCCGTTTGCTGCCACGTCTTCTGAAATCTTACCTACACTTGTGCTGCTTTTGAGTTGGCCACAAAAAACTCTTAAGCAGATTTTTGCTTTATTTTTTTATTTTGCTTTATTTTTAGCATCCCATCCCACAAATCAGTCATTATTTCCCATCTGCGTTCTCTGTTCACACCACCCTGTGAGACTGGTACACTATCCCAGCGTTCTGTCACTTTCAGCAAGAGTTTGGAAGATGCCCTCAGAGAGAAAGCTTCTCTCAAATACTGTAGTCCTGCATGGGGTGACACTCAATGACTGACCGCAGTTGTCTCATAAAGTTTCTCTGCCTTTATGGCTGTTTATTTCCACAGAGTAAGTTTAATAACAACTTCTCTGTCATGGCTATAGCTGAAGGTTCATGCACTTAGATGTTAGTGATATTGATACATCAGAAGGAAAGGGTTAATAAGTGTAACACTAAAAGTCTTCTTACTTTTAGTCAACATCCACAATGCAAAAGCAAAATGTTAGATAACATAAGCAGACAACTAATAGACAACATCCAAATAGCCAATTATCTCATGAAAGAAAAAGTACTAACATTTTAAATAATATTTCATTTTCATTTTTTCTCCCATCAAACCATCGGAGATTTTAGAGGTTATAATTTTCTTTGGTGATGAGGTTGAGAGAAAATTAGGGAACCCTCATTCATTATAGTTAGATGTACATATTAGGGAAACCATTCTGGAGTACAATCTGGCTATGCATAGCATACTTCTTTAAAAACATGGATACTCTTATCCAAACAATTTTATTTTCAGGAATTTTCAGGAGGAGCTAGTAAAACATATGTTCAAAGCTATAGCTACAAAGATGTTCATCTCATTGTTTACGTTAAAAAGAAGAAAGTGGAAACAAGCTAATTATTTATTAAAATGTAGAGTATAAATGTCAAGGTCTTTAAAAAAGACTTTAAGCATAGAACAATATCCATTTTAAGTGAAAAAAGTATAAAATATATTAATCTTTGACCCATTCTTTGAGGGAATAGATATCTGTACAGCAGGATTAGGGTGATTTTATATTATTTCTATAAGTACTTTCCTTATTTCTATAATAAATACCTATTGCATCTGAAGTAGAAAGAAAGATTATTTTATTTCAAAACAAAACGAAACACTTTCAAATACTGACATAAAATGTAAATATAAAGTTCTGTGAGGTTTTGACACAGAACATAGAAATATATTCTTTGGCTAATAGGAAATATCTTTAAAGTTGTTTTTCATGTATTATCCTACTAATTAATTCTTTTCTTTTCTTTTTTTTTTTTATAAAGGAAGTAGGTAAGGATCAAAAGAATAATGCAACTACTCCAATATTCATTTATTAGAATACATTCTTGGTACACTCTTTTGATATTAGTGTTTTAGGTTCAGAATGTCACCAATTATTCCAATAAACTTTTACTAAATTCCCCAACTATATAATTTTAAAAGGTTTGAAGGAAGTCAGAGTGCTCTAAATGTTTTGCTCTAATGAAAACAATTCTTTTAAACCTTCCCTGCTTCCACTTCTGACTGTATTTTTATAATCGCTGCCTTTACTGCTTAGGTAGAAATTTAAACAGTAGCTTATATTCAAGCCACCAAGTGTTCAGATAAAGGCATCTTCAACTTCATGAGGTATATGAAAACAGCATGTGAGAACAGCCTTACAGAAAGTAGTGTCTCTCTAAAAAGTGACAGAAATTATTTGAGTTTGGGAGGCATGCATAGAGATTTTTCTTCTAAGGCCATTTTGATTAATCTAATCCACCATGACAAATTCAGAATTCAGTATGAGAGGTAAGGGTGCCTAAAGATGCCCTTTACTATCATCCAAGGGAAAAAAAAATATGTCTAAGTAAGAGATGAAAACATGGCAAGCCTAAGTAGGCGATAAGGATCCGAATTGCGGCTGGCGTGATAATGTGCAAGTGACAGCTCCCGGGAGAAGAGAAGGGTTCCCGTGTTCTCACTGCACACGAGGCTGGAACAGACGGAAACCAGCTTTCTGCAATAAACACGTTCCTCCAGCATCAGCCAGAGAGTGGAAGCTCCTGAATGCTTATATTACATGCCCAAATCAGCACCTGCAGAAATGTATTTGTTAACGGAACATTGTGTTTTCTAAGTCATTATGCCCTTGGGTTTTCTTATGCTTTTCCTGAAAAAAGAATATTGTTGAGCTTCCAAGAAGCAATTGTTATTTGCCCCCCAAAAAAAGATAATTGTTAAAAACACAGAGTAAATCTAGATGAATTGAGCCAAGGTGTATTATCTTTCTCTTGTTTTCCAGTTGGTTAAGTTTGATTTCCTTTGGATGATCTAAAATGTTTTTTGTGTTTTGGTTTTTTTTCCTCTCTAAATGTTCTACAATCCCTTCAGGATTTCTCTGTACATCCATCCACCCACCCAACCATCCATCCATCAGTCTGTCCATCCATCCATCCATCCACCCATCCATCTATCCACCCATCCATCTATCCATCCATCCACCCATCCATCTGTCTGTCCATCTGTCTATCCATCCATCCATCCATCCATCCATCCATTCATCCATCCATCCATCCATCTGTCCATCCATCTGTCCATACATCCATACATCCATACATCCATACATACACCCATCCATCCATACACCTATCCATCCATCCATCCATCCATCCATCCATCCATGCATCCATCTATCCATCCATCCATCCATCCATCCATCCGTCCATCCATCCATCTTTCTGTCCATTCATCCATCCATCCATCTATCTATCCATCCATCCATCCATCCATCTATCTATCCATCCATCCATCCATCTATCCATCCATCCATCCGTTAAGTGCCCTGTGTTAGCAGGCATTGGGCTGGGTATACATACAGTAGTAAATTCAGGCACTTTCAGGCTCATGGGTACACAGACATCATACACATAAGTCCCCATATTGTTAGAGCTTCACGAAGGTGATCAGTATTATGAAGGAAACAGTGGAGCATTATGAAAACATCCTGTAAAGGACACGTAATATTTACAAAGCATCAGGGACAAGGGTCAAGCTAGCTCTTGGGTGAGCAGGGGAAATAACGTTTAAATTCAGACCTGAAGTCGTGCGGGGCAGACTACCCCAGGCAGAAGAAATGGTGTGGGGGATGCTTTTATTAGAGAGGAATTTAACATTTTTAAGAAGCTGAATGAAGACAGCTCTGGTGAAATTCAAGGACAGTGGAAACTAAGAAGGTGGAAAAGATAAGGCACAGAGGGGAGAGGGATGTGGCCAGAGCCCTCAGGTCAGCCATGGAAAGTTCTCCACTTTTTTAAAAGTGAAGTGTGGATTAATTGAAGGGTGGGATGTACTGGAGTGATATCTCTAAATTTAATATTTAAAAGATCTAAAATTTCATTTCTCCTCCCACAAAGAAAATATCATGGCCAAGGTCAAAGCTGGAAGACAAGATGGCTCTAGGGTAGGATGAGATAGCGGCAGGTGGTGAAACTGAGCTGAGTCCCTGCAGACAGCTGTGGCTGACAAGTCACACTCAGAGATGGACTGAACGCCAGGCTCAGACAAAGGGATGTCTAAAGGAAGGACCCTTGGTCCCGACCTATACAACTGCGTGCAGAGACATGCCTTTTGGAACACTGCGGAGAGCTGGGGGTGGGGAAGGAGCTGTGCCAGAGTAGATCTAAAGTTCAGTTCTGAGCACATGATGTTTGAAATGCCTGTGAAAAGACCAAGGCAATATGCAAAATAGACAACAATTAAATGTATAATTCCAGAGCCAAGATAAAGGTCTTGGCTGGAGGGCACATGTAAGGTGAGTTACATCATTTATTAGATATGCTTGAGTCTCTTAATTTGTAATAACTAATGATGTCATTAGTTTACCTCATTAGTCAAGAGGTAAGAGAAAAAAATCAGATAAGGAATGCTAGTGTTTCCTGGAAAAGTCACTTAGAGTAAATCCCACTTAACCTTAAACCAGAATCACTCATCAAAATACAAGAAGATCTTGGAAAGCCGTCTGGCCCCTCCCTGGATTCTGAACACCACAACTTTGTCTTAGGCTGCTCAGGCTGTCCTAACAAATGACCATAGGCAAGATGGCTTAAACAACAGAAACATTTATCTCTCACTGTCCTGGAAGCTGAAGGTCTGGAATCAGGGTGCCAGGATGGGCAGTGTCTGGTGTGAACCCTCTTCCGAGTTTAGATGGCCACCTTCTCACTGTGTCCTCACATAGCAGAGAGGGGACACAAGCTCTCTCGTGTCTCTTCTTAGGAGAGCTCCACCACCATGACCTAATCGCCGCCCAAAGGCCCACCTGTAAATACCATCACACTGGAGATTAGGGTTTCAACACTTGAATTTGTGGGAGACACAAATATTCAGTCCACAATGGTCTTCATGACCAATATCTGGTTCTGTTTTCATATGATTATATGTAGCCTTAGGCATGTGGCTTAATTGCCCTTTATGGAGTTAAATTTACACAATTTATACATAGGAAAATGGATGTTTCCACTTTTATGGGAAATTGCCCATCTGAACAGTGATGCTGAGTCAGAATTCATCCATATGTTCCATCTGGCACAAAGTTCAGAAGTCTGAGCTACACTCTGAAAACATTATGGATTTTTCTGTAAGAAATGTTTTTTCTATGTAACTGAAAGAGCTTTTTTTCCTAGATGGACAGCTTTCTTGAAATAAAAATAGGAAAATGGACAACCATTGTTAATCACTTACTATATGCTGGGTACTGCGTGGGCTCTTTATGGAATCAAGCATTCCCACTCTGGGAGGTGTCTTAGGGCCAGGACAGGGCAGTGAATAAAGAGACAAAGTTTCTTTTATAGTGAAACAACTGGTGAGCATCAGGTACACATTTGTGATGAGATGCAGTTTGCTTTGTCACACGTTCAATGGACAAAAGGAAAGCAGGAAGGGAGTAGAATTCAACGGGGTGATGGAGAGATTTTGTGGTCAGGGTAACCCTCTCTGGGGAAAAGTCACACGTTCCTGTCTGATGGGGACAGGAAGGCAGCCCCCGGGAACTCACTTTCCAGTGGAGGGAAGGATAGAGCAGGATTGTAGAATTGGGGAGCATGGCTCCCTGTAGGGTCTTCTAGAAAGACAGAAGTGACTGAGGTTGGATAATGCCTTTATCAGGAATGCCAACTTGAGGGGGGGAGAATTAGATTATTGAAGGAAGAAAATAAAGGAAAAGAAGGCAGAGGGTCATCCTTATGGATATTGAAGTCAACAAGACCTAGGTCATTGTTGAGTGGAGTGTGACTGAAGGAGAGAGTGCAGGGTCTTGGCATCATTAAACAGAATTCTCATGTAAAAAGGAGCTATTACGAGAATATGAAAGGAAGCAATAGCAGATCCTAACACAACAATTTCTTTTAATATCTGCATACCTGTTTCATCCATCTACGTCAATACCTTACATCATGATGCCAAAGGTAGCTGGACTAAGCGCCCCCCGGGGGTCTCCAGAGCCAGAAGATACCACCTCACTCTCTAGGAGCAGGACACCCAGAGACTGTACTATATTTTCCTTACATTTCCAATAATTTCAAAAGTGTGTGTTTTTTCATACACTGTCTGTCCTAATCATAACCTTTTTTCTTAAAGTAGTCAATCCAATGGTCAACTCAAATTTCCTCATTAAAATGTTATCAGAATCCCTCCCCCACCTTGGATGCCATATTGAGAAAAACAATAAGAAATTAGTAATGCAATCAGAAAAATCTGCTTAGGAGAAATTATTCTTTCTCACATGTGGCAAAAGTTTATATAGCTGTATAGTCTAAAATGCTTCATATAATTTACCACATATACTTTTTTTCTACTGGAAAATTTTCTTATAATGATACTCAGTCTCCAAGATCTACCTGTAGTTGCTTTTTCAGCCGGACTACATATTTTAAGTATTCACTTTGAAAAAAAAAAACAGCAAAGAAATTCTTCTTCGGTAAATTTAGGGTAATCAGATATTTTCATATCCACACAAGTTAAAATACATGATCACAAATAGCATCTTCCCCTTTCATAGAAATAATCCCCTTTAATCTTTTCTACCACTTGTAGTCACCAAGTATATTTGGGGCTATTTAGAAACCAAATGACGTAATCACTGATTTACTTGTTTCTCAAACAATGTGTAATTTAAAATACTGATCACATCAATTTTCTACTTTAAACAGAAGGAGAAACTTCACTCTTCATTCAAATATAATTGTGTATGTGCAATAAACTCCTGAACCATGACATGAGAAAAGGATGGGATATTTTAGTGCTACTGAAAATTTCTCCACATTTTTTAGTTTGAGGATGTTCTGAATGCTTATTGAAAAGTTCTGCGAAATCTCAGGAAATATAATGGGAAACGGGTCACACGTAGAACCGAAAGTCTCTTCTGGTTCACAGTAGTGGGTGAGCGACACAGTAATTACCAAACACCATGACCGGTTTGGAATTGTAATTTTCAAAGATGTAAATCAATGTATATAAGGTTTCACTACATGAAAAATGTGCATTTGAAGGAATCCATGCAGACAATAACATGGACCATTTTTTGTTGAAGCTGGACGTATTATTAAAGATCATAATTAACAGAAAGAATGTTAAACAATGCATGCACATTTTTCCATCTATTTTATTTATTATCAGTCCATGTTTGTCATCTAAAAATGTTAATATATTTGTTAAAATATAATGTGTAAGGTCTTCACTGAGCCATCAAAAGATCAGTAGACAGATCATTCTGGTTTGGAGACCAGATTAGCTTCTCAGTTTTGATAATAACATCTTAGCCTCTCACTGAAAAAAAGAAAGTTAAACTCATTTTTGTCTCTAACAGGGTGATATTATTCTTCTTTTGACAAGTTTTAACCTGAAATAATGAAATATAAAATGTCTTTAATCTCGTGTTTAATGTATCTCTAATTTTAAAATCTCACATTTGGATGGTAGACATTTGCTTATACACATTTATCAGCCCCCTGTCTGCCTCATGATTCTTTTTAAGGTACATGATTTTTATGTTCTCTTCAAATAACACCACTGACTTCATTTCGAACTTCAAGGTCACAATTTTCTCGTCCTGTCTGGCTGTGGAGGTCAGCAGAGGTGTCCACTTTACACTTGCAGAAAATTAAGTGATAAGCAGGCCCTGCTGTGTTGAGTCAGAAGCTATCCCTGCATCTCTCCATTTTCCCTCTGGAACCTAAAACCCCCTAAGAAACTCCACAATATTCAATGACTCTAATTTTCTCCCTAAAGAGAGTAAAGAGTCCAATTAACTTTTCTGTAAAAAATCATGATTTTAAAGCATCATCAACACTGTCATCATGGTAACAGTTAATATGCATTGGGGGGTTACTGAGTGCCATGCAATATACTGTGTATTTTACAGGCAGTCTCTCCATCACTCACTCACATGAACCCTGTAAGATAGCATTTTTATCTCTGTTCTACCAGGGAAGAAACCAGAAGCTCAGAGAGGGTGAGTAACTTGCCTAAGGTCACACAGCTGGTAGATTCAGAGCTAGACTTTGAACCTGACTCTGACTCCTCTGTACCGTGCACCTCCCCTCTCTGATGTACTAAATCTCCCAAGACTTCCTACAATTTATGTGGGTAGGATATGACAAAATATGTCTGCACTTGTGAAAACATTAACATTTTTCATTGCTTGGGGCTTTACTTGTCCTTCAGAGACCTGAATTGCCAAACACATTCAGCTCATCAGCTCTCTGAGAGGAGATGTCCCCTGGAATCTCATCAGAGCGATGGGTCCCCAAGAGTTCCCGGAAGCAAAGTCTTCATTTTCTATAGGGAAAATTGGATCCCAGGACGTGAAAATGGCCTTTCACTCTCCTTCAATGGACTCGGGCTTTGAGCCGTCTGGGGTCCCTGACGGTGCAGGGGTCCCCAGACTCCCTAGGGTTCTGGGCCCAGCAGAGGCCTCAGCACTTTGCCCGGGAAAGAGCCTTCAGTTCTGGTGAGAGTGGACAGACTCCTACTGTGGCCAGCATCCGAGGAGGGCTGAATACCGGCCCCAAGGAGGGAACTGCCCCTTGGCTGCCACAGAACTTCTCTGTGACCATAACATACAGCCGCAGAGGTGACTCCCAACTCTAAACTACTATGATCCGTACAATTTTACCCAAAGTTCAAAATGCTTTCCCAGAAGCCTGTCTAAAGAGCATTCAGAGCACGAGGCCCTCCTACCTCTGAGGCTGGCATAAATCTTGGCTTTGGAGACTCCTCAACTTTTGTAAAATGCACTGAGTCTTTAAGGGTTGTTCCTGGTAGATCCCCAAACAGAGATGTGTCTTTGCTTCTTGTAAGAGAAAACAGTTCATACCATGAGAAAGTTTTGTCAGCTTTGTGTTTGTTTCAGTGTAAAGTGATGGGATGGGTCATTTCCACAGATTCTGCTCTCGCCCACCATGTGGAAATCATGGAAAAGCACAAAATTCCAAGCTTGCAAGCAACTCCTGACCAGTTACTGCTGTTCATTCCCACAGAGGCTCAGTGCTCACTGGGCATATCCGGAAACTCACCTTTGGGAACAGTGACAGCCTCCCATCAGAGACTCCATGGACCTGAGTTGCCCACCTGATTCCTCATCTTGTCTTCTGTGGGCCTTGATGGAACACACTCAGGCCCCTTCCCTGTTCAGGGTTGGTCGGCCAACACACATGTCCCTCTCAGATCCAGCCCCTTGGTCTCTCAGTACTTCTTCAATCCAGTCACTGCCTGAGGTGCTGGGACAGGCAATTCGACAGCTAAACTCTCACCCAAGTCAAGGTCCTACGAGCACTGGATCCCACCTCCCCAAGACTGGAGGAAGCCCCTGAGTCAGGGAGACCAGGCCTCCTGGGACCTCATCCTGAGCATCCGGGGCCAGTCAGAGGTCATGGTCCACACTGGTGCCTGCTGAGACTGCCCAGCCTTCCTGCGTTTGCTTTTACACTCTGTCCGTCTGAACCCCGCCCTGTCCTTCAGAGACCTCTCACCCTCCCTGAAAATGCCTTTTCCTGTGCAAGCTCCTGCCTGGGCTGGAACCCCCTTCCTGTCCTCCGCACCCCATGTGATCCTGTGAATCTCTGGCAGGTGCTGACAGACAGGCCTCGGTCCTTCAAGCCAAATAACCCTCTCTTTCTCAGCTCAAATAAGGATTATCCAGCCCAAATCGGTCTGCGTCAGGAGCACTTAGCAGAGAACTTAGCCCAAAGTAAAGGGTCAAATCTATAACAATTTATCCTTATTCTCACTATTGGTATTGTGGCAAACTGCTTTTTCTTATCATTTCACATTGCCTTCCTTTGATTTTTTCAATCTAATTTTTGTTTTCTAATGCAGTCTAGTTGATTTACAATGTTTTGTTAGTTTCAGGTGTACAGCAAAGTGATTCAGTTATAAATATACTTACATCCATTCTTTTTCAGATTCATTTTTTTACATGTAGTTTTTTACTGAAATAAATCATTCCCCTCTATGACCATTAATTTAATAACAAGCAAAAGCAAGTTCACTATATAGTTAAGAAAGAAAGGACACTGTCCAAGTAAATTTAATCAAATCTATTTGTGGTCTAACCACCTTGCAGATGTGTCAATTTCAATTTCATATATTTCGTGCTACTTCGGGGGAAAGACTACAGTTGAGCATTATTAACTCTAGTTGAGAATGGAGAGAGTTGAATAGATAAAATTTCATTGCTTATGATTCAATTTTATTTTTATGCTAAAGTCAGCTAGATGAGGAAGAGTCTATATCCTTAGCCTCAGGAATAATGTCCCTACAATCAAATCAGCTTCAGTACAGCTAACGGTGATGGGGATTTTTAAAGGAACGTTAAAAACCTCAATAACCGGGCTTCCCTGGTGGCGCAGTCGTTGAGAGTCCGCCTGCCGTTGCAGGGGACACGGGTTCGTGCCCCGGTCCGGGAAGATCCCACATGCCGCGGAGCGGCTGGGCCCGTGAGCCATGGCCGCTGAGCCTGCGCGTCCGGAGCCTGTGCTCCGCAGCAGGAGAGGCCGCAGCAGTGAGAGGCCCGCAAAAACTCAGTAACCAAAGTTGTATCACTGGAAAGGCTTGTAAAAGAAAAGGAGGCCATTAATTGTCAATATTCTCATTCACTCCAGTATTTGGCAAATCTGTACACAAACTCATAAAGGAATGTTATGTCCTAGATGAAAATTGTATGTTTCTTACAACTGTGCACTCAAGAAAATACAGATCAGAAAGGAGCAGGTGGCCCCCAGCCTTGCTCTTCTTCAACTGACCTCTGAGTCAGTAACCCAAGGGGACCCAGAGCCCATGCAGGGAATTATCTCTAGTTGCTGATAAATTAGATCAGCAGGAATCACTGTCAGCGGTGGGAAGTTCTCATCGGATTCTGCCTCTGGATGCGGTCACTGACACGATGTCATCTTGGTGGTTTTGGACTCTCAATAAATACTATTAGAAGTGGTGATTCTATTTTAAAAGAAGAAGTAACCAAAGCAGCATTTCACAGCAGATGAAAGGCAGGAAAGGAGCGGGGGGAGGGATGCCAGAGATGAGCGGGGCTGGCTGAGTTGACTGCGATTTATAATCAATAGTAACCACGTCATACACAGGGAGGCGCCGTTTGCAGAAAAAAGAGAGCTGCGCTTCTTTTATCCCATGAAGGTCATAATAAGATGAGTGAGATGATGGGAAAAATTGATGGAAGGTAGTTGGCTCAGCAATGGAGAAAAATATCTCCGTTTTGATGAAAAATTATCTCCAGCAATCTTGCAAAACGACTGACCTCTGCTGTAAATTTGCTTGAGGACGAGAATGGAAAGTTTAAATGAGGTTTTTAGTGATTTCTGGCCTCACTGAGAGTTATAAAATGACAATGACTCGATTTAAGAGATTTTCGGCCTGAAAAAGGTGGGGGGTCGCCCCTGGTTGATTCTGATGGACTATGCAGCCTTCTGCAGCCCCCTCGTCCCAGAAAACACCAGGTCCAGACATCGCCAATCATGTGTACACACGTGTTCCCTGTGTCCAGCAGTGAAGGGTTCACAGAATTGATCCTGAGTTCCGGGGAGGGGAGGAGAGGGAGAATTGGAGTTAACCCTCCTGTGGGAGTGTCCAGGTAGACAGATGTAAGTAATTTCACCACCTAAAATTCCCACAGAAACTCTAAAAATGCCTGTGTATTCCTGATCTCTGCTTTTCCTTTTTGGTGCTGTCCTGCAGATTTTGAATGCATCTTGAAGCTCTGTAGTGAATCCGGAATCCAGAGTTCCAACCCTCCATATACAACAGAGATTTTTTTTTTTTTTTTTTGTGGTACGCGGGCCTCTCACCTCCACGGCCTCTCCCGTTGCGGAGCACAGGCTCCGGACGCGCAGGCTCACTGGCCATGGCTCACGGCCCCCGCCGCTCCGCGGCATGCAGGACCCTCCCGGACCGGGGCACGAACCCGTGTCCCCTGCATCGGCAGGCGGACTCTCAACCACTGTGCCACCAGGGAAGCCCAACAGAGACTTTTTAACAATGCGACAGAAAGGCAGAGAATGGGGCAGTCAGAGCGGCGGTCTGCCCTCAATGGATGGCACCCAGGTGGAGGCAGGACTGGTCAAGACCCACAGGTGAGATGCTAGCACACCCTGCAATTCCACCCAAAATACATAGGTGTATACAACGCGGCCTTCAATACCACAGACAGCTGGGAAGAGCAGGATTATTACTTTCTTGTCTCAGAAATCCCATGCCTTTAAAGGATCCTATTTTTCTTGAAATGAATATTGAGAAGGAAGAAAAAATCTCTTAAAGAGCCAGTTATTAAAGAGAAATCAGTATCTTTTAACTTGGCCATAACTTTTATGAACATGAAGTTTGTAAAGATACTGCATATGTAGATGTAGATTAGATGTAGCTGTGGATATAGGTCTAAGTGTAGATGTGGGTGTAGGTTTAGATGTAGTTATAGGTATAGGTGTAGATGTAAGTGCAGGTACATGTGTCGGTGTAGATGTAGGTGTGGGTGTAGGTGTAGATGTAGGTGCAAGGGTAGATGTAGGTGTAGATGTGGGTGTAGGTGTGGGTGTAGATGTAGATATAAATGTAGGTGTGGGTGTGGATGTAGGAGTAGGTGTAGCTGTAGATGTATGTAGATGCAGGTATAGATGTAAGTGTGGGTGTATGTATAGATATAGGTGCAGGTGTAGGTGTAGGTATGGGTGTGGATGTAGGTGTGGGTGTAGTTCTAGATGCAGATATGGCTGTAGATGTAGGTGCAAGGGTAGATGTAGGTGCAGGTGTAGGTGTGGGTGTAGATGTAGGTGTAGATGTACATGTAGATATAGATGTAGGTGTAGATGTGGGTGTAGGTTTAGATATATGTGTAGGTATAGATGCAGATACAGGTGCAGGTGTAGGTATAAGTGTGGGTGTAGACGTAGATTAGATGTAGGTGTAGATGTAGGTGCAGGTATCGATGTAAGTTTGTGTGTAGGTATAGATATAGGTGTAGGTGTAGGTGTGAGTGTAGTTGTAGATGCAGATATGGGTGTAGATGTAGGTGTAGATGTGGGTGTAGATGTAGATTAGGTGTAGGTGTAGATGCACATGTAAGTATAGATGTAGGTGTGGGTGTAGGTGCAGGTATGTGTGTGGGTACAGGTGTAGGTATAGATGCAGATATGGGTATAGATGTAGATGCAAGGGTAGATGTAGGTATAGATGTAGGTGTAGCTATAGGTGTGGGTGTGGATGTAGGAGTAGGTGTAGATGTAGACATAGGCGCAGGTATAGATGTAGTTGCAGGTATAGATGGTGCAGGTATAGATGTGAGTGTAGCTGTGTATGTAGATGCACATGTAGGTGTAGATGTAGATGCAAGGATAGATGTAGATGTATGTGCAGGTGTAGATGTAGATGTAGATATGGTTGTAGATATAAGTGCAAGGGTAGATGTAGGTGTGGGTGTAGGCGCAGCCGTATGTGTAGGTAAAGGTATGGATGATAGATAGATAAATACAGATGCACTGATATAAATACAGATACAGATACTGTTATATAGATATTGACATGGTACATTGATGTAGATAGAAACAAATAGATATAGATACTGATATAGACTTCAAATAGATATTATACAGACATTAATATGGGTAGAGATAGATGTAGATATTGATTTGACATAGACACTGCTATTGATATTAATATACATATAGGTAGATTCAGATATAATTAGATACAGATACAGATATTGGAATAGCTATAGATATCAATATAGGGACAGACGTAGATATGGTTAGTAATTCAATTCAACCAAACTTTCAGTAAACTCTTACTATATTAGGTTCTCAATACAAAGATCACAAGCAGATGAAGAAAAACTAAGTTCAGATTTTACTCTCACATTGCTTACAATCTAGCGAAGGGAACTTATGAGAAAAATAACCAATTTAGTCAAAAAATAATCATACAATTATTAGAATATTTTGCATCTTGATGACAAAATCCATGTCCTAGAAAGATCAATTTCAAAATAATTCTAGAGAAGACTTCCTACCTGTCCGGCCAGGGGGACTCTGGTCAGACCATTTCACGAGTTCCCGCTAGGACATCCGCAATCCCCTTCCGCAGCAGACGCTGCCCTAACAGCCCCACTAGGTTGGCAGGTGAGGGCACCCAAACCTACCTGTTGGCACATAAACAGAGGTGGTGGATCAGGACTGACTGACACTGTTAGCCAGAAGCCACTTGACCTCTTTCCTGGACTCGGCCACCACTCCCCTCGGGTCAGATGCCTGGCTCCAGCTCTCATCTCCACCTCCACTCTGGGGCGTTTCAATATCAGGACAGGCATCAATCCAATTTTCCCAATAAGAAAATTTTATTTGCAATTTTTGAACCTACTACTGCTCCATTTAAGGAGAGTGGATGGATGCAGTGGGTAAGACCATGGATGCTGTTGACCCCAGTTAACTGTGGCCATCAGAGTTCAGGGTTATAATCGCGGGAAGGCTGAAAAAAACCTTCTCATTGAGACTCACATCAGAAAAACACCAACTCACATTAGTGCTGACATGTTCCTTTTCCTTGGTCTTTACAGTGGGGTATTAAAAGCATGACATGCCCAAGATGCAAGCTGATTAGAAATATCTGAGTGATGGTAATGCTATTTCTTTAATCCAATAATGAGGCCCTTGTCTACCTGTCTTTCTATCTGTAAAGAAGAGTCTAGGAGAGGGGAAATGAGAGCTATGGTAAGGAAAGAGCTTCTGGAATGGGAGATATTTACCTTACTGGTAACATTTGGTAATTTTATGTGCAATTGGGTGTGTGTCTGCATGAACACACACACACACACACACACACACACACACACACATACACACACAGCGACGGCACATAAGCATTCTCCCCAGATGCTCTATGCTCTGCTTCTGGTATGTTTTCTTATTTAACCCACCCAATAACCCTGTGAAGTAAGGATTATTATCCAGCAGTAAAGAGAGGACCTCAAAGCTAAGAAACACCCAGTAACATGCCAGGGTCATAGCCCTTGTGAGTATGGGCATCAGGATTTTACACCCAAGTTTGACAGACTCTGAACCCCGGGCTTGTAGCCACTGCAGCCTTGGCTGTTTAGTTCAATGAGGACAAGTCTCCCGAAGAGCATTTATTCCCGGCTCTGTCCAGCTCTGAGGTCCACTCGTTACCCAAGTCAGCAAATGAGGGCTTAAAGAAAAAGGCCCCACCACTAAGCAAAGTGAGTCAGAAAGAGAAAGACAAATAACATTTGATAGCACTTATATGTGGAATCTAAAAAAATGATACAAATGAAATTATTTACACAACAGAAATAGACCCACAGACATAGAAAACAAACTTATGGTTACCAAAGGGGACAGGTGAAAGGGATAAATTAGGATGTTGGGATTAACATATACACACGACTATACATAAAAGAGATAACCAACAAGGACCTACTGTAGAGCACAGGGTACTATAGTCATTATCTTGTAACAACCTATAAGGGAAAACAATCTGAAAAAGAATACATACATATACTTATATATGTGTATATGTATAACTGAATCACCTTGCTGTACACCTGAAACTAATACAACATTGTAAATCAACTACACTTCAATTAAAAAGAAAGATTTAAAAGATGAAGAAAAGAAAGCTCCCACCAGCTGAATGTTGCAGCTCAGACAAAGCTACTTCTCCCTCCTGCAACTTTCCAAGTAGAGCTTCTCTCTCCTGGGTTCAAGGAAAAGGTTGATAGTCTCAGAAATGATGGTTGGGCCTAGGGTGCACAACCACACTGTTTAGAAGGAAGCTTTTCCGCTGAGGGCATGGTCCAGTCCTCAAAAGACGACAAATAAAAGGCAAGCCTAAGTATTTTCGTGCTTTAGTGTGATACCCTCCATAAACCTTAAGCATCTTAAAAACCCAGGAAGTTACCACTGTAAGTTCTTTTGCAGCTATCTTTGTGGCTCTTCATCAAAAGAGATGAGAATGGAATTTAAGGATAACTTCAAGTCCCATCTGTTCCATGATCCTGGGCAGTTGGCAGGCAGCGTGGTGAACAACCCTCCACAATGTCCTTTGTGCACCATCAGTGCACTTACGGACCAATAATAGAGTGCCACTGAGCATCTGTTTGTGTGCCCTGGCCGAAGGATGACTGCATTTCTTAAAAAGGGCTCTCTGGTATCTGGTTAAAATGAACTGTATAATTTTAGTATTTCTGATATTTTTATTTTGCCAAAAGAAACATCCATTTCATGTAATGATTCCCTGTTTTTCTTTAACCCAAAGACTTAGCTGAAATGGTAACTGCAAGTCACAAGTGTGTCTTCCGGCCTCATGTATATATTAGGGACTAGCCATAGGAAGCATCCAAAGCATCCTTGCTTTCACTGAACACTGACAGGAAAGGATCTCAGTGTTTCAAGGAGAAGAGTCACATCACATCAGTGTTTTCTTCCTAGTTCCTCTTGTTTTACTATGTTTTGTTTTTAAATCACAGAAGTGTAAAATCATGCAGATGCTTGACTGTGCCTATTCTCAGCCTGTCTAAAAGATGGGTTTCTAGAGCAGAAGAGTCCTGACTCTGGAGGAGAGCCCTGGCTAAGCTCAGACGTGGTCCATGAGCTGGGAGCCGTCCCAGCCTGCAGTAGGTAAGACGCTACCTGCCCTGATAGGTGTGTCTGCCCTCTGTCATGGTGGCCTGGGTTCCACCTGCACCAGAAAAGCATGACATGTGTTGGGGGGAGGTCAACGCCATCCCCCCTCATGGTGGGTTTGACCTACCAGCATCATGAGCCTTATTCTAGAGGCTGCTGTTTCACAGAAGTGCAGATGAAGGTGGTCGGTCTCTTCCTTGAGCCTCCGAGCAAAATTCTGCAGAGCACAATAGGAAGTGGTCCAGGATTCCTTCTGGAACTGTTCTGTAGGAAAAACTGCAGGCTGACTTTCCAAAGGGACTTCCCGAACTGATCTGACGCCCAGCGAGCTCTGAGCTGGTGGTGCATCAGACAGGGTCATGAACAACCTCCCAAAGACCCCATGAACTTCAGTGCATTCTCCTTCCCTCCGTGCCTTGGGCATTTTAGCAGCAGGAGAAACGTCCATGTATTACTTGTTTCTACCCGGGAGCCCAGCGAGCAGCCCCTCAGCGGCTCCCAGTTTTCCATATTTCCAGCTCCGGATCACACAGCGGCATTTTCCAATGCTTACATCACCATGCCTGGGCTGACCCCGACCATATGCATGGAGGCCATGGACTTCAGTCACGTGTCACGTGGCATGTTAGGGGATCAGAAGGTGCAAAAGCAAACGGGCACACATTTCAGGGTTCCCCAAAGTTTGGGGCAGCTGACATTCAGTATCCACTGAACCTTCCTAGGCACTTATATTGGTGACAGTGTCTCCAAAAAAAGTAAAAATGTATCTTTGCTTTAAATATACTTTTAGTCAGAGGCTACCTATTCGTGATAAATATGTCTTCACTGGCATTTGAGCCAAGGAAAATTGCAGTGGTGTTCCACAGGGTTGGAGGGGGTTCCGAGGATATAAGTCAGTCCTATTGGCTGGGTGCTTTATATATAAGTGCATACGAAGTTCCTATAGTATTTCTATAAGACTGTTACAAACTAGATGATATCGCCCCACGTTTCACAGATGATACAGCAAAACTCAGCCACCAGCTGACCAACAGCAGAGTAAAGATTCAAACTCAGGCCTGTCCAATTCCAATCTTATATTTTTATTTAATACATTAAAAAAAACCTTCTTTTAGTTAAGAATTGATTGCTTTGTATTAGACCCAGCCTACACAGGCACCAAGACATCCTATTCTTAGGGTGTTCATAGTGATTTTAAATTTTTTTCTAAAGATTGTCTAAGTCTGTATTAGCTAACACCCACAACACATATTCAAGTTCCTAATTCATTGTTTTCTGAAAATACTCACTTATTTTATAAACTGTCCATCGCAGGTGTAAGGATTTCTCCTCCAGACACTTGCCTTAAGGAGATGCCATGACTTGTGCTACATTTTTTTTTTTTTTTTCGGTACGCGGGCCTCTCACTGTTGTGGCCTCTCCCGTTGCGGAGCACAGGCTCCAGACGCGCAGGCTCAGCGGCCATGGCTCACGCGCCCGGCCGCTCCGCGGCATGTGGGATCTTCCCGGACCGGGGCACGAACCCGCGTCCCCTGCATCGGCAGGTGGACTCTCAACCACTGCGCCACCAGGGAAGCCCATGACTTGTGCTACTTTTAAATCTATGCTTCTGGGCAAGGCTTCGGGAAATGAGGCAGGCTCTGAGTAGCTGGCCCCCAGGAAGTCTTGTCTGCTATGGCAAGACTGATGGGAAGTCCAGAGCCCCTGCTATGGGGCCACACTTCCGCAGAGCTCGTTCTGGAGAGGGGTTATACGAGTGGGGAGATCCCACACCTCTCACCAGCCACAGGCGGTTTCCATGTAAGCAGACGAGACATGTAGTGAAGGGATCAGTATAAACCAGGTGTGTTGACTTGCCTCTCTATGAATCACCCACAGAAGAGTGGGGTAAACACAAATGCTCTTGGTAGCCCATTTTGGGTGAGCTAACGTTTGCAATCTGTTCTTTGAAAGCCCAGAGTGTCAGCTTTGAAAAATGGGGCTCCGAGGGCCACGAGCTAATGCATTTCCCAGGGATGACTCCCAGAGCTCAGGTTTCTCCACCCTGTTTCCAATGGCAGTGGTCCTCACACCAGGCCAGCAGGCTCTCCTTGGGACTGGTGGTGGCCAGAACCCTGAGCTGAAGGATGAAATGGAAATAGCCATCCTGGGCCACGCACACTGCATCCCTGCCAGACACCGCAGCTACTTTAAACCCACTTGCCATGCCAATGATGAAAACTTGCACACGGTGATAAAGGAGCACCAATGAAGATGTAAGGCAAAGGCCAATTTTTCTTCATTTGATGGTCCTGTGTCTTCATGGAGTCTCTGCAACCAGGCTGCTAGCAGTTGGAAAAAGGTAGGATAATTTGACTTTTCCCTGTTGAATCTCCTCCCTGGCAGTGAAACAGCTCCCCAAAGCCATGCCTGGTATGTGTGTCAATTCCCTCCACATGGAGGGAAATTTCTCAGTACGGAAATTTACCACTAGACCTTCAGAGGTAACAGAATAGCAGGCATTTCCAGGATTCTCCAGAATGGTCCCTGTGGTCTGCAGGGCAGGCTCCAGCCTCATGATGGGTTTAGTCCTGAGCCTGAAGCCTGGAGAAAACAAGACGTTGGTGGACGCAAGTCACTAGGTGGAGGATGTGACTCCGTGAAGGCCTGCTAACAGCAGCCGCTGGGCTTCCTGTCGATTCCAATTCCAACCACCTTCTCTCATGTAAAGAGCATAAGAAATTTTTTGTCATAGGCCACAGCAACGTGGGAGAGGATGAACTTTGCCTTTCACTCACACTTTTTTGTCTCAGTTGAGAGCAAGTGGATAGAAACTGAAGATGCGTGATTTTCCCCAGAAAGACAGCTGTGCTCTCAGCCACACCTCCACCCACCCGCAAATTTTTCCTTGGAAAGTTCCCTTATCACGATTGCATGCTATAGACGGAGCTGTTCTGAAAGTCAATGTCTCGCTTTTTTTGAAAGCTTCGCTTGCTGTTTGTTTTTAGATGCAAGCTTCAAACTGTCAGAGAGTTTTGTTGCCGTTGATAGAGCCGGCCTGGGATTGATGCCCAGAGGGTGGTCTGACTGGAAATGATGGGACAAAACTTGAATTAAATTAATTCTCTCGGTAGCTCAGGGGAAGAAGGCAAAGAAGGCAGTCTCCTGGCTGCACGAGTGGGTAATCCACAACTGTTATTGGTCAGCGGGGGTCTTGCTTTCCTAGCTTTGATGACATTTCTTACACACTTAGTATTTGCCAAGACAGTATTTCTGGCGACATTTGAATCCAGTGGCCTCCAAGAGACATTACCAGCAGCCTCTTTAACGCCACCAAATGCTAGCTGGCCGTTTGCGTAATTGTAGACATCAGAAAGGAAACAATGGCTTTCTTTAAGGATGTTAACTGTTTACACCGTAAGCCTCTGTGAGCTTTCCATCTATTTTCAAGACAATGTACAGTATAAATTTTCCTTTCTAAATTTTTTTAATTGAAGTATAGTTGATTTACAATGTTGTGTTAGTTTCAGGTATACAGCAAAGTGGTTCAGATATATATATATATATATTCTTTTTCAGATTCTTTTCCATTATAGGTTATTATAAGATATTGAGTATATTTCCCTGCGCTATACAGTAGGTCCTTGTTGCTTATCTATTTTACATATACTAGTGTGTATCTGCTAATCCCAAACACCTAATTCATCCCTCCCCTTTTCCCCTTTGGTGACCATATTATTATGTTCTATGCCTGTGGGTGTGTTTCTGTTTCGTAAATAAGTTCATTTGTATCATTTTTTTAGATTCCACACGTAAGTGATATTATATGATATTGGTCTTTCTCTGCCTGACTTCTCTTAGTAGGATCATCTGTAGGTCCATCCATGTTGCTGCAAATGGCATGTTTTCATTCTCTATTATGGCCGAGTCACAATACAAATTTTCTCATTTGCATTTAGTTATTTCAGGCCTTACATAAAATTCTCAAAACTTCTTAGGAAATACTGTGGCCACATAACCGACCTCAGACACCCTAAACACTTTAGCTGTAATATGAAATGGGTG
This sequence comes from Monodon monoceros, assembly GCF_005190385.1. NCBI lineage: Eukaryota > Metazoa > Chordata > Mammalia > Artiodactyla > Monodontidae > Monodon > Monodon monoceros. The sequence continues at coordinate 3,809,066 of NW_021703768.1, read as the reverse complement.
GTTTCTTTGGGGCTGGTGGACGCGCTCTGGAATTAGTTATGAGAGTTACACAGCTTGATGAATATATTAAAATCCACTGGATTGTACACTCTAAAGTGGTCAGTTCTATGGTATGTGAAGTGTATCTCAATAAAAATAAAATTAACCCTGGAGACCAGATTTCATCAAATCTACCAACTATTTCGGGGGGGCCTTCCAGCCAGACTTCCGTCTGAAAAATTTTGTTTCTGAAAAGTTCCTCTCCTTTAACTTTAACTTTTCTAACCATTTGTGCAAAGATCCTGGGTTTTTCAAGTTGTGAATTGTCACTTGTTAAAAGGGTTCTGAAACACATTTCTTAGATTGGCAGATCTTTATTAGAACAAATCAGAATAGAAATCATACTGAGTTTTGGTTCTGTATGTACTGGGCCGCAGTGTAAACTGGGTTATTGGCTGTGGCTCACATTTCAAGATTCAGAAAACCTCTGCATGGGTCTCCCTTTGAGTGATTTATGTCCAAGGATCGGGCATTGCTGTTGTTAGTTCCAGCCATTTCAAGAGAAAGGTCACACTTTTAAGCTGATAATGTCTTAAATACACAGACAGTACTACATGTAAGCAATTAACAAAATTAAACAAATCAAACCTTTTCAACCGCTGGCTAGCCCAACAAACACACTTATTCTTTCTGTTTCCAGAACAGCAGGTCCAAGCAGGGGTGCTGTGAAAATGCTCACAGTCTGCACAGATGTGGATCTCCACTAGACAACATGTGTTCTCATAGAAATTGTTATCTTTGTCAAAAACGTTGATTTCGGTAGGGCGGGAAGATGTGTGTCATTTTAAGTGAATGAGAATTTTCCACAAAGACCAAAAATGGAGGGTGGACGGCATTTTAATGAGCTGCCAGCCAGGCCCTGGCTATGTGGGGAGGGGTGAGCATCGAGGGCCAAGGCCATCCAACTCCAAGGTCATCTCATTAGCCACCCAAAGACCCCCTCCAAGGATTCCAAAGTGAAAACAACACCTTTTTAAGATCGGTAGGTAGCACAGCAGCAGGGACACAAGTCTTCCAACCCATCCCTGTGCTTCATCTCAGGATCACAGATCAGTTCCAATGTATCCTGAAGTCAACTGTCTCAGAGTTACAGAAAGGTTCCCACATGTTTGAAGGTCCATCGGTGCAGACACTCTGTGTAGACGGGAAACGAGTCCCCAGGATATATACAAAGTCCATTAACATCTATAGGAAATTGATCCTGTCAAGCATGTGAGTCTCTTTCCAAGCACTTGCCTCTACTTCTGGCTGCCCCCCAGATTCACCTCCACTTTCTGTTCCTACTCACTTCCCTCTCCTCCCAGGAGGTAAAGCCATCACAACCTCTGAGCTGTGAGGATGGATCGACTTAGCTGATCACCCAGGTTCTACCCCCACTCTGGTCTCTGGGACTCGTGGGCACTTTGGTCCACCTGGACCTACAGGCTCCTCCCCACTGGGGTAACCCACCAGCCTGCATGCTGGCCCAACTTTATCATCACTTGTCTTCTAAGCACTTGGTCCCCCATTCTGCTCTGTGTCTTTCTAAGACATAAAGCTGAGAGCTCCTGACTGCCCCCACTACTCAGCACGTACCACCATAGACCCCCCAGGACTCTCGTTGGATGGGGCCTGGAGGGGTCACCTGGAAGAAAGGGTAGCCCTCCAGGTGGGAGAGAATGGCCTTCAGAGCCAGCCGGTCAGCCTACAGGGTCAGAGCGCACTGACCCTCCCTCCCTGGTGGTGTCACTTTCGAGTGAGCCTTGTGACCTGGAGCGATCGGGGCCAGGCAGCCGGAGGAAACAGACACAGTGGGGAGGGTGGTGTGGCCCCTGTCCTGGTGCTCAGTCTGCTCAGACTGCTAAACAAATACTACAGACTGAGGGCTTAAACAGCAGAAGTTTACTTCTCACATTTCAGGAGGCTGGAAGTCCAAGGTCAAGGTGTCTATTGACTTGGTTCCTGGGGAGAGCCCTCTCTCTGGGAGAGATGAACACCTTCTCTGTGTGTCCTCACATGGCAGAGAGACAGGGCTCTGGTCTCTCTGTCTCTTTTTTTAAGGGCACGAAACCATCCTGGTGGCCCCACCCTCATAACCTCATCTAAACCTAATCACCTTCCAAAGGTCTCCCTTACAAATATACCATCACACTGGGGGTTAGGGCTTCATCCTGTGAATTTGGGGGTACACACAAACATCCAGCCCATAGCATCTGGTAACAACATTTGACATGGAGAAGAAAGGGGGTCCTTCCACAGGCCTCTATGGGGACCATGAGGTGACTGGGTACATGAAGCTATGAGGCACCTGGAGACCCTGCCATGGCTCAGGCATCCACGAGTCAAGCTGGGGCTTCAGGGGCAGTGCAGGGAGGGGTCCTCAATCAGAGGGTCCCACTCCAGAAGTGCTTGAATTGTAGCAAGAGTGAAACAACAGAGCTTACAAAACCCAATGACATGAATTCACTCAATCAAAACGTTAGAGGGATGAACATGCCCAGCTAGGCTTGGGATTTTTAAAACTCTTCTAGTTTCAAGTGATATTAAGGAAACATTTGAATCAGTTTCCTCCGATTCCTTATGTGAAACAATCAGAACTTTGCTTTATGAGTGCAGAAGGTCACAGGGTACGTGGAGTAGGGAAATTTTGATAATTGATTAAAAAGAAGCAGCTCCTCAAGATCTTGGGCTAAACTGACCATATATTTCACCAGTTTGGAGCCACTTGAAAGAACAAAGTGCAGTGTCTCAGTGTGAATAAAAGAGGGTTTTGTGATGATCAGGGAGACTGAATTCTAGGATTAGCTTTCAGCATAGGCGTGGCACTCATCCCTAGGGGTACCAGCTCCCCAGTTGGCTGGGACCATCTCCTCGCAAGCATCCAGGGAGCAGGATACTGGGAGATGCCCTGAAGAGAGGGGTCTGGGAAGTGCTAAGTAGGAGAAGGTTAGGGGCTCTGGAAATCCCACCACAAAATAATGACTTTCTTTCTTCAACCTGCTCGCCTGGCCACAAGTGGCCTGTGAAACCCCCAAGGATCTGGCACTCCCCAGAGCATTCCTCTGGGGAAGGCTGGGCTGGAGAGTCTTGTGCTTTTTCTGGTCCTTAGAGGTTGACTTGCCTGCTCTCTGATGCAACACATAAATGATGTTTCATTTATGAAACAGGTACCAGCTGAAAATCAGCTCATCATGCCAAGAAAAGTCTTTCTGGGGAATAGTCTGCATGAAAGAAAGAAGAAATCAAATCCAAGAATCTGTTTCTACAATAGGAGATGTGACCATCGAGGAGAACAGGTCTTAATTTTGCTAATTTTTCTCTCTTAGCTATATATTAAATTTGTGCTGATAAGGATGGGGTCTGAGCAAAATTGGGCAAGGATTATTTTAGTTCTGCTCATTTTTTTTTTCTCCATCAGCTTGATCTGGGAGCAAAATAGGATCTTGAGATATCAGGAGACTTAGAGAGTGCCGTGTTGCAGGGGGACATTTCTCTAGAACAAGTAAACATCTTTGTTCATGTTAAGAAGCTAGCAAACTTGAGAGTTAGTGAGCACGCGTCAAAAACATGAAAGCACCAGGATGTAAACACTCGGGCTACCCTGAAACATGACATGATTTTTCTGAAATATAGCTGGAGGCAGTGCTTGTATAGACTAAATGGTCAGAATGCAGCTTTTCAAGGACGATTGTATTTTAATCTTGTTTTTCTACCACACACCTGAATGTCCTAGTCTCTCCATATTGGGCATTCATTCATTAATCATGTAAAAAAAGTTAAAATTCTCAACTGTGACAACACTGTTTCATATCATTACAGAGGACGTTTTGAAGACATTCAGCATATTTTGTATCGAAATCCCCACCCTTCTAAGCGAGCGCTCTCACCGTCAGTCCAATGGCCACTTCTTCAGAAAGATCCCTCCGGACCCCCAAGGTCACAGAGTGAAGCTATTGTCTCATCGTACGTTTCCTCTTCATCACACATCACTTTACATGTGTTTGTCAGATTTTGATGATGGTCTGCTCTCTGGGCAGTTGCCACCTGGACTTTGGTCCCCCTTTTTCTCCACTTTATGACAGTGAGGCATCAGCCCAGACCCAGCACTAGCCGGATGGTTGTAGGTAGACCATCTCTCTGTGACTCATTTACATCTGGGGAAGCCGGATCTATTTCATAGTTTTGGGAGATAAAGCACTCCCTGTGGCCACCAACACTACAGCTTTTCACTCAGTTTTTCTACTACTAGTAGCAACTGTTTATATAACACAGGCTTGCAATCAATTAACCATTCTGTTTCCAGCTAAAGTGGTTTGGATCCAACCCACAACCTGGAAAGAAACAAGCAGCACAAAGAACTAAAGTATCAATATTGTGATGAAAACAAAACACGTGGATATTTTTTGTTAGCAAAAGAACCAGCTGCAAAGCGAAACAATTTCAGAAAAGGATTTTTAAACACTGGGGAAGCCTTGAATACCTTTGGATTGAGGGGCTCTGCCTCGCATCCCCTGTGGTCTTGCAGCTGCATGAGAACTGGTCACCAAAGCCCCTTGGGCACATGTCCCTTTAACCCCATGGCTTTTTAAATGGCTTAATGCGGTGCGGGGGTGCTGTGTCATGAACTCACCTGTCCCATCATCCCAGGGCTGTCACCCATCGAGTGGGCATAACCCTATTGTGTAACAGGGTGGCTCCCACATACGGACTGCTGGTTGAAGGGAGATTTCCAGGGTTGGTTTTTAAGTGAGACTACTTGTGATGGGCAGTCTTTAAAAGACCTGCCACCAGTCTTCACACAGGCTGATTTCATTTTTGTTTACCCCAAGGCACCACCACGAGAAGTGGCCATATGCTTGATCCTGGCCTCCTAACGCCTCAGGGGCTGCTGGTGCCTGAAGACTTGACTTCCATTCAACAAGTACTGGCTGTAGTTCTGTAAGGACACTCGCCAGACGCCTGAGCACCACGTTCCTGAAGGGGTGTGACCGACGCCTTTGGGGATGTGTGGACTGCAGACAGAGAGCGAGGATCCTGCAAGTGTCCGGGCTTGCATCCCAGGACGTTTGTCCACACGCCCATCTCCCCATTTCTGTGCCAGTAGGATTGAGACGCTCACGTTTCCCATTGCAGCCCTCACGCTTAGCGTGGGAAGATTGCTATTCTACAGGCCTGATTTGGAGAGAGCATTAATTGACCAGCTTTAAAAAAAAAAAAAAAATGGCTTGTAGTTCTATTTATTTCTCAAAAGTTAAAACATGTTTTCTTGTGTTTTATAGTATGAGAGTCATGGATTTTCTTTAGTTTCTATAGGCTTCAAAAATGTCCACTTACAGCAGCCCAGGGACCACCTGTAAAGGCACACAAAAGCAGAAGTGGCCAGAAATGAGCAAAGCCCTGGGACCCTGCCACCGCCCCCGCCGGGGCACTGTTTCCAGGGAGTGATGGGCAGGCAACTGACTTCATCCAGCCTCTCCTCCTCTCTCCATCCCTCTCTGCCTCAGTCATCCCTAACCCTGCACAAAAATTGTATCTTGTACCTTTTCAGCACAACTCTTTTGTCTTTCATTGTAGAACCTAGGCTGCAGGTTCCAACTTATACAGACAGTGCTCTGCTCTGCTTTCACCACATAAATGGTCAAGGCTCCAAGCACAGCAGCCGAATAAGGCACCCCAACACTTCCGTCTATATACACGCCCATGGAAAAATACATATTTTGTTTGCTAAGTGTCTGTCCCTTTCAGAGGCATGTGAGAGGGTTGTGATGTTTTTAGAATTTAGGTGTCTGTGAATTCTAAGAGAGAAGTTATGTGCACATCCCAAGAACATGGTGGTCCTAATTCTGCCTGTTTCTACAGATGCAGACATAGGACTCGGGCACACTCTTGGATGACAGTGCAATCGAATCCTATTTATTTTGCAGATAATTATCTCTGCCATGGTTACAAGCTACTGGAAATGAATTTTCCCACCTGCGTTTCTTCTCACAGGTTGTATTTTAGGGGATTGGCTGCTTACTGCCATGTTTCCAGGGAACTTGGGGAGCCTGTGTACCAGCATCACTCTGCCGTCCTCACAAGGGGAACAAAACACAGGGCAGAAATCATCCCCTCACTCCCCTGTTGCTGAATGTGGCCCTCGGCAGGAACAAGAGAAACAATGAACAGTAGCCAGGAAAGATGATGGCCTTGACCCTGGTCAAGGAAAACAGAAACCACTCATGGAGTCTCAGGAGCCCAGGGACCCAAAATGTATCTGGTAATCAATTCTCCCCCAACCCAAACACACCAAGGCAGAAAGACTATAAAGAACCTGCATCGCTGGGTGCTGGGACCCATCCCAGGATGCTGGGACCCAGGGTGTGCGCTCCTGGACTGACAATCTCCGTGATCACAGGTCCTGGAGCAGACAGCACATGTGGTTGGGTACCCACGGCCACCTGCCCTGACCATGGGCCAGCCACCTGCTCCCTCCCCCTGCAGCACGCAGACACCACCGCCTGGTTCTAAGGATTCCCTGAACACACTTGTGCAAGCGTGTGTAATGGGGCAAGTAACATTAAGTGTTTGCTGCACCAACAAACATGGAGGGCTGGGGAGAATTATTGAAACATCAGAAATAAAAGGAATGATTATGATGTAATGATGTATAATACACCCCTGGTTTGTTCATTTTCAGAAAGGAAAACAATTGAAACGGGAGAGAAAAGGTCAGGAGTGGCCAGGACAAGTAACCAGTGTTTTCCAGGCTGGTCTGAATGGGGACCCTTTCATTCTAGGTCTGTATGGGAGCAAGAGATGCTTTGGAGAACATTCTATGAGTCCCACCCCGATAGCTCATGTAATTCATTCAAATAACACAAGTCACTTTAAAAATCAATACTGCTACAAAAACTTCACACAAAGACTCCATAAAGACACATAGAAACATAAACAAAAAAGAATTACATTGAAGGATTATGAAATTATTTTGAACAACGCTATGTGTGTTAATGGCTAGATTTTTATAATTCATAAAACCTTTAAAGGAAGATATTAAATGGAAGGTGGATATAGCAAGGTATATAGATTTCAAAATACAAAAAGGGGCTGATTGTTCAGTGCATACACTGCAAACTTGCAAAATGTGATGCTTGTGGGTAAATAACGAGAATTAGAGAAAACCAGTGTTATGTGGCTGGAGAAGAACACACCGAGAAGCCAGTTCAACATCTTGCTTTACAGAGAGAAGCCCAACTCAAAACCCAGGACACACCTCTAAGATTCTTCACGTTATATCCTGCTTTCAGGAAGCAAAAATGAAAGTGAAAAGTATGTAGAAAACATGGCCAGTGAAGCTTTTCAGAAGAGGAATATATGCTGTCCGAATATTTTGGGCAAGAAAGAAAACCTTCATTGGAGGGGCTAGTTAAGTTTCCTTCGTCTTCATCGGAGAAGCATCCTTTAGAGAAGCTCCATTTTGTAGGCACCCTTCTCATGTCAGTGCACTGTTCACCTCCATGCCATATGATCTGTGTGCATTTTTTCACCAGTTTAAAATATTAAATGCTATCTAAAGGTTACACACAAATATCAACAATTTTTTTAAGAGTGAAGTATTTTAATAACAAACCTTTGCAGTTGTTTGTGTGTTTCTAGACCCAAAGGAATCAAAATGCTTTCTCCCACTTTGAGTATTTAGACCCCTTTCACTCATGACACAGACCAGGCCTGAAACCCTGCTAGCGCGACCTCAGATCCAGGGACCGTAGGTGACGAGGACCGTGGTGTCCCTTTCTTTTGGCACTGTGTGTGGAACGGCGATCCCAGGCCACATTCCACTGCAGTTATTAGTCAAAGTAATAGTTTATTTTTTTCACCAGAAAAATAAACGGCGATGCACTCAGTACACCCGTGCCCTGAGCTGCGTGCGGGCTTTGTTTGACTTAAGGAGGGCTCTGATGGAGAAAAATCATCCCATAATGGATGTGGAGTCTGAGAAAACTTTGCCCGCGCAGCATTCATCTGGGGGAATTATATGGCACTGCCACCGAGAGGGACCACCAAGGGTTCTGTGGGGACAGAAAGACAGGAGGAACTGCCCGCCGGGGGAGCCGGGGTCCAGGCAGCCCAGCGACCACCAAGAACCAAAACCACCACCCTGGGAAGTTGGGGGGTGGTCAACTGCTTCAAATAAGCAAAAGAAGTGACTGATTTTTTTTTTTTTTTTCAGGTTACACTTAAACAGGAATATATGTACTAGCAAAGAGGCGGGTTTAAGTCATGGGCCGTGACAAAAGCCCTGTTAACCCTTAGGATTTACATATGTATGTTGTACCCTTCACTCTTAAACGAAATGTTCCTACCTCTAGGCTTAATTCAGGACTCACATACACACTGTTTTGAATCTAGGAAATATCTTAAGGTGGTGGGGATTAAACTACTTTACTCTCTATAATATTACTTGTCTTTCAAGGTAATCTTGGAAGATCCAATAGGGCATTTCTTGCAAGAATTACATTTCAAATCAATTTCTCACAAATAAGGTCACGTCACATACCTCTCTCTCTCTCTCTCAGTCCCCACTCCTCCTCTGCTACCATCTCCCTGGTTCCCCTGAGACGTTTCACACCCGCTTCCTCCTCAGAGCTGAGGTCTCGGGGGACCAGAGCACAATGGGTACCTGCCCGAAACCCAGACCATCATCACCTCCCCCAGCGACGTGGCTCCTGCCCAAGCACCTTCCCTAGACCCATGTCCACTCTTCCCAAGCAGGTCGGCAGCCATGTAACCAGGGGACTTACGGGAGCCCCTTGGCCTCTGAACTCCATCTCATCAGAACCAAAGAGGCTTTGCTCTAGGACTTCAAAGCTCTTTTCCTCCCTGAGTATTGAATTCTGGGCCTTCTTCCTCATCCTTCTCCAAGGTCTTTTGCTGCCTGGAAGCCTGGACGGCTTGACAGAGCTGCCCACATGTAGTAAGGACCCTCACCAACCCTCCCAACGCCAGAAGTGCAGATACAACACAATGAACAAAGCGATTATTTCCTGATGTTCCCTAGGACAGGCCCACGCTGTGGGAAGAAACACGAGGGAGAGAAAAACAGCCCCAGGAAACACACAGTCTCAGGTCTCAGTGAAATTTCCCCAGGACCAAGGGGCTGGTCCCTGTCAGCGTCTGCAGAACCTTCAGGCTGCTCGTGGGCCAGACTCCAGAACAGGGTCACTGGGACAGACCCATCCTGTCCAGGGGCCCAAAAAGCACAAGGCACAGACAGGCCACAGCCAAGTCATGTCTGGATTTCCCAGGTAACACCCCCCATGGGCCATTTCTACGATTCAAACAAACAAAAACATTATGTGCCTACCTTACATAATTTTTGTTGACATCTCTAAATGATAGATACCATAGCGCTTCAGGGAAAAGAACCATTTATAGTTTAAAGAAAAACTTCCTCAAGATTACACGTCTTCAAAATTAAAATATGCATATATCAATACATGAATTAAACGATGGATTTTGTGAAATGAAATTGTGAAGGAGAGCGTTGGGATAGGTGAGAGATTTCAAGCTTTTGAGTAAGTTAGAGCAAGTTACAATATGTGTTCATTCAGTGATACAGAACCAAAAGAACTCATAACTCCCTTGGTTTTAAGGACTAAATGACTTTTCCCTCATTTTTGCCCTTTCAATGCTTCCCTGACTGCACACCCCATGTTACTGACAGATCTTGATTCTACCTCCAAATCCAGGGACAAAGGGCTTGGCCGTTGCCCTTGGTCCTGTCCCAAATGATTTAGGGTCTTGTAGGAGGAAACGGCCATTCCCCTCCTCGGAGCTACTGTGAGGGGTCCCCAGGCCCAGGAGCCCCTACTTGGTAGCAAGGAGAATCCCAAGAAGCCCTTAGCTTTTCCAACTCCCGTTGGCCTCATCTGGGACCTGGGAGACACGAGCCTCTGCATCCTCTCGGGGTGTGATGCTTAGCGAGTTGGCCTGTGGGTGCTGCAGCCCAGGGCTGGCATTTGTCCCGCTGTGACCCTATAATCACCCCGTCGGGTCAGGGACGGCAGGCAGCGCTCAGTAGAGGCCAGCACTGCGACTTCCTGAGATTTGGGGCAGGCACCAGGCGCTCAGCCTCCGTCAGAGAAGTGAAGGCTTAAGTGCTTTTGTGTTTAGTCCTTTATAAATAGACTCCGCTATAGCATTTCTAAACACAATGGGGAGTGTTTAGCTTTTCCCAGGGTGACAGAGGACCCAGGACTGCCAGCCTGGAGGTCTGCCTTCCCATGGAGGGCACACCAGACATCATTCATTATCAAGAATGTGGGGTTTCCACCAGGAGCTCTTCTGCCCCAGACTCTGATTTCAGGGCTGGGCTGTGGGCTCCATGTCTCAGGCTGTGATGATCCTTCAGAGGCAGTGGTGGCAGAGACGGTTTGCTGCCAACCTGTTCCCAAGGCCAACCCAGCCACGGGCCATCCCGTCCTCCCCAGTGGCTGCCCCTCCGCTGGTCCTGTGCTACCTCCAAAGCCCTGACAGAGGCACCCCGGCCACATTCAGTAAAAGTGACAGAATCACAGGAAAGATAAAGGAATGATGTTGCTCTCTGTGAAGCTTATTTGAAAGTAAAAGAAACAAGCTTTCCTCTCGATTTATGAAAAGTGCTTTAAAATATATCAGGTAGATTGGGATTGACATATATACACTACTATATATAAAATAGATAACTAATAAAGATATACTGTATACACAGGGAACTCTAGCCAATACTCTATATGGGGAAAGAATCTAAAAAAGAGTGCATATATAAATAGGTATAACTGATTCACTTTGCTGTACACCTGAAACTAACACAACATTGTAAATCAACTATATTCCAATAATTTGTTTTAAATAATAAGTTACCTTACCATGCTAAAAAAATAATTAAAAATATATCAGATAAGTTGTCTTATTTAGGTAAATGGGGGCGGGGATTGCAGTATGTAGAAAAATGTGTGAGAGAACCTTGTTGAAATCATGTGGCAGCACTCCTTCCTCGGACTAAAACTAAGCATCTTTTTTATGTTGTGATAATTGCCGCATTTACTTCGCTTAAATAAAGAAAACTATCGCCCCATGATAGAATTTAAACTACGCGAGACTTTCATCTTTGATCAATTACAGGATGCTGGAACATAGTAAGATGCAATTAGGAGGGCTGGGGTAATTCCAGAGGGTTGGCTGCTAATATTTCCTGAATAATTTCTTTAATTTTTTTTCTCTAATTATGCTTTCTTATTGCTTGTATAATTATTTTAATTATCGTTTCTGGTGTTTGTTTTGTAGCCATGGTTTGGAGTGGGGTTTTGCAAATGCAGGGCCACTCACTAAGGTCAGCACAGCCACGGTCCTGTCTAACTTACCTGTACCTGAAGGGAATGGGTGATTTAACAAGTCCCCTCAAAAGAGACATTTTGTGATGTAAGGTGCCAACTCCACACCCCCTATTTTTGGTCATAAACAAAAAGTGCCTAGCAATGTATAAATTATAGCTTAATTGAAAGAAAAAAAGACTTTACTTTCAAAACAAAAATTCACATTGCATATTTATCTAATGATGAGAGGAAAACGTCCCCAAGTACCAATGTTGTGGGTCTATGAAGGAGATATTTCAGTCTTTAAAACCTTTGTCTGGAGGGAAACTCTCTTTTTTTTGCCAGTGTTGGGGAGTCTGTTGTCAAGAGTGAGTTTCTACATGTGAAACAGCAGGTGCTGAGATAAAAATCACACATACGACCCGTTTCCTGAAGAAAGATAGCATTATGTGGGCATTTTGTACTACTTATCTATCACTTTAATAATTTGTTCATTCATTTTAAATCTTCAGTGAGGAGAACTGACTTTTTTACTCTGGAAAAGCAAAACGAGACCCTCAAGTGGCTGGATGGCTGGATTTGGTGCATCTTCCTCTCCTCCCATCTTCTCTTTCCAAGGGGGAATATCAGCTGTGTGAGAGAACAGGATACACACTCTCTAGAAAGCCAGCCACTAGGCACGCTGTCCTGACCTTTGCCAGGAAGGATTTCACATGGGTCAAACAAAGCCTAAATTTAGTGGAAGGAAAGAAATCATAAAGGTCAGAACAGAAAAAAACTGAAATAGAGACATAGAAAAGATCAATGAAACTAAAAGCTGGTTCTTTAAAAAGATAAACAAAACTGACAAACCTTTAGCCAGACTCATCAATAAAAAAGGGAGAGGGTCCAAACTGATTAAATCAGAAATGAAAAAGGAGGAGTTACAACCAACACCACAGCAATACAAAGAACAATAAGAGACTACTATAGGCAACTACATGCCAATAAAATGGACAACCTAGAAGAAATGGACAAATTCTTAGAAAGGTACAATCTCCCAAGACTGAACCTGGAAGAAATAGAAAATATGAACAGACCCATTACCAATACTGAAATTGAACAAGTAATTTTAAAGTTCCCAACAAACAAAAGTCCAGGACCAGATAACTTCACAGGTGAATTCTACCAAACATTTAGAGAAAAGTTAACAGCTGTCCTTCTGAAACTATTTGCAAAAAAACTGCAGAGGAAGGGACACTTCTGAACTCATTCTATGAGGTCACAAGCACCCTGATACCAAAACCAGACAAAGATATCACAGAAAAATCAAAGTACAGGCCAATATCACTGATGAACATAGATGCAAAAATCCTCAACAAAATACTAGCAAACAGGATCCAAGAGCACATTAAAAGGATCACAAACCACGATCAAGTGTGTCTGAAGACAGCCTCCAAGGCTTACCCTTTGGGACAATTAGCCCCAAGCAGCACTCAAGTCTGGGGTCCCGCGGGCACCACCTTTGTGATAGAATCACCTGCGGATTCTTCCAGGGGCTGCAGACAAGACACCTGACTCAGGTGCAGAGCTGGTTGTTGGGCCCCCAAACCTGAGTGGGGGAGCCATTTCCAGTCTTCACTGACAATGCTGCCTCCATCCTCTTCTTGTCTCCTCCTGAGGGCCCCCCACTCCTTCCTCGTCACCCTCATGCCTCCTCCCCCGCATTGGACACACCTGTCATCCTTTTCTCTTCCAACTGTTCTTCTTGATCTTCTCCTATACCTGCCTGTTCAACATTTGGGAAAAGACCACGATTAGAGAGAGACGAGTAGCTAACCTAAAACCCAGATGGCAGCCAGGTGTTTACGATACCCTCCTTTATGAAGAGGTCGATCAACAGTAGGGTAATAACTTGACCCTCTTCCACATGGGGAGCACGTGGCTTGTGCCAGGATTTTCCCATAAGTCAGTTCGACGTGTCACAGGCAGGACCTGGAACCCGGGACTCAGAGAAGCACAGCCACTTACGTAACACAAAGGGAGCAACGGAATTCCTCCAGCTTCAAAGCAAGTTGTGCAGTTTTTACCACAATTCACTACATTGCAGTGGCATTTCTACTGGATTTTAAATTCTTTAAGAACAAGGCTCTGTCTCACATTTTCTGTTTATATTCTTGTTTGTGTATGTAGGCAGATCATGTTTTATTGGGAAGTTTTTATCTTTACAAATAAAAGGAAACCTTTACTGTTTCATACTATTGCTTTATCCTTAGAACTAAAAGGGCGGAAACAAAGGGACCAAGTTATTATGCTTGAAGATGTTTTCTCATCCCAAGGGTACAGAAGCAGTGACTTAGGTCGCTGTCAGTGGTGGTGCAAAGTGATGGGTCCTAAAAAGACATGTCCTGCAGGGCCGCCTTCCCAACTCTGAGGAAGGAAGCTTGCTTGGGCAGTAATTTCCATGGGAACCAACTGATCTAAATTTTAATGCACTGGGGTCCAGAGAACATGCAAAAGAACGTCCCAGAGATGATGTGAATTGCAGCACACAGCCTGCATCCCAGCCAGGGATGTGGGAGGGAGGATGGGCTGATGAACACCAAGAGGGGAGAGGCCAGCACAGAGCATTCCAGGGCATCCCTACAGGGGACACGGTCCATGATGGGGGCCACCGAGGGCATGGGGCCGGCCTTCCTGCTATGGGACACCTTTTTGGGATGTCCTGTCTGCAAATGAGACTTCCCGGGTGAAGTTCACTGCCGGTGTGTTGCTTTACACAATAGCTCTGGTAGCAAAATGTTGATTAAAAACGTAATGTTCATACATAGGGATTTTTTATTTTTTTCCAATCAGGACATGAGACTATGACAAATTGCTTTTTTCAACTGAGAACTATTTATTTATTTTTTTTAATTTACTGTAAATCAAACTTCCATATGCTGGTTTTTGTTTAAAGAGCATTGAGGATTTTTTCCCCTTCCCTTTTCCTAAAGAACGAAGTACTATAAAGTTAGGATGCATATCATCCTGTTAGAGACAACCACTGCATAGATTTGAAAATGGATATTAAAATTTCTTATGATTTTGGAAATAGATGCTGTAAAGAAACAAACTCCCAGTATTAGTCTTGTTTTAGGGGAATGTGATTTAGGCAGGCTTTGAGCATCTAAGTTATAAGAAGACAATGTATACAGACACCTCCAAAGGCATTTCTAATCCGGTTAATTTGGGGAAGTCTTAGGGGATAGATCATGAAGGACAGGGGTGGCCATGGGGCACAGAACTAACATTGACCTCATTGACCCCTGAGGGGAAGGGGTAGTATCCTGCTCCAGCCCGTGCCATGTGCTGTGCCTCAGACCTGCCAGGTGTTGTCCAAGCTCAAGCAAGATGCTCCACTTTTGAGCCTCCACTACCTCTTCTGTACAAAGACCAGTTTCCTAGACCAAAGATGGAACCAGAATTTCAATGGGGGTGCATGTCATAAACTCAGTGTCTACTGAACACACCTCGAGAACACACATCAGCCCTGATGCCTCCCACCTTCTCCTGAAGGACAGAGGGCAGCAGGGCCCCCCAGCAAAGAGGAGACAGAGGTAGAGCTTCACCCACACATTAAGCTGGGGTAGATGTGGGGGAGAAGGGAGCTGCCATTGTCTGATTGTTGTGGGTCTCCGTGTATCCGTGCCATTTTTTGTCCGTCCAGGGATATGTGTGCTTTTCGTATGCAGCTCTGAGCACGTGCCGGACTCCTGGGGATGTGTTGTGACCTCGAGCCATTGTACTGGTGCGCCTGAAACCCACCTTGTAACAGGACCCTGGTAACCGAGAATCAAGATTCCACATGGTCTGCATGGCCTCCTGAGGGTACTGAGGGAACTGTGAGAGGCTGGCTTGCTTCCACCAGTGGAAGTGGTCTGATACTCACGGGCTTTTCTTTCTCATGAAAAAAGAAATAATCCACCAATCCCTTTAAAACATCCAAACAATCTCACAATTCCTTTTCAAACACACTAGTAGTATCTAAATACAGTTAATTGCAACAGGCAAATTTATTTCTAAGACTTTAATCACGGTAGAAAAGAGGCTGATGACTTGGAAATGGACGTCCTTTAGCTGAGAAGGCAGGGTCCAGGATGGGACTTTTCAGGATGTCACTTGGGAGGGCCGTGGATGCGGGCCTCTGGTCCCTGGTGTCTTCCCCTTGTAAGTTTGTGTCTACCTACATGTTTGTTGTTGTTCTCGGTACTGTGATCTGTTGAGACATTCAAATCTACCAAATTCATACTTTGTAACACAAATAACTGAATACGTGAGTGAATGTATCATTAACTTGGATGCAATATCAAGGCCTGCTGGAAGGAAGCCCTTCCTGGGAGATGTGGACATTTTTCCATCAACCGATTCATCAACTCTACACACACATGAGACTCGGGTGTTATCACCTTATCTGCTTATTATTCTTTCCCACGAGAAATCAAACTCCTATCACATCCAGTTCCCATACACATATGGAAATAGCCCTCACTGCTCTGACTTGGAATTCTGAAAAAAAAGTTTGTGAGACCCAGAGGCTGAGAACGCTAGGAAACACAGAAGTTATTTTTGGAATCCAACCCCCTTGACGGGCGAGAGGGGCCCACACAGTGCTGGGATCAAGGTGGTGTAGGCCCCTTCCCATGCTGAGCCCTGATCCTTATACCCTCACATGAGTAAATTGAGTAAATAGTCAAAAAATTAGTATCTTCGATAAAATAGTCACAGAATTCTGAATAAAGTTCCTAAATCTTCAAAGAATTACTATCTTAATACCCAAACAAGATGAGAGTCCTTTTTCCCTGTACTTTACACCAAGTGCCCGTTTCCCGTAGGTACAAGGAAAACCTGAACATCTTCCATCTGGACAACGGGGTACAATGCAGGACTCTGGTTTGCGAAGTAGACATTTGAATTGGACCGCTGGGTTTTTCTATACAACCCTCCAGGTCCCTGGTGTCTTCCCCTCACAGGTTTGTGTGCCAAAGTCGGCCGTCTACTTTAAGGGTCATTGAGATGTTCCGATATCCTTTCTCTTGAAAGGCCCATGACAGCCTGTTGAGGAGTTTGTCAAGTGTGTGCTATGTCCAGGCAGCAGCTAAACGTTTCATATATACCATCTATTTTGTCTTTACGGCAACTAAGCGATGAACAGCACTCTGACCCCATTTTACAGATGAGAACATTTAGGCTTTGGCAATTTAATTAACCCACCTAAGTGAGAAAACCAAATGCCGGCACTAGATTTTGTGACTCCCTGACCCCAGATCTGCCCTCTGATCTAAACCACATCACCTGGCTAGTGATAAAGTGCACCTTGATGTGTGAAGTTGTAGACAGAGGTTGAGTTTGAAGCAAAAAAAAAAAAAAAAGAACGTAATTTGGTTAAACTGGTTATTTCATATCTGACTGGTGTAGTGTAAGTGCCATTTCACAGTCAGATTCTTCTTCTCAAGGTTCAATGGAAGGCAGAAAGGAAAATTGGAGATAAATAAACATGGATAAATAAATACGAAAATCAAAGAGATAGTAAAGGAAAAAGTAATGAAAAGAACCAAACACCTTTGTGTACTTTTCCAGTAATTTTCAAACCATGATGAAGCATTTCCCTACTGGCCCACCCATACCCCAGTTCCAGCTCGGCCATGCTCATCACTGAAAACACATGATACATTTTGTTAATATACCACCCCACATTACCAACCTAACTTTACTTTTACTAAAGATAAATCAATTTATCTTAAAACAAAAGAAGTCTGAAAAAATATATATTTTTTATATATAAATATATTTATATAAATATTCCATGTTTCTATCCAAGAAATTAACCAGTTGGCAACCACTTAATAAGAGTTATGTGGTGAGAACAGAAAGATAAAATCATAATTCACCTACTGCGATTGGCAATATCTAAAATTTACTTACACATATGACTAATTTTTTCAGCCTCCTCTCACCTGTTCACATATTTGAAAGTATTCATATATCTGGCTAATCAACACATTCTATGATGTCTAGATAAAACTGAAATAAGTCAATAAATAATTTGACAGATCGAGGCGCCTCATAGAATTGACAGATTAAGAAAAATTGCCTTTATTTTGATCTATTCTTTATCCTCTCTTATTCATCTTTCATATTCCTACCAGATTAATCCTCCCAAAATTCCCCCATCATGGTGCTCCCTCTTCAAAGCCTTCAATTCAATCCCTGTCTTCCTCCAAACCCCACTGTTATAATGGAAGCGCTATAAAGAAGCTCACATGCTCTTTCTTTCCTTGCCTTGGAATCACGTGACAGGGTCTGCTTTTGGATTCTGTAAGAGCGTGTGATGTTGACTTTGCCTGCTAAACCTCTGAACCTCCATTTTTTTCATAAATCCAGTGTAATGATATTTACCTTGGCTATGTCTCAGTATGCTGGGAGAATGCACTACAACAGTGTGGACCCAGATCAACATTTATCCAGCGCCCACCACGTGCTGTTCTAAGCAGGGGGCAAGAGTGAAGAGCAAGTGTGACCAAGACCAGCTTCGGTGGAGCTCACCTTTTAGTGCATGAGGCTGATTGCAAAGTGCATGGGCCTCAGGTAGGGACGGTGCGATTGGGGGAAGCAGAAGGCCACTTCAAACAGGTGGGCAAGGATATCTGATCTCCAAGTAGGTGACGTCTGAGCACAGACCGAGATGAGGTATGGGGGAAAGCCCTGCCCGTAGTTAAGGGAAGAACACTTCTGGCTGACAGAACAGCCAGTGCAATTGTCCCAAAATGGGAATCTTTGTCATTAAATGCAAAGACAATTTTCAATTGTTTCACTGTTCTCAATGTGATTGTGGTCCAAACCAGAGGTTTATATGTAACTTTGATGATTTATTTAGGAAAACTCACTAGAAGTAGCACTTAGGAAGTCAAGTGCAAGAATACTTTCTTTTCACTAATACCACCAACATCTTCCAATTAACTTTTTCTCAATTTCCCTAATCAGGTATCCGTGCATAAGAATTCACTTTCTTTCTATCTTGAATATTTAAAAATGTAAATTTTTCCCCATGTGATAGGCAATCCATGGTAGATTACTGCTAATTATGTGAGCAATTTGGGGGGGTTTTTTGGTCTACTGGTACAACTAAATAGTTTCCTGGCTCTTCGTATACTTCTTTTGTAAACTAAATATTCACAGCCTTTTCTAATTTTTCAATTAGCTTTCTTATGGATTTTATGAGTTTTTTCTACATTAAAATTTTTAACTTCATTTGTAATATTTTCTAACTTGACATGTGCCTTTTAATTTTTACCGTATTTCTGACAAATAAAAAATTTACATTTTTATGATGTTAAACCTCAGCCTTTCCCTTTGTGGTTGATTTTTCCACATTACTATTTACAATGGCTCTACCCACCCCCGCGGTTTCGGGTTCCAGTTTTGAAACTGAATACTAATACATCCGTAAGTTCTGTTGCTGTATTCAGGAAAGTGGATGCACAATTTTTACCGTTTTTGCTATTTTACAGTTCGCCAGTCTCCCCACACGATTTATCAGCTAGTTTCTCCCTGCCTTCAAACGGAGATGGATCTGAAGGCATCAGCCCCAGGAATTTTAAACTGAAACTGCCATTGTTAGAATCTTCTCGTTCTACAAATTGGAGACAGTAAGATTCAGAGAACATTAGCAAATTCCTAGCCCTGGGGCGTTTTGTTCTCACAAAGTCACGGCTCTGCGGATGGTCCTGGGAAAAACTCAGGGCTGGTGCTCAGGGCTCCTGGGCTGAACCGCAGCTTGGTCCTCAGGGGGTTCCAGCCTGCAGACATCCCTGGGGTGAAGAGTCTTCCCAGGTTGCCCTTAGTGGCTGCAACTCGCCTTACGGTATCTTTTTCAAAGAGTCGGGAGGATCTTTAGAGAACTCCTGCCTCTGAAAGTGATAACCTAGAATGGCCGGTAGGAAGCTCTCTCCCCATCCTTTGCTTCTGAAGGTTTGAGGTGTTCGCAGTGTCTTTGAAATTAAATGCTTCCAAACAAGGAGGACTTGCTGATCTCAGAGCATCTGTTCTAGCATTTAATGATTTGACAAGGAGAGGGGAAGACACATTTTATGTAAAACTGGGTAAAAAATAAGATTATGGGGCATGCCCTTAGTTCGTGATTTTATTTCAACATTTTTATATTATAACAAAGGTGTTTTCTGAATATGTATTTAAATATATCACCGGAAATGACATATGCTTCCTTGATGATATTGTTTAGCAACTTGCATAAGGGCTTATAGTGGATTCTTTCTAGTGATATTCTTCAAATAGTGGTGTCCCTTCTTTTATTTTTCCTTAAAAATGAGCTCCTTTTGAGATTTGTTGGAATATTTGCTTAATTTATGTCAATTCAGTATAACTAAGCAAGTAATTATGAACCACGCATGTCATGTTTCAAAGTTTCTTGTAATAAAGCTGCATCGGCAAGGCAAACATATTTAAAATAAATTAGTATTAATTTATATATGTTACATACACGATTATGTAACTTATATATCAATGATACTAAAAATCAAATGCAAAGTTAATACAATTCTCATGAAAATATGCATAATTTTTAAATTAAACAGTTATATATATATTTAGTAAATGGATATTAGTGAAGACAAACATGTTCTCTTAAAGTATAGATCTTGGCAAGTACTATGAAATCATTGAAAATATATAATGAAGTTTGATGTTTTATCTGTCAAAAATATTTTCCAAATGATTATAATTTTTCAGAAATTAGAGTAACTTGAAACTCTTATTTCAGAAATATTATTTCTGATCCAGTTACTCAATGGAATATCTAGATCATGACGTCTATTTTTTTTTTTTTTTTTTTTTTTTTGCGGTACGCGGGCCTCTCACTACTGTGGCCTCTCCCGCTTCAGAGCACAGGCTCCGGACACGCAGGCTCAGCGGCCATGGCTCACGGGCCCAGCCGCTCCACGGCATGTGGGATCCTCCAGGACCGGGGCACGAACCTGTGTCCCCTGCATCGGCAGACGGACTCTCAACCACTGCGCCACCAGAGAAGCCCCATGACATCTATTTTTTTTAAACAATTATCTTCTTCCTTGAAAAAGTTACTTGGAAATAACTTAGTAATGGCTGCCATTACAATGCTGACTGTCCCACGAGCTCTGAGTGTCCTCAGCCCTGGCCTATGGGCCTTGCTTTCTGACCTTTAGAGCCATTCCTACAAGGCTTCCCCTCCTCTCCTTGGCCTGTGCAACCCTTCTTGGTGCTCGTACTGGGTGGTGGTATCACTCATTACCTAGGCTCGCATCCCCCCTGGATGTTGACTCCGCACGCACGAGGCTGCTCTGGAGGCGCCTCCTGGGTACCCAGCCTACAAGTGGCCCCAGCTCCACCCATTCAACCCAACTCACTGGCTCATTCCGTGACCCCTTCACACAGTTATATTTTTGTCCTGTGTCCCCTCTGAGGACACGCGAGGTCTTAAACCTGAAGTCGGCCTCTTGTGGAGTTTTCACCCCTCCTTGGGTTGCAGGGCTCAGACTCCAGCGAGTGGGTGGGGAGGGGGTATGGGAGGAGAAGGCTCCATCCAGCTTTCAGTCGTCAGCCTTCAGGTCACCCCTGAACACCGCACCCAGCAGCTCCTCAGGGCCCAGCCGCTCTCTTGGGAACCACTCCTGGGACGTGGGGATTGTGTGGAGGTTTCAGGAGCTTGCCTCCAGCTCTGTGTCCCACAGGTCCTCCGGTGCAGAGCAGGGCAGGTCCCTCCTCTCTCCATGACTGTGAGGGAGGTGGGCGGTGCAAGGTGCCTGATGTGCCAGGCCTGCGCTCCCTCCAGCTGCTCCAGGCAGCTGGGTCCCTCTTCCCTCAGTGTTCCTTCTGGGGCTACTGCATAATCGCCAGGATGAGTTTGGGCTCTCGGAAACCAATTGTCCATCCACAGATTTCCCTGGAGGCAGAGAAGCACAAGCCTGCTCTTCACTTGTATGGGAGAAAGGTAAATGGAACACATGGTAATAAAATATGGTAATGTGGCAAAATGATATACACCCATGAATGCACGTGCCTTCTCTCATTAGGGAAATACAAACGCAAATGGAGCCCAATTTATTTGCAGAACACCTGCTTCCGTGCAGGGGGCGGGGGACTTCTGGAGAAAACTGTTCAGGAAATAGACACGCCTGCAGTGTCAAAGTAGAGGCCACCCACAGATCAGCAGAAATTCTGGATGGGTATTTTCCATTTTCTGAGTTCTCCCATCAATTCAAACAGTGACTAAAAGGGTTTTTTCCAGCAGACAATGGAAACCACACGGAGAGAAAGTCATCCATCTGAAGTGCAAGTTATTAGTCCATCCACCTGGGACACCTCCTGCTCTGAGAATGAAAGCTCCCCCTACAGGAAGTGAAATGTGTAACCAACCACTGGGCAGAGCCTATAATGCTTAGAAGCACGACGTGTGGGAAGTCCCTGGTGGTCCAGTGGTTAGGACTCTGCACTTCCACTGCACAGATAGAAAAGCCCAGCCCATGAGATGACACTTTTCTCCCTTAGGTCAGTTGTGAGGGTCTGTGTTGGGGGAATAATATCATCCCCAATTGCTGAGTCTTCACGGGCACTGTTGCTTCAGAAGGCTGCAAGCACGTATGCTTCCTGTGCCTTCAAGGCTAGACAACCACAACACGGTATGTTTACTATAAATCACCAGAAGAAAGTTGTATGTAACCTGAATTATGGCGCAGAAATGTCCCTTCTGGTCTGGGGCCTGGTCTTATTTCTTACCGCTGATAAATAAGGCTCAGATGTCCGGTAGGGTTTGCATTGCAAATGCTCTGGAATTGTTTCTACTTAGTCTTCAAACCCCCCTGCTCCGGGGGGGTTTTCCCTTCTGTATTTGCTTATCCTGATGTTTCTCTTTGCATAAAAAGCAACCCCATAATCCTGCGGATCAAAGAGCGCCGGGTTTATTGACTGACTTCCTGGTGTCAGAGGTTAGGACGCACTGCCAGACACATGGGATATTAGGAAGTAGAAAGGGTTACAAATATGAAAGCGGGGGATAAAATGCCAGCAGCAAAAGAGATCTGTAATGCTCTCATAATCAGCCTCACATAGATTTCATATGCAGCTTGGGCAGCCAGTCCCGTAGTCTGAAGAATAAAACAAATTATCCCCAACTCTGTAGATCAGACACTGGAGATGCTCCCTCTGGCCCAGGGGACAGCAAAGGGTAGATTTGGGCGGGGACCCTGCATGGGCCACGTCACAAAGATGGGAAAACGGAGGGGCTGAGTGACCTGCCCTAGCTCAGCCAGAGCGCAGCATATAGATGGAGTTGGGGAGCCTTCTGTGTGCCTCTGCAAATATGGCGCTTCTACTGCGATCCCCACATGGAGAGCAGGGCAGAGGGAGGCTCACAGTTCTGGCAGGATGGACCTGAACATCCCCCTGAGCCCATTATGCTGATACTTTAATTAATCTGATTAGATACAATTAGTTTGCTTTTCAGAAACTGCCGTCTCTCTTTACTAAGAGACCGTACATGCACAGCCAAGGTGGCAGCAGGTGGGTCCATATGGTGGCCCATCTCCAAACCCTTGGACACTCCTGAGGCAGGCAAAAGATTAGCTTGCAGTTCTCCATGTCTGACTGTTGAAGCATCTTCCCAAGATCTCAGCGCCTGTGCATGGAGGATTAAGTACCATGGATTACGTGCAGAGTGTGTGTGCGTGAGTGCATGCATTGTGTGTGAATGTGCATGTGTGTATAGATGTATGTGCATGTGTGTGCATGTCTGTGCACGAGCGCATTGCGTGCGTGTGTGTGCGTGTGCGCATCATGTGTGTGCATGTGTGTATAGATGTGTGCACGTATGTGTATGTGTGCATGCGTGCGTGCACATGCGTGTGTGTGAGCGTGTGTGGCTGTGAGCGCATGCGTGCGCATGCATGTGTGTGGTGGGGCTGTGAGGCACCCAGCAGTGCTCAGCCCTCTGGCTCACCTGTGTGTTCAGTACAAGCACCTACTCATGTCAATCAAGAGAAAGGTGCTTCTCTTGACATAAGAAGCTTTTCTGGGTCTTGAGTGCTACAGACCCCCTCACACAAATGTCACACACTCTCTGGGGATCTAGACTACCTGGCGACGACCTGAGGGGGATGCCCACAAAGAGAGCTGGTCACCGAGCAGGGCTTCCCCGAGATCAGCAGTGACCAAACCCATACCTGATGGTTGTATTTCCGCAGGAGGAGGCGGTGCTCACATGATTGTGACTTAAGTGGCCAGCAGGATTTTCTGCTAAGCCACCTGCCTTCTAAATGCAGGGTCCACCTGTCCCGCTCACCTCAGAGAGCTCGGGGCCTGCCCAGCACACACTCAACAAAGGTCAGTCAGTACATTACCTGGAACTTGCCCCTCTAGTTCCTGGAGCATCGGGGGGCCAGGACTTGTCTTCTTGAGGCCTGCCTGGGGTTGGACCTGGCACATCATGGATGCTCGATGTTGTCCTGGGAGGGCCCACTTCCCCAACCTCTTCCTCCTTCTTCAGCAACTTTGATGAATTTTCTAAGTGACAACTGACCCCAGAGTTCCTTCCAAGTTTGCTTTGACCTACAGAGTAGCTCCTTTCAAACACATTTCAATTAGTTTCCAAGATTGTTTAGGTGAGATATTGCATACATGACAACCTAAATGCCTACCTTCTTCCAACAAACCATACAATCTGGCCCTGATGGGTCTGCTCTCTGCAGACAAGAGGTCACCAGGTGGGTGGCGCCAGCCTGTTTAGATGTGGCCGTGTGGTCACAGCCCCTCTCTCCCCCATTGGCCATCAGATGGCTCCTGGCCACTGCAGCCACCTGAGTCGGCAACCTGAAGCTGACGAATGCCTGTTGTTAACAGGACCTTATAGCCGCCAGATCTTGTCCAGGGCCTGACACAGAGCAGAGGACTAATCAATACTGTTTCGATGTGTGAATGAACTAGTGCTAGAACTCTGTGCCCTAAACATTGTCACAGAACATCAAAGGAGAAACAAGCTGAGATTAGAAACATCGCCCTATTACTACACTCCAGTCATATTCTGCTGAAAACAGTAATTTTGGTTAACGTTTGCATAACATATGGTGGAGTCTGCTGAATTATTTACAAGGCATTCAATAGAAAGGTAATTAAGAAGTGTTTGTAGCAAAAAAGATTCAAAATTAGCAAATTGTTCCTCTGCTTCTCTTTCCTTTAATAGCCCTGGAGGCTGGTGTCAAGACTGGCGGTCCAGTGCATGCAACTTGATCCCAGGTAAAAACAATGCATGTGAGTTCACGTGCGTTCACGGTGCGACTGCTGGGACGTGTGGATGGTAGTCTCCAAGCGAGAACGCCTTCCACTAAGCCCAGTCCCTACAACTGGTTATGTGATTAACAGCCTGTAAATCCTCTTACTAACCTGCGTGCCCATGTCTGTGGCTACTGAAATTGTCCCAGAATCAGCCCTTTCCTTCATTCCGTAGATTTCCCCGCACCCCAGACCCGTGGCTTTTGCAGCATGTTTATCGGGACACTCTTCTCAGAGATTGTAGGAGTGAAACCAGCATAAACATCCCAGTTATTGGAAAACTGAGCTGCTGAAGTCGGCCGGCATTTAGTACGCACCTGCTGCCAGGTGTGAACAGGGCTCCGGGCTTGGGGCCTGACGGGGGCGGAGACTCGGTCCCTGCTCTCAGGGAGGGAGGGGGTGGGTCTGCTCATCTTTGTAGCCCCAGGTCCTAACCTGTGACAGACCCCTACTTAATGCTTAATGAACACTGATTGGATAAATGTATACATGACGGGTTCTTTGGCAAGCAAAAGCAACTTTTGACCTCTGGCTATTATAAAGAACAAATAAATCTGGACCCTGAGCCAGGGAGCAGAGTTTCCCGCCAAGTTTGACTGATTCTGCTTCCGAGGTTGATCCCACGGTCCTGCCCCTTCACCAGGTAACCCACGGTCACGAGAAAGACGCACTATCTTTCCACTGCTTCAAGACACTGAGCAGAGCTCTAAGTCAAGGTGAACCATGGCTACTAGGAATCAGGTTGCGGAGTCTCGGGCACAGACAGCCAGCCTCTTGCAGCTCCCATTTCGAGTGAGGTGGACCCACCGTTCTCAGCAGGGACCCTGGGGCTGCAGGTTAAGCCCCAAATGAGAAGGGACACCAGCCTACAGTGAAGGGCTCTTTCTAACTCAGCAGCCCTAGCGACACAGGCACCAGGAGCTCTGACTCAGGATAAGGAACTTTGGGGCAAGGATGTCATGTCACCCCAGGAGGAGACGCAGAGCTTGGCCCTGGGTGAGCGGACACCTTGCAAGAGCCTTGAGAGAATGGAGGGTGGACCCACCACAGCTCGCATCCGCAGGTGGACGGGACTAGGGCATGATGCCCTGAGGAGGTAGAGGACCGGATGAGGTCAGTGTGGGAAGGATGTCCACACTGGTTCAGGGTCAGAGCCTGACAATCCCTCCGGCCGGCGAGGTCTTCAGGGAAGGAGAGAATCCAGGCATGAGTGAGCAACCCACCTCCGGCTCCTATGGGTTTCCTGAGCTGGGAAGCCCCTCCTTGCTGAGAAGTCCTCCCGCCCCTGGTCCTTGTGCCCACACACAGACGGGCGCTAACCAAGGGCCCTTCCAGGATGTTTAGGTCAAGAAGAGACACTGACCAAGGTGTTAAAGTTCAGTCTGAAGCCCAGCCTCTGCGGTTCCAGACCAGCTGGTTCTCCAGCCAAGGGTGCATTCCCTGTAAGGAGAGCTTGGGTGGATGTGGGTCTCATCCTCATCCACTAAGCATGATGGCCTGTGTGACATGCCACAGGGGACAGTATCCCCGACGAGGAAGGGGCTACCATTGCGGGGGGTGGTCTCAGAAGATCTTCACTTTCATCACTTGGTCTATCATACGACACAGAGAAAAATCACTTTTGAACAAATATTTTTATTTCATACCATTTTAACATCAGTGGACTACTTCAGCTCTCAGATATATAATCCAAGGAAATACTGCTACAATTACTCTTGAAACGTTGTGTTCAGTTCATGGAAGAGGAAATTAGGTCCCTGCAAGCCTTCCCTCTGAATGATTCTGTAGTGCTAATAGGTGCAGACTCCCCAAGAGCAATGAAACCTCCTGCTTTCATGCTCAACGTTATGACATGAGGGACAAGAAAGGAATTTCTTGGTGCTATGGACTGAATGTTTGTGTCCCCCCCAAATTTATATGTTGAAACCTAACCCCCAATATGATGGTACCAGGAGGTGGGGCCTTTGGGGGGTGATGAGGTCATGAGGGTGGAGCCACTGTACTGGGATTAGCATCCTTATAAAAGAGACCAGGGAGCTCTCTCACCCCTTCCACCACATGAGGACACAGCAAGAAGACTGAAGTCTGTGAACCAGGAAAAGGCCCGCAGTAGACATTGAATCTGCCAGCACCTTGGCCTCAGACTTCCAGCTTCCAAAACTGTGGGAAATAAACATTTTTTGTTTCAGCCACCCAGTCTCTGGTATTCTTGTTATAGCCATCCGTGCAGGTTAAGACAGTGGGCACGTGAGGTAAGGGATGAAGCAAAAATAAAGGCTGATATTGAGACGGTGCTGTTCCGAGTGCTTTCCATATATTTATTTATCTTCCAAGCAGACCTAGGAGGGTAGTCCTGTTATTAGGGATGGAGTTTGTAGTCTTGTTTAGGTCACAGAAAACAATAGGGACTTGTAGTAGAAAATCAAACCAGGGACTCTTGGTATATCAATTTGTATTCCCAGGAAAATAATATATATATATAATATATATAGGTATATAATTTTAGACTAGAAGTCATAAAGGACTTTAATACATAATTTCTTCAATAATGTGAATGGAAAAGAACTTTAGTTGATAGTTGTTTGGCTTTTAAGTGGAAAGAAATAGGGTGATTGAACAACTTATTTTGAAAGGCCTGGACAACAGTGTTCTTCCCTGTTACCTGGGACACCTGGCCTGCCTGTTATTTTCTTTTGATTTCTAAGGAAACTCTCGTTGTCTTGGGGGACCAGCCCAAGAAGAGAGCAGCCCTCCTGGCTCTGGTCCACACCTGTGACGGTTCATGCACCTGGTGGTTGCTGTGTCAGTATCCTGTGACCTTCAGCTCGCACCCACTGTGACTTCGATGGCAGTGGCTGGGTCGCCAGATGGGAAGCCGGCACAGAACTGCCAAGGAGGATCAAACAGTTTCAACATAAAAGTACTGAGTTAGGTGTTACTATCTGACCTGAACAGAAAAAATGGGCAAATGGACTTCAGATTTTTCCTTTACCTTTTGATTTAAGGGCTGTAACTCTTTTTGCTAATAATAGTTTTGAATTGTCTATGTTCGTTTTCTTATCTTGCAGGGATTTGTTAATGGGTCTTCACTGTCCCAAATAAGAACTTATTCAAGGATGCATTTTTTCCTGGGAAGGCAGGGGACATCCTGCTAAATGTCGTCTAGGAGCAGTGGATGCATTACAAAGATGGGAGCCCATTCTGGGATAAACCAATATTTTTCCTAATGGCACTGCCAAGTAGAGTTGGAGCACAGTGCAGAGTGAAGAAGCAAAGGATACAGGAAATTCTGTTAAAGCACTAGAGAAAGAAAAACTATAACAAGGACTATTTTTTGGCTGCACACAAACATACATAATTTCAAACTATATATATCATGTATATGTATAAGTATATATTATATATGACATATACATTTTATATATATATATATATATATATATGATTTGACCAATTGATGTTTGGCTTTCTGGTTGGAAGATGGGATTTTATTTGCTTATATTGTGTTTTCGTTCTTTACAGTGATTCTACAAAAAAAAAAAAAAAAAGCTGCTACCTCAAACTTAATGGTTAAAGCAAGTATTGTCCTTTGTTCATGAGTTTGTATGTTGTGAATTCAGGAGGGGCTCAGCTGGGAGATTTGTCTCTGATCCACGTGGCTTTACTGGCCTGTCTGGATGGTAATACCCACCTCCAAGGTGGCATCATCCCTGGGTCCACCCCCTGGTGCCCCTTGGCTCCTCTCTCCAGGTGGAGTTTCAGCCTCCAGCCTCTTTCTCAGCTAAAGTTCCTCATCTGAAGTACAAAGTGCAGAATACAATTTGAATGGCCTTTTTCTTAATCCCCTGAGAATGATACAAAGCTAGTCCTTCCTCTTTAAGGTGCATATAGGCAAAAATAGGTTGTGTTACATTTCATGGCCATCTTAGAGTGCTAGGGCTTCACTGCTTTATGGAACCCCAGTTGAGAAAGGACGTTCCCTCCACACCGAAGCTTGGGTTTCCTACAATGTGGCAGCTTCTAGGAGGGCAGACCTCTTATATGGCTACTTGAGGCTTCAAGAAACTGAGGCAGGAGCTTCCAACCCCCTTCAAGTCTGTGCCTAGAACTGGCACCGTGTCTCCTGTGCCACACGGTACTGGTCTAGGGGGCGATAAACCAGCTCAGATTTATGGGGTGATATACAGACCCTACCCCTTGATGGAAACAGTGTCAAAGAATCTGTGTTTCTGTTTAGTCTGCTGCACATTCATGCTTCAGATAATAAAAAGAGCAAAACTTTGTGATGATCTACTTATTTACATGCTACATATGACTGAGGTTGTTCACATCAGAAAGTGTTATAACTTTTATGATTATCTTTATCACCATCATGTTGGTGAGGCCCAGTGGGCTCCAGGGCTAAGGAATATTTCCTTGTCCTTCTCCAATCCTTACTTTTGAATAACACAAATGACTAGAGGAAAAGCAAGGAGAAATTTAGAAGCTGGTTTCATTACCAACAATTAACAAAGAAGTCTACTCAGCATATAGAACCAATGTTCAATCAGGTCAAATGAAAAACTCCATGTCTGTAAAAGATCTACTAAATATATGACTGAATAATAGAAGAATAAATGCAGATTCATTCTTGGAAATATGTTTTATAAAACCTTTGATTAAGGTACCACAATTCCCATTAGATTTACTGCTGTGGAGAACATGTTCAAAGCACTTGATAATCAGCCCAGTTTAACCACTTTCCTTCATACACCTGGCTTATAGTGTACAAATTCTATTTTGTACAAATAGAATAGAATTCCAGACGGCATCTGTGTAAAGTTATCTTTAAAACAATTAAATTTTACTTTAGCTGCTTGGCTATAAATCACAGCCTGACTTTTAGACGCTCAGGACATAAGATGCCACAGGGTGAGAAAGCCAAACATACATGCAGTACAACCCCATGCGGTATTCATCATCCACTCCCAGAGGACGCACAGAGGTCAGGCGGTGCGAACACAGAGCAAAGTCAGGCCACAAACATTTAACCTGTAAGTAGCTGAGGAGGCCCCTTGGCTGTGGGGGAAGCTGGATTGCTATAGAAAAAATGAAGAGGGTGCCCCGGTAGTAATGAGCACACCCAGTTCCCAGACCTTGATTTCTAAAACCTTCTCCAATAAAAGAAAACAGGGCTTTTTGGAGAAATGGCTGATTCTTGGACTAAGACTGGAAATATTCATGATGAACCTGGAACAACTTGTAGCATCAGAAAGTCACACACACACACACACACACACACACACACGAAAGGACTGGGGACACGTGAACAGAATACAGGAGACAACCTGAAAGAGCTTGCAAAGCTGAACAGGGCTGGGCTGTCTGAGCAGCAAGATAAATAACATAATATTGGATTATAAACCAAAGAATAAAAGAAACATTCATGCTCCATACTGTTGAAAGTAAAGCATTGAATAAATAACTAAATAAATGAGGGTGAAGAGGCACACCTTTCCTATGGAAATATTGGAATAGTTTATGTAGATACTCTGCCCACGATGACATGTCACCCGCCTTCTCCCTCCTGGGGTGTGGGTGCCATTGTTGACTTGTTTCCAAAGAGCACAATAGGAAAATGGGGAAAAAAGATACTTTATAGAAACCTGACAAACACAGCTACTGTCAGCTTATCAAGTTAACATCATCGATGATGAAACATATAACAGCATGTACCCTGGAGAGGGTATGATGAGAATGTCATTTTACCCCTATGGTTTTCCCTCCCCAAGTTCATACCCCTGTCTAACCACAGGTAAATACTATAAGAGCCCAAGTTGGGAGACATTCTATAAAATACCTCATCAATACTCTCCAAACTTCTCAATGTCATCAGAAAACAAGGAAAGTCTAGGAAACTGTCACACACTAGAGGAAGGTAAGAAAATTGGACAAGTAAATGGAATGTGGCCTCTGACTGGGATCTCAAGACAGAAAAAGGACAATAGAGAAGAACGAGTGATATCCTGGTAAAGCGTGGAGTTTGGTGCATAGTAACCCAGCAACGTTGGTTTATCAGTTGTGTCAAATGTACGACAATGGAAGGGAAATGGGGTGGAGGGATGCAAGGACTTTACTATGTTTGAAGCTTTCCTGTGAGTCTTAACATATTCTAAGAAGTTCATTTAAAGTGTATAAAACACAAAGTCTTCATTGCAATTCTCAAACTAGCTCTCCTTCTGAATTATCCTGCTCCCTGAGATGGACCCCCTCCAGGCTGCATGGCTGACATTCAAAGCAAGGCTGTGTCTGGAGGATTAGGGCCAGTATTGCAGGATCGCACTCCTCAGACACAAAATAGCACTGCAACATTGTTACCTCTGAGCGTTGCTACAGGAAAGACAAAAGGCATCAGTCCACTCCCGCCTGTCCGTGAAACGCACTTTCAAGGATATTTATCTAACAGGGCGTGCAACTGAGTGCTGAGTTTGTGTAATCCCAGGACAGGGCACAAAGAGCTAGTTGATGTTATTGTCATAAAAGGTAGAGGCAGGGCTTCCCTGGTGGCGCAGTGGCTGAGAGTCCGCCTGCCGATGCAGGGAACGTGGGTCCGTGCCCCGGTCCGGGATGATCCCACGTGCCGCGGAGCGGCTGAGCCTGCGTGTCCGGAGCTTGTGCTCCGCAACGGGAGAGGCCACAACAGTGAGAGGCCCGTGTACCGCAAAAATAAAATAAACTAAAATAAAAACTGTAGAGGCAAATGAGAGTAAGAGCCTTACAGAATTGTGGATCTGGGAGAACAACTCCTACCGGCAGGTGGCAGAAAACTTACCACAAGATACAAAATACTTGCTTTCAATAGGAGCCATTATTGTTCACTAAAGTCTAGGGGTGGGGTTGCAGACTGAAGCTAACTTTTACACTGTTTGTTCTATTTGTATAAAGCTCTCCTCAGACAAATAAACGAGACCTGGGCATTTGCCAGAGTGAAGCCAAGGGAGCTTTTTATGAATAGAGTCGAGTTTTACAGCAAAGAACATTCTTTCCAGGTGAGCTATAGGAGAAATCCTTTCTCTAAGTACTGAAGGATTAACGAATAATTAAATGCTCCTAAGCTCCAGTCTTGTCTGGTCTCACTGTCGCAATTTGAATTTAACTGCTCCCCCAACACACACAGTCACACACACACACTCACACACTCTCTCTCTCTCTCTCTCTCTCACACACACACACACACACACACACACACACATCCCAGTGCTGGACTGTGGTCCCGGCCAGGTTACTGCTACCTTCTCAGGGCACGACTGTGGAGCTCGGGGTGTGTAGGAAGATGCAGGAAGAGAAGGTGGTGACCTCACGTCTTCTTCTGGAAAGCCAGGCAGTGATGAGGAAGCCCCGGACCTACCGGGGCCCAATCGGAAGATGGACCCACACCAGTTACTCCCAGGGAGGATGTGCCATGAAGAATGTTCACGGGGCAAGTGGGAGGTACCAAGAGAGCGTTCTGCTGGCCTGTGCTCTCAGTGGGAGGCAGCCACACTCCCAGGGGCTGGGGACCAACAGAAGGACCTGAATGATTAGCGTCCACAAACCTGGGGGAAGCCCCACAGCGTGGAAACTCAGACGTCCAAGGAGGCGGCGCTGCCCAGCCAGTGTTGTTGGGACTGGGGTCACCTTGAGGCTGATTCGAGACACTGGGACCTGCTGAGGTCACTGGAACAATCTATACCCCCCAGGGGACCAAGCGAGGCTAGGGTCACACAGAAGGGAACGGGAGACCACCAGGAAGAGATGCCGGGGTCAGCGGCCATGCCTCATCCAGGCGCCCTCCCTCTGGGCCCCCTTTGGGTGGCAGATCGAGCTTCCTGGGGTAGCTGGTCCAGGAGAGACAGGAGCAGAGCCTGGGGTCACCCCCAGCCAGAACCAGCCTCTCCCACCATGCACTTGGATAGCTGATGGTGGGGCGATGGGCAACAGGCCCACTCAGCAAACCAGGAGGCCAAGGCCACCAGACCCTTCAACAAAGCAGTTCCCAGAAAGAGAAAGAAGTAAATGACCTCAAATGAATTTTCCTCATTTTTGGGTGTTTCTGAGTGAGTTGCATTGTAAATTCACTGAAAGGCCTTCTTTACAGTCTTGAAAGACATCGTAGCTGTCGTGCTGATTCCATTTCCTTATAAGGATATTGAAGTACAGATTCCACATCACACGGTGATGGTACCGTGGTGTCAGTGTCCGAGAGGTAGTCCCTGTAATAGTTACAAACCACCATGAAATACTTGCATTTATTAAGTCAGAATTGTTTTGTGCACGGGTGGAACTCACTATTGTAACTTGTTGTTTAAGATGCATTTCTGAAACCAGGCAAGTCCACCTGTCTCCTCATTGAAGCCCACGGTGCTTCCAGCAGCTTCCCCAGGGAAGGCCGGCAGGGTGAACTACCTCACGTCATAAACACAGTTCTATTCACATGCTCTGCTTATGTCGATCCATGCAATAAAGCAGGATAGGTCTTAGAACACGAGCTCACATGCAATTTCCCATCACAATGGCATTTGTCACGTGGTCCCCAGAAAGACGTCTGGATAATGAGGGGCAAAGGAGGGGGTCCCCTTATTGTGGTTCTGAAACCCTAAGCCTCGGCCCACCGGAAACCAGAGCCCAGGCTGACCGACACAGAGGCCTGATTCCCTTCTAAATCGAAGCTCCGGGTCTAAAAACATGTGATGGAGGTGGTCTTTCTGCTCTGAGGGTGGCTGGGTATCGAGGTCACTGCATTTACAGCCATTGGAAGAAGAAAGGAAAGAGGAAATGGCCGAGCACACCTTTTGGGCCCAAGCACCACATCCCCCCACTGCCAGCCCCGCCCAACGCCGTCTGTCAACCTCATTAAGTGTCGGGGAAGCACCTGAAATGGACCATTGACGAGGGGCACTTCAAGTGTGGAAAGCCTCTCCACGACGTGAAGTCTACTCGTCACTGCAGGACAGTCCCGCTCTGTGACAGTGACTCCGGCAGTGGCCAACCCCGTGGAAGACGCTGTCACGGTGGGTCAGCGGGACTCCATGTGGCTTTTGTTTTTCCTTCCCTTTGGGAACAACTTGCTAACTCAGGAGGCATTTTCCTCCACATTCCTTTCTTTTTTTTAAATTCAAGTCCTTTTGAAATGGGCAAAGCACACACTGTTCTTTTTTACAGGTGAGAAAACTGAGGAAGGATAACTTGCCCAAGGTCCCACAGATGTCGGGAGCACAGAAACTCTGAGCTCACCTCAAGATGAAGGCTCACAGTTCTGCTGTTTCCACCTGCTAGTCTGAGATTTACATGAAGGGAATCCAGTTGTGTTTTATTTTTAAAGAGTTTCTTCAAATATGAATCGCTTGATAAAGGCATGTGCACATATCTACACACATACCTCATGTACATACATACGTGTGTGTGTCTGGGGTCCAGCACCATCTGCTGAAGGGCAGCACAGGCCAGAGCGGGCTCGCGGGGGAGATGAGAGCAGGTGCAGAACGGTGAGGCCTGCGTGGGGGGCAGCCCCATCAGGTCAAAGTCAGCCCCCAAGTGCCCGGCGTGGACTCCACTGCAAGCCTTAACCAGCCAGGGCAGGCCCACAAGCAGGTGTCATGTTCTTCCCAAGCTCAAAAGTTAAAAAGAGGAGCCATGATATTTTCACTTAAAATTCAGAGGATGCTGTAACAGAATTTTTGGGTTTTTTTAAGGAAGAAGTGTCCAGCTCCAGCTGCAGTCTTTCCTGTATCTTAGGTGTTATATTCAGAGTGAAATCCTAAACACGAGGTCAGGACACTGAGTGCCCATCACACAGGGGAAGATGCAGGGGTCCGGCTGCCAGGACCCTATCCCGCCCTCATTTTGGCAGCCTCAGCTCGGTGTCTGAGCTGCCCCCCCTAGACTGGGGGGCCTTCAGCTTCTTATTTACACGAAGACAGACTCTTTAGTCACCAAATGGCCTGTTCGGGAATTTTCTTTTTGGGGATCCTTAATTGGCCCCGGGGTTGAATTGTCTTGACTGTAACTGAGGGCCCCCCGCCCCCTGTCAGCAGTGTATTTTCGGGGCTCCATTACACACAGCTGAGGTGGCTCTGTTTTTAGTAACATGTAATTAGTGTAACCATAAAACCCTCAGAAAACGGCATTCAGAGCTTCAAAGAAGATGGAGAGTTTTTGGCAGAAGAAAGTTATTTTAACAGATGATGCCGGGAGTCTATTCTTAGGGCAGACCTTTCTGCAGCTCCAAGCCCTCTCCTGACACGTGTCACCGTGTCGACAGATCTTCTGACACCATGTTCTCCGCCCATCAACACATGCCACCGAAACACAAGGGCAGCGACACTCACACTTCTGAGCCTGGGGCAGGCGATGTCATATCCCTCCTCCTCTGAGGGCACCCCCTCCTTCAGGCACTGGCCCTGAGTGGTTAAATACCCACATCTGCCCATGCTGGTCATAGAAGAAGGTTGACACAGTAGCACCCACTTCACCAGGAGCGCCTTGGAGCCTCTGAATGAGTGTGGCCCAAACTCAACCCAGGGGATGTGGCATTTCCTGTGGACCTCAGTGGAGGTCCAGGTGATCCTGCAGGGTGGAGCTGAGATCTGGGGCTACATCCCGGCCTCCTGCTGGGGCTGGTGCTCTCAGAGCCTCAGAGAGGACTTAGTAAGTGACGAGATGGTCAGATCCCACCAGGGCTTTTCTTCTGTTTGGAAGCATTTCCATCACAAGGTCCACGGTTTCCAAAGGCAAATCTTTTGACGGGGAGGCTCAGGGAGATTGCACCTGAGAAGCGGGGATGCACAGAGAGGGAGCCTTTCTCAGGGTCCTCAGTGGAGGGTGGGGAGACACTCACTCAGGGAAGGGTCCTTGGGTCACACGTGTGGACCAGGAAGGGCACCTTGAGCTGTGATGTCTCGCCTGCAGACTGTGCTTATGTTGGCTCAATGGGAATTTCATTCCCTTTTAGCTGTCTCTTGGTATTCTCTATTTACTTTTCAGATGGGTTTAAGACAAAGGAAAGATCTGTCCTGGATACACCATGTGGTTTTGAATAAACAGACCATTTTTAAAAGTCAGTAAACTAGGAGTCAGAGTGAGCTCTGAAAGGGACTTCTGTGAGCGCTCAGCACAGACTAAGTTATAATTTATTCTTTTCTTCTGCACACACTTCTCGAATACATTTTCATCCCTTGCTTGTTTTGTTTTTAAAATGGCATCGGAAGCACACTGGTGTTTCCTTTTTTGCTTCCCCTCCAATCGAGGCACAATCATTCCTAACAGCTTTGCCATCCCCAGCTCCCCAACAAGGAAGTGGCCAGGAGGACCTCAGGGAAGGTCCCAGAGCAAGTCACTGGCGCGGAGTTCCTGGGAAGATGCTGTGGATGCCTGGGCGGAGGCCCAGGCCGGCCTGAGCCTGGAGGGCCCGTCTCCCTCCACGTGACCCTGCACTTCACACTGCCACCACAGCCCTGATGTCCACCTGGCCCCCAGCTCTCTCCTGTGAGCCTCTCCTGTCTGATTGCTCTTCAAGGCTCTCTGAAATTTCCGGGCCTGCCTTTCTGTGATCTACATTTCACAACCCATCCCTTTCTTGAGCATGAACCACCGTAACACGCACTTGGCTTGCATGCATGCAGCATAAACACTGAGCCCCGTTCACCCAGAGCTCCAGGGGCTCATGTTTTGTTTGTTAATCACACACTAACTTTTCTGAGGTCTGAAAAGTAACAGGAGCCAGAGGGCCTGGATGTCCTAGGGGCTTCCATCCTGGGACGCAGAATATCCCCACGTTTGCAAATACATTTGTGGGAATGTAACCCTCTTGCTTTCCTTATTTGTAGACAGGATCTTTCAAAGTCGGCGGTTATGAAGTATGCTGATTTAGGGATGTGCTGGATGCTCAGTAAATTCTTATTTGATTGCAAAGTAGCCCACTTGAATGCCTTTAAGTGTGTATGATATAATCATATTTTGATTCTGAAAAATCTTAGATTTATTTTTTTAAGAGTTCAGTAACTTGGGAGAAAGGCAAGCCATACCGGCATCAGGAAACATCTATTGTCTTGGTCAAGGTTCCCCAGAGAAAAAGAACCAGTAGGAAGCTGAGAGGTTCCAAGCTCTGCAGTTGGCAAGCTGGTCACCCAGGAGAGCCAATTATGTAAGTCTCAGTCTGAGTCCCAGTGTGAAGGCAGGAGAGGACCCATGTCCCAGCTCAAAGACAGTCAGGCAGAGAGAGACAGAAAGAGCAAATCCCCACTTACTCAGCCTTTTTTTTCTATTCAGGCCTTCAACTGATTGGATGGGGCCCACTCACATTGGGAAGGACAATCTGCTTTCCTCAGCCTAAGAATCCAAAGGCTAATCTCATCCAGAGTCACCTTCACCCAGAGTCATGTTTGACTAAATATCAGGGTGCAAGATGACACATAAAATAACCATCACATTTCTCAAGTCCTTAGCTTGATCTGAACTAAACCCTAGAACTACAGAAGGTTAGGCTTAATCTTTGACCTCGAAGGAGAAAAACACCAAAACCGGACTGCAGTGCAGAGAAGCAACCACGTATGTGTAGAGGGCAGGGATGGGGAGACACCCTCTGCAAGCACTTCCCAGACCATGGACTTGGTCTGGACTCTAAAGGGGGCAAGGAGTGGGTACAGGAAGCTGTGGAAACAGCAGGGATAAAGCATGGCTTTCACAGATGACCTGTAGGATTATCCTCTGTGACTAGCATAGAGCAAGGCACCTGTCGGGTTGAGTGAGAGCCGACTTACTGCCTGGAGGTTCTCAGTAGGAAAGTGGGATGGCACAGCACAAAGAAGGAAAAGGAATCCCACAGGAACTGGTCAGACAGTATCTGGACTGCTTTGTACTTAGAGATAACATTCACAAAGGATGGTGATGAATGGGAACATAGGAGAGGAGACGACCGGAAGGGTGAGAAGCCTCGGAACAGTCACGATAATTGTATGTCACTATAATACATCTCACATTATGCACCACTATATTTTCCCAAACAGTCCTTTATTCTGAAATACTAGAAAACATGATCTCCCTTTTGAAGAGGAGAGAAAACAGATACAAGAAAGTTAAGTGTCCTGCCTCCCACTGCAGCCCTAATACATCATGAATTCATTCACAGGATCAGAGATGTTTAACTTCTGAACTGAGAGTGAAATATTTTAAGAAAGAAGAGCAGAACAGATCAAATCCATATTGTTCCCCAAAAGAGAAGTATTACCAGTAAGTAGAAGTAACAGGGGAGCAAATGTTGGCATAATGTAAGAAAAGATTTGAATCAGTTAGAATCCTTTAGAATCACATGGGCTGTTTCAGAATGGCTCCTGGAAATACCCCAGCTGTGCTGGGTGTATGAGAGCGAGGTTCTCCCATCAGGAAGGAAGGAGGATGGTGAGATGCTAAGGGAATGGAAAAGGTATCTTTGAACTCAAAACAAGAAGGAATCAAGGATCCCCGAGTCAATTAGGAATGAGAGGATTGCAAAGGCATCACATTTCAGGTTGAAGTTAGGCTGGAGGAGAAGATGGTGGGGCGAGTGGATATTCCTGCAGCCACTGCAGACGGTCCTGCTGTCTTCCATGTGCGCATGGGCTGTGAGGGCTGCGTCCTCTTGTCCAGTTCTCGTTCTCTAGGTCCAACCCTGAGGACCTGGCTTACTGGCAAGCACATCCTGTAGGTGTCTCCATTGGAATTGCTTTAAGATAATTGTTTACTAATAATAAAAAGAGAAAATGGGACCTCATATGCATCTGTTTATTCTAATTCTGAAGGAAAGTAGTAGTAAATGAAGCACTCGACCCCGTGCACAATCTCTCCAGCATGACAGGTAAAAGATGTTTCGAAAAGAGGAGCATAAAAGAAAAAGGAAAATGGAGATGAGACAATGTTGAAAAATATAGGAACTAAAAATAAACAGATTAGCAGCACTGACGTGGCCCACTCAGCTGAAATCTAGGTAAGTGATGGGTGAGCCAGGTTGTGAGGAACCAGGAGAGGAGATGGCCAGAGACCCCCAGAGGTGCCACAGTGGAGGTGGCCTTGTTGTTTTTCTGGAAGAGGGTTGCGGGGGTTGGTGGTGGCTGAACACAAGAGGGAAGATGCAAAGTGCAGTTGGGAAGCAGCCGGACTCCAAGAATCCACTCTCCACGGAGCAGCTAAGTTAAATTCTCCCCTTGCTGGCACAGCCTGGAGGCATGTTGTCTGGGAGGGTCCACTGCAGGCCTGTGTGACAGGCTGCATCTCGGGGGTGTCATACTGAGAGCAGTGGCATTGAGTAGAAGCCCAGGTCATGGAGTGATCCCTGGCCCTTCCTCCCTCGGCTACCAGTAGCCAGACCCCCATGCTCTGGGGGGAGACACTGCAAGATACTTCTGTATCTTCACTCAATTCCTTGGCAATGTCTTCCCATCTCCCAGGCTTAAATTTTGTCCATACCCAATGAACCTCATGTTTGCATCCCGGCTTGACCTACCATCATCCTCCTTCACGCTCGACATCCCCGCTTCGATGTTTAACAGGTGTCTCAAGCTTAGCACATCCAAAATTGAATTCCTGAACATCGCACCCAAACCCGCAAGAGCCACAGTCGTCCCAATTCAGTCAGCATCCACCCTGCCTCTCAGTTGCTCAGGCCAAAGCCTTTGGAATTGATCTTGACTTTTCTTTTCCTCTTGCGTTATAGCTCATTGATTGGGAAGACTCCTTGGCTCAAGGTTCAATGTCATCTGGACTATCGTCACTTCTTTCCGTTCCCTCTGCTGCCCTTGGTCTGCGTGACCATTGTCTCCACCTGGACCCCTTCTGCTGCCCACCACAGTCTGACCCGTGGGAGAACTTACATCAGATCTGTCTCTCTCTACTCAAACCCCCAAAATGGCCCCCTTCCACCCAGGGTGAATGTTAAGTCTTCACAGGGGTCCGAAGCCCCACGTGGTCTCTGGCATCATCTCCTGTCTCCACTACCCTCATCACTCTGCTCCAGCGACACAGGTCACCTTGATGTCCTCAACACACTAGGCACCCTCCCTCCTCATGGTCTTTGCATCACTCTTTTCTTGACCTGGGTTTCTTTGCCCACACATGTCTCTGGACTAATTTCCTCACTTCATTCAAATTTTTGTGCAAATTTTACCTTCTAAGGGACTCCTAACTGGCCATTTCTTTATTGTGGTACCCACTCTCCATCACACACCCTCCACCCATCCTGCCTCGCTATCTATGTTTCCACAGCACCTTCAAACAGATGCTATAATTTACTATGCATCATGTTTATTGGTCAGGGGTTTCTGTCTTTTGTTCATTGACATATTCCCAGTGTCTAGAACATGGCCTGCCACACAAGGATTCAAAAATACCTGTGGGATGAATGATGACTTATCCTGGAAGCACCCCGTCCACAGGTATCTTAAAATCTGGCACCTCATTTCTTGGATATGTCTGTGGGTCACATTTTTAAAAATATACAAATGTTCTAAAATTTAAGTTGAACTCAAATGTTTCCTCCCCCTCTATAGTTGAATGTGGTTTGGAGAAAATTTCAGATGCAGGTGGCCCCAGGGGTTACAAGCTGGTATATAGCCTGGGTACATCACTACTGCAAGCGACTCTACGACCAGAAATATGGGGAGTCTAAGTATTTAACATAACAGTTACCTTGCCTTTTTAAGATGCTCTTCTACTGAAAGGATTACTCCTATCCACGTTGAGAGAGAATACTGTTCAATAAAAGAAAATGTGCTTTATTAATGCTTAGAAAGGCAGAAAGAAATAAAGACACGGACCTCAAGATTCTTTTCTCCTGCTCTTCACGTCTTAAATTAATGGGCTCCAGCCTGGTGTCTGCTTGGCGTTGCCATACCTTAAAGCGACCACAGGCCACCAAGACATCCTGTAACACAGGCAATAGGGTCAGACAACAGACACGCTGTGGTAACAGACGTGGCCTGGAGCATAGCTCAGATTCCACGAATTACTTATTGTCACCAACAGAAGTTGTGGGGAGTCACCCAGTACCAGAGACCCAGGGAAACCAGTTGTTGATGGGAGATATAAAATACATAGCCCCTCCCCGGGGTTTAGCACACAAGATAGGAATTTGTTTGTTTGTTTGTTTTTTATTTGTGGTGTGGAGATTAATTGGTTAGGAGGACAAAATGGCAGGTTAAACAAGAATTTTTTTTTTCCCAATAACCTTTGACTTTAAGATGTAGGAAAAATCTCATTTTAGGGGTTTAGTGCCAGCAGAAACAAGAAAGGGGCTGATAGACAGCAGAGGCATCAAAGATTGACTGAGACGTCCTTCTGCCAGATCTTCTTCTCCATCACCCTAGGGATCACTTTTTCTAGGGGGAAACGAGATTTTGCTTTCTACGGCAGACAGTAGCTCTGCAGCTTTATGAAGAAAAAAGGGATTTCAATATCCACTGTTGCTCTTGTGTATTTCTTACAACATCCAAGAAAATAACTTCCAAAAGAGGGGAAAAGAATAAAGAAATTGATACAGGCTACATTCCACGTGAAGGGAAATTAAGAATGATCACCCTTTGTGACTTTTTACTGATACGGTTTGCTCTGGA
Source organism: Monodon monoceros (assembly GCF_005190385.1). NCBI lineage: Eukaryota > Metazoa > Chordata > Mammalia > Artiodactyla > Monodontidae > Monodon > Monodon monoceros. Next base: position 3,767,779 of record NW_021703768.1, on the reverse strand, counting down.
AGTTTCCTTCACACCAGCCAATAGCTCAGATTTGCATTCCCTTTGGATTAGATCTGCAGCAAGTTCCACGGTGCGTTTTCGATGAGAAATATTTCAGAACTACAATTGTCAAGGGGCCACAGCACGTGCACACAGAGACACACAGACGCACACACATACGTACACAGTCAAAAGGGCATTTCTGACCTCGTGGTTCAAGCCCCAACCTTTTCAGGTTTGGAAACTGAGTCCCAGAGACTGATGATAGGTAAACAGCCGCATTGCTATTTAGAGGCAGGACAAGCAGGGAGACCCAGGTCTCCTCATTCATTGTCACATTTCATGTATATTTACAGAAGCCAGAACAGTTCGTGCATTTTTATTCTTTTCAGTACTTCCGTGAGCCGAAAGTTCTGCTGCTCACATCGGGAGCATCGTCCTATCAACCCCACAGCCCTCTCTCAAGCAGGGGGCGTCATGCCCCATTTCAGATGATGCTCGGAAGGGAAAGTCTCTTGCCCAAGAGTCCTTAGCTTCTGATTCCTAACAGGGACTCAGCTCTGCCTCACTGCACTGCATCCCTGACTCTTATCTCTAAATCTGCCCGCTGACGTCTTTGCTAGTATGTACGCACCTATTGTATCTGGAAAATAACGTGCCGTTTTTCCTTATTGAAATAGAAATTCATTTCCTAAATGCCTATTTGATTTTAAGCTTTATTAGTTAGAGGCAATTTAAATATTTTGGTTGGTCTACAGCCATACCACTCTAAACCTGCCCTATCTCCTCTGATTGCGGAAGATAGGCAGGGTCAGGCCTGGTTAGTACTCGGATGGGAGACTGCCTGGGAATACAGGGTGCTGTAGGCTTAAAATAAAGGTAAAATATTTAGAATAAATTGACAAGCTGAAATTCCAAGAAGTATTAATTTTATTTATTAACCATCACCAGATACAAACGTAACATATTCCAAGGTAGGATCACATTTCCCACCAAAAGATCTAAACACCTTTACTAAACTCGTGTTTCTTGAGCCATGAACTTTTCAATGATGCCAAGGCTATGGGAACATGTATGCTTACATTTGAAGTGATACAAGGTACAACTTGTATACATCCAAATTCTGAAACATTTCTATGATGAAACAGAAATCAGTCTATCTGGCATCCTGACTGTGCTACTTAAAGGAACCAGAGCTCCTTGGAGGAATGGCTGCATCCAGGTCTGGGGTAAGACATGAGCCTGAGAAGTCTTTCGTGGGGAGAAGAGGATGCCATACTAGGATCAGGTCCAGAGGACACAAGAGCCAACTTGAGGAAGCTCCCAGCTGGCTGCAGATGGACAATTTTGACATCCAGTGATGCTGGCGCTTGGTCTTGCTAACCCCATCCTTCCTATCCCAGCTCCTCCATGAAATTACAAGCGTCCATAAGTTCCTCTGTGCCCGCAGTGTGCCTGAGCCTCCCTGAACTGTGCTCATTGCTATGTTCTTTCTTCCCACCGTGAAACTCCAGTTGGATAAGAATAGGAGCTGATTCTTATTTGTCCTGGATCCTCCAGTTCCCAGGAGAGTAAGTTGCTTATATTACAGGCTTGATGAATTTTAAGGATCAATCTGCTGTTTGAACGTGGGTCTCCATGACTTGGAGGCCGAGATGACAGTGGGTCATAATTACAGGATAGACTCGGGACCAGTAGCTCCCTCTTACGAAGAATTTTTTCATGCATTCATAGACTGCCTCATAGTCACCAGTTGCAAACATACTGTTAACTTTTGTCTGCCACTTACTGTCAAGTACAAAAAAAAAAAAAAAGATGTTTTAGCTAACGTGAAAATTGTATGTTTTGGGGGTCTTCACAGGATTTTGAGAAGGCTGTTGAGGGTTTCTGGGCGGGGAGCTGGCTACTCAGGGACACAGACCAGCATACTATATCCATCGTCATACTTGGGGTGATATTGTTGACATTCATAGAGGTATGCCATGATAAAGTGGACTGCAGAACATTTGCCAATCACAGATGTCAATAGGCTACAGCCAAGAATTTAAGTAAAAGTGACCCTGGGTGTTTTTAGCTGAAAGAGGAAAAATCAAAGCAAAGCAAGTTTGAGTAACCTCAGTTGTACAAACTCTCTGCCTGGCGAGGGCTAAGAGTTGGAAGGGTGGCAGGGAAGGTACCAAACTCAGGATAGGTGGAGACTGTGGTTGGTTTTAAGCTTCTACCAAACATTTAGTGGTTGAAAACATCACTAAAGAGGCAATTTCATTTTTGTTTCCCTCAAACCTCAACCATCTGAGGTCTGTTATGCAGACCCAGCCACAATTATTAAGTCCATCCTCAGATATATATATTTTTTCAAAGCAAATACATTTAAGCTTCTCTCAAGGGGATTTATGTTCAAATCTTGTATCACTTTGGGCTCTCTTCTGGAACTCCCTAAGCGCTCCGTGTTCTGCTCATTTTTCCTCATTCTATTATAACTGTCAAACTCAACTCTCTCATAAGTAGTTGTGACAGTAAAAAAAGGAAAGAAAAACCCTTCAAGATTCAGAGCATCAAAGCTGACGCCTCTCAGGTTATATCTTCAAGAGCCTGGCAGCAGGGCAATCTTTGTGTTAAACAACCAAAAATGTGACATTTAAGTAGGGACAGATGCCTAACTTTATGGTATAATAAATGCTGGGTAACACTGTTCCAAATCTGCAGCGCACACAAGTAGCATTCGAGATCAATTTTCCCAATGATCCCTAATTCTTTCATGACAATACATCACTTTACTGATGACCCTAACAAAAGCGGTTCGCTGCCCTCGTATCACACAAACCCCGGAGGCGAACAAAATGATTTCATGCATAATACAAACAGCCATTTAGAAAAATAAAATAAAATCACGGAAAATCATGGTGGAGAAACAGCCACAATTGAGGCTAATAACTTCCATCCACGGAAATATTTTTCTAATCCAGGATAACTCACAAAGAGTAAAAAGCCAGATTGATGTGGGAACCGTAACAACCAACAGAGATAATAATTCACGTTCAGAGCTCATGGCTCTCTGCCCCAGACCCCATGTTTGTAAAGAGATGGTTGTGAGAAAATGACACCAGGCACAACCAAAATTATGAGGCACAAGTCAAGCCCAAAGTTAATAATCGCCTCGTCCACACATTCACAGCGACATCCTCCAGTCCTATAGCTGTCGGCCAACATGGCCAGTCTATTGCGTGAAAATAGCAAATTAAAGCGACATCCTTCACTTTGCCCCTTGAACTACTTAATGAACCAATGACTATTGGATGAAAGTGTGTGACAAATCCAAGAAAGCAAATAAGGAGAGGGCAGGAGTGTCTGAACTGAAAATCAAAATGTTGGACTGACCACAAGAGAGACATAGCCAAGCTTTTATTTTATTTGACATCATGCTTTGATCTTAAGTGCGTAGAATCTGAATATTCTAAAGAGACAATTTTTGCCAGAACAATGAGCGTGGGAAGGATGGAGACAGGAAGCACAGCAACTCTGTAAGAAATTCCCCTGGGTAACAACTTCTTGAGAAAAGTAAGATCGTTTCACATCATTTTATTCACTGAGTTTTTGCTACCTGTGTGACTTATACCACACGGGTAATACCCACCCTTTCTTCCTCTCCCTGATAGAGATAAATGCTCCATTGTTTATAGTTCTATCAGATTAAAATGTATCATTATTTTTAATATTCAGCAAGAAAATTAGTACCCATTTCTAGAACCAAATACCAGCTGGGGAGTGGGAAAGGAGAAGGGAGAGTGTGCAAAGGCACTGTTTGCAAGGACTTTGGTTCCTTGGTGTGTCTGGCCCCCCTCATCCTAAGTGGTCTCTCCTTCTCCAGGATGCAGAAATTCTTGATGCTTTCTTTCAGCAGTGATGTTTCTGATAACAAGATGCTTTGTCAGATAATTTCTAGAACACCTTCATGTTCCTCCTTAGAAGCAACTTGTGATACACCTGATGTAACCTCCAATAGGGTCACAGTAAACAGCCCATCTGCTTTCAAAAAAAGGTTAACAAATCAAAAATGTAGGATTCCCTCACATTTCCAGTGTACAAGAGTGTTAGCTCTTTGGAAAGTGACTCGCTTCACACAACCTAACACAAGAGACCCAAGGATGACAATAACAAGGATGCTCTCTGAGGCTTATATGCCTTCAGAAATCCACACTAAGCTGTAAGATAAAGGGATTTGCTTCGCTTTGTTTTTACACTGTTCTATTTCCCAGTAGCAAGTGTATAAACCTTGGGTCTTTTTGTACTGGTTCCTGCCGATCCAAAATGATGGCAGGAAAGGATAGGGACGGTCTCGATGTTCTTAAAGAAATTCTCCTTGTGTGGAAAGCATTTATGTGGAGCAGAAATGCAAGGGGTGGGGCCGTTCCTCCTGAGAGGGGAATTTGCAGGAACTGACACAAGCACCTTTGGCAAGAAAGCAGCCCAACTCAGCACAAGGGCGAGGATGGAAGGGGACTGTGCCTGGACCACAGAAGACCAGCTCAGGTGTGCCCCATGGTGGCGTACGGTGATCACCATCACTATCGAGTATCTTCCAAAGAACGATGCAGCATGTGCTATGCTCTTCCGACCACAGCCCCGGTCGCTCTGGACAGAGATGCTCGGATGTCCACCCACCCCCCGGACAGCAGGCACAGACAGAAGTGACAGTGTGACCCCGCACTGTCCCCCACTAACACCAGCAAGGAAATGGATGGCTGGATGAATGACTTTCAACGTTTTCACTGGCACCTTGATTTAAATATTGTAAGATGTCATGCTCATATAAACAGCACATCCACATGGTTTTCTCCAGGGAGAATGGAACTCCCACAAGTGGCCCACTGCATTGGTTTCCTAGGATGGCTTAAAGTATAGAAGTTTATTTTCCCACCCTTCTAGAGGCTACGAGTTCAAGAGCAAGGTGTCAGCAGGGTGTTTCCCTCTGAGGCCCCTCTCCTTGGCGTGTAGATGGCCGTCTTCCATCTGTGTCCTCACTCGTCCGTCCCCCTGTCAGTGTGTCCTAATCTCTTCTTATAAGGACAGCTGTCAGATTGAATTAGGGCCCACCCTTACGACCTCACTTTTACCTTAATTACCTCTTTAAAGATCCTATTTCCAAGTATGGTCATATTCCGAGGAGGTGGGGATGAGAACTTCAACATGTGGATTTGGGGTGGGAAACACATTCAGCCCATAAGGCTGTATTCTGGTTTCTGGACGCTCAGTATTTTCTTTCCATCAGCAATAAATTATTCCCAAATAGAAGGCTGAGGAGGGGAGCATCAAAATCCCTCCTGTGGCCACCTTCAACAGAGCTGCAAACAAAGATCTACTCAGAAAAACGAAAAAAAGTCTTTCCTCCAAGGAACCGTTCACTGCTTCCTTGAGAAACGACTCTAATTCAGATACAAATTTATTTCTTTTACAGTAATTCTGGTTACAAATATATGATTATTCTGAAACAGAACTTTAAAAACTAATAACATACTTAAGTAGAAGACTTTACAGGTTTGAAAACATACATTTCAAGTGTTTCCATGACATGCAGTAATAACTCTGAGAAGTGAGACTAGAGCCTGTATGTCTCAACTCTCCTCAGCGCAATTCATGGCAACGTGTTAGTGCAACGTTTAAAACATATTTCAGAAGCAATGCTAATATTTCATCACATCTGAAGCAAATAGCCTTTCAGTCCATATATTAAAATCTTAATAGTTGTTATTACACTAGAGGTGAAAGGCGATGACAAAGCCCATGGAAATAAGACCATTCATCCCCATCCAGAGCGTCCATATTTTCAGAAATTACGTTGAACTCTTGGCTCCCTGACAGCCTTTGGTCCCATTACTTCTTGTGTTTATTGCCCATCTTTACGGAAAAAGTTAAAAATATTGTAAGAGTAAAATCTTAATAGACTATAACCTGGAAGATCTCTAAGGAAAGAAGAACCGTCAGGAGAACATTGCTCCAAGGAGCAGGAATACTACAGGAGGTGGTTAGAAAGACCCAGCATGGCTTCAGGGGGCGACCTGCCCTTTGACAACAGTAAGTTACACACTGGGGACGGAGGGCCTTTGTGTCAAGTTAAGCTCCGCACATCAGAACCTTATGGGGATGTGTGATCAATAAAACTTACCCAGGGGTAAGCAGAGGGAGGTGTAAGCCGTTATAAAAACAATCCCCAAATCGCTTTTTTACATTTGAAAAATAAGTTATGTATGTTTTGCATTTATTGGAATTGCGTAATACTGTGCCTTGCATTTTTTCATCTCAAAAGGCATTCCAGAGAAGCACTTGTCTTTTTCTAAAAGAAATCTTAGCTTTATGCAAAGTATGTCTCCACTCAATCCTAAACATTTAGTATATTTAATTTTTATACTCATTACAAATGCATGAGTAAATAGGTAAGTGTTCCCCTATCTCTATATATCCTCACAATCAAAAAATTGGCTAATATTCACTTTTATGGTACAAAGAGGTTATAATGTTCATGTAAGTTAAAGCAAAAGCCGGTATCATTCTTTCCATCTTTTGAATTTTGAGTAGCTTGCATCAATTATTTAGTTTCATAGTTGCATCTTTTTTTTTTTTTTTAATGTGGTTCATTTTTAATTCATTTAACTAATTTAATGTGGCTAATGTGGCCCTTTCAGAAACTGCACTTTGGTACATACACGTGTGTAACAGATGAAAAATACAGCTGTGGATCAGAATGTCTGTGGGCAAGTGGAAAGGGTCTGGAGTAATTATTTACCCTGAGATCACACACAGCCTCCTCTTTCCATTAACATTGGTGTTGTTCAAAACCTTTTTAGAATTTGTAATTTAGAATCGTCCCTAGAGTCTGCAGCATATTCAAAGAAAGTAAACATTTATGGAGTGCCTGCCCCATGCCAGTGTAAAAAGCACAATGGAATCTCAATTTATTTATCCAATACTAGAGAACTGTCATTTGTTTCCCGCTTTTTTGTTTGTTTCCGTTTGGTGGTTAAGTTCTTGTTGTTGTTATATTTTTACAGATGAAAAGGCTAGGATTTGATGAGATTAAGTGATATAAGTAACCTCAGGGGTTTGCAGAGCCCATTACAGGAAGATGTATTTTGTTTTGAGGAGCCACTCAGAGCCAAGCCTGTTAACTGATGTGGAGACCAAACTGGGGGATTCTGTAAACTCGATTTTTTTTTAAGTTGTTCTTAAATACGACGCTGCCTGTTCACAAGGCAGTTTTGATGCCTGTTCCAGAGGCAGCTCCCCACATTGGAGATGGTGCCCCTGTGGGGACCTGCCTTGCTTTGTGCCTTTCAGCAGCTCAAGCCACCTCTCACGAAGCCTGGGACCCACGGGGTTCAGGCAGCTCACAGGGCGGGTTCCTGTTCATCTCCCCAGCCCAAGCCCAGGTCTATCACCATCTCTGTCCTTGGACGTGATTGTGGTTTCTCCTTTTTTGCCTCTATGTGTTTAAGTTTTTTGTAAGTAGCTGCCTTCATTTTCCCCCAGCTTTAACGAGGCCCTTGAAACCCATAGCAACTGCTCCCCAAAGTGTTACACTGAAAGACAGTATCCCGTGCAATGTGCCAGTTCTGATGTTTTAAAAAATGACTCAAAAATATGTATGAACACTAAGTATCACCTAAACACATTATATTGTGCTGAATTTGAAATTCCAAAGTTCAAATTAAGGTTCTTACGAGAGAAGTGGTGAACAGACAACTCATTTGGAACTAAGAAGAGAAGGGTGCTTCAGAGATGTATTTGGAATTGTGTTTCCCTCTCCTATTTCTGTTTCCCTGAGAACACAGCTCTCCCCTTCCGGCCTCTGCTGGGAGGTCAGGACCCTGGGTCATAGGACGCCATCTGAGCCACTGGTACAAAATGTGGTCCAAGCATCTTCTCAAGCTCATCAGGGGATCCGGTTCTGGTGGAAGCGGCGCAACGTTGGAATGGGTTGATCTGGTGTTGAGTCATCCCCTTTGGACCTCTGCCTCCTATCCCAGGTTTTGGGGGGAAATCCTACCTCTCCCAGCTTCTTGTGAGAGGCTCTTTCCGATCTCTTCTACCCTGAATCCCTTTCTGGAAAGATGGTTTCAATTAGTTCCCCAAGACGAAAAATATGATGCATAATTCTTCCTCAGCCCCACTCCTACTGCCCACATCTCTTGTGAGGTGGGAGGGCTTACAGAGGTGAACTTCTTCTCTGGAATATTCTAAGATTCTGACCCAAACTTTCTACTTTACAGTGGTTACAAACAGTCTCCATGTGAAGGCAGTATCTCCACTTAATCCCAAACCTGCCAAACACTCTGCATGAGAGAGGAGGGCCTCTGAAGCGGGAAGGTTTCCCCTCAGCCTTTCTCAACCATAAACACACAGCCAGCGCGTGAGGATCTCAACAGGCTGTGGGACGTTTAAGAGGAAACACTCAAACTGCAAGTGCCAACAGGGTTTAGTGCCCTTGTGTCGAGAATGTGGAGGGGGAGGGGGAATCATCACCAGCCAGCTCAGCATCGCTGTCAAGACACGACAAAGGGGCAGCCCACCCGCCACTGCATCACTCACAGACCAGACAGAGCAGACTGAGTCCCTAAGGAAACTCCGTCAGGTACAGACACAGGGGACCAATCTCTTAACCAGGCTTGGTTCTTTTGTTTTGTGTTGTGTTGTTTTCCACAGCAAATTGGACGGCCTCACCAATGTTCTAGATTCCCTCCACTCTTTAGATAAGAACCAAGTCCAGCCTGACAAGCCTGTGTCCACCTTCAACACGCTGGCCTCAAGGGAGTCCTGACGGTTCACCCCTCTGCCCCCGGCCCACATCACAAGCAATACTCCAGGGAGTTTAGGAGGAATCCGAGTTCATCCAGGACCATCAAAATTGATTGGCTTAGTAACTCCAAAGCTCACCCTGTCCTCGAGTCCCTGGATTCTACTACCTGTTCTCAGCAGGTGACAGAGGCCAAGATGGACTTCCGTGACTCACATGGGGCATCCGCACATCACACACGCCTCCCTTGCAGGCCTGCTATTCCGTGAGAATCAATCTTAGGGACTCACAATTGATTTAGAAACATGGTGCCTGCACATGTGTGAGGAGGAAGAGAAAACACAAGGAGCAAGGAAGGAAGAAGCAGTCTTCCCTCACCCCGCAGCTCGGGAGGTGTGTGTCTGGGGAGGGAAGTGTCCCTCCTGTGGCAGCTTGGCTGGAAAGGAGTGTCTGCCCTGGCTGGGAATTCATATCCCACCGTCACTCTCTGGAAATCCTGGAGTCACTCCAAACCTGGATGGTGGAGTGTTGTGTCTGTTGACCATGGCTCTGAAGGGAGCAGAAACAGATCTCCGAGGATAAAAGCCCTCCTCCTGATTATGTTCTGCTTCTTCTGTCAAATGCTTTCATAACAGCCTCTATATCCCAGGTCTTCCTCAAAGAGCTTCCCCAATATTGAGGCCCTGGGTCCTCACAACAAGCTTGTGAGCAAGACGTGTCCATTTTACAGACGAGGAAACTGAGACCCGGTGAGCTCACAGAGCTAGTGAGTGAAGGAGCAGGAAATCCAACCTAGACAGTCTGTCTCGGCACCTCTGCTCTTAGCACAGACCCCCTGGAGCCCTTGAACAAAGCCCCAGGAGTCCAGGAATGCACTTTGAGGGGAGAGTGCACGGGTGGCCATCAGAAGCTCATCCCTGCTCATTGGTGTGATCACAGCATGTGGCCCTTGAGTTTAGTCCTTCCGCTGGGCACGGAGTCTTGTCTTTATGTTTAATATTTTTAAAAATGAACAGAAACATAAATTTGAGTGTGAGATTTATAGTTTTAGGTTTGGAAGGTTAGTTCATTTTCTCACCACTTATGGTCTAGAACGTATTCAAATAATAGTTTTATTAGGTGACACCAATAGATTCACCCTAAAGGATAGTCCGACAAGCAGGCAGCATAGCCATAATTCATGGCATAAGTAACTTAAAATAAATTTTTAAATGTAGAATCAAGTGACTTAGAAATGTATTTGTAAATCATCAAATACCTAATTTACTGAATAAGGAGCATAGTAATTTTCAGTTCTTAAAACATAAAACCCACAGCTAATGCTCACAATATGGATGTTCTTTTACAAGGGAAGGCGTGTCTCCCTCCAACGTTTGAATCATCAGATTGATTCTCTCTAGTGGCGCGTGTTGTGCATTTACCTTCCTGAAATAAACTTTCTGATCAGTGAATCTAGTGGATAGCATTTCTGATTCTATGGAAAGTGCTGGATGAAACAGTGAAAGGGAGAAAGTTGTCACAGTGTCACCAGGGAACATCGGCCAAGTCAGGGCAGGGCACAGTTGCTGGCCTGTGGTCACACCTCCACCTACCTGACCGCCCCCAGGAGATGATTTTGTGATCTGGGCCCCATTCCCTAGGAGGCAGGGTTTCCACCCCAAAGCGCTTCCTGGGGCTCTTGTCCTTGCTTCCTGCAGAGAAGGGAAAGGATAAATGGACACAGGCTTTTGGCTACAGAACCTCCAGGGCCGCGCTCTCTGCGGGAGAGCATTTAAATGTGTCAGGAGACGCCCCACACTGAGACATTCTGAGGATGGACAAAGACCTTCCATTTTAATGGCACCTTTCATTAAAATTTTCTTTAAGGCAAAAGAGATATTTCAATGCTTGAAAGATTACAGACCACCTCTATGCCCCCTTTGGACATGCGTGAAGCTTGCTAATTACCTTGCAAGGTCACAGTTGTATCAGCAACAAAGTTCACTCAGTTTCGGCCGCTTGATTTTAGAAGTCTCTTTAAAGTGAAGAGAAAGGGCAGGAGGGGACTGCAAGGAAAGCATCCAGGGCGTCCCACCTTTTTCTGATTATGTGAGGTTAGTTGCGCCTGACACACCACTTTGGCACTGATTCTCCCCGTTTCTGTGTATTTTACGTCCTCCCACCAGCTCTGAAAGCAAAGCAGAGGTTTACTGCATGCCATAAATATGGAATATGGAAGCTGCGCTGGCTGGCTGAGAATATTCCAGGCTTAATGACAGTTCTCAAGACATGAGCCTTGCAGATCCGAGATATCACAGGTGCCTCCACAGTCCTGCTTCTGCAGACTTTATTTTAATATTTCAGCATTTTAAGCTATTTGCATGTGTCCAAGCCTAACCCAAGCCTGAAATCTCCAAGTAAGTGTTCCTCACAAACCCTGTTTTGGAATCACAAAGGAAAAAAGCCAAACGCACGCAGAGACCGACTGAAAAGACTCTTGCAGACAATCCACCCACTCAAAGTGCAAAAAGACCTCGTCAAAAACTAAACTTGTCCTACTTTTCCAAGTCAGGCACAAGACAAAAAAGTGTGCTAAGTTAAACACAGTGCCATGAAAAAAAGGGGTGCAAAACACGGCTTGGGGAATAGAGGCAAATGGTAGAGTTTGTGTACGCAGGCTGCCTGCAGAGGAATTTTAAACTGAACTGCAGACCTGACCACTGCAATGGACTAATTACCGTGGCCTTGGCTAAGGAGGCTCTGTTAGCACAGAGGAAGACGGCTTTTTTGCCTATAAAATTCCACTGTGTACGAAAGTGTTTTGTGAATTATGTTTATGAGCATTATTCCATCTGTCCCCATTGTATTTGTGAATACATAGAAATATGGTTACCCTCTGATTCGTAAATAACCTTTCTTCATCAAGCATGTTTCCAGGTTAATACAATTTAATGTGTTTGCTTGCTCAGTGGTACTACTAAAAAAAAAAGAAGAAGAAGAAATACCTTCTGTATTTTATATTTTAAATGTGTTTATCAGAGCTCAGTTTTAACTTCTCAAGAATGTAACTGAGTCTAGATTCCTTTTCTTCAAAGTTAATCGTAGTTTCATTTCTGAGATCTCATCCCCACAGCTCCCCAAATTGCGTAGCAGGCAGTAAAAAAAAAAAAAAAGCACTCATCTACCTAATACTATAGATTCTTACCTTGCATAAGTTCTGTTTATCTCTAACATGCAAAATTGATTTGTAAGGTGAGTTTGAGTCTGAACTAGTTTCTAAAGGGGTTGGAAATTTCAAGATGAAAGCAGAAAGCAGGATGGAGGTTGCAGTCCTTTCCAGGCCAGTGCATAGTGGGGACAGGGCACTGACCTGTGTGTGGAGGGGAGCCCTGGTGGGGGCGGGGGTAGGTTAAAAATGCCTGCTCACTTTAGGGACTCTCCTTATTTTATGTCTCTGTGAGAAAAACGGGGTTCAGCTCATCGTTACTGACAGGTTTTCAAGTGTACTATAACACTTTTCAATGAAGGGTACTTATTTACGTTCCAAATTTTAAAATTACAAGGACCCAATCAAACAAACTCAAAGCCTGATTGGTCTGAAAGGCTCTCTGAGGTCTCACTATCACCTGGCAATGAGACCTCTCCCCACCACTAGGATGGAGACTTTAACACATCTTAATTTAGTGACACAAGTTTCACCCCTAATTTTCCAAAATTGATTTTTTCCCTCTTGAGCTCTTTAGAGATACTTCTAAACATATCATGAAAACTGGCAAGTCTCCACCAACGGGTGTGAGAGTGTCTGGGACAGACATAGTTCTATTCCAACTGTAGCCTTCTGAAGATGGACAAAACAATATATTGTGAGTATTCAATCAATGGAGAGACCAGAAACAATCATAATTTGAAAAATGTTTATAAACACAACTTCAATCAAATGTTTTCCTGTCACAAGAGAGAGATTAGATTTACAGTAAATAATGAATTCAAGAGGCATCCCTCTGTTCTCGGGATTTTATCTGTGTCATCACCTGGGCAGAAGGCTGGGATAGACGCACCATTTACCTAAATGTGGTTAGATTCTGATTCCATTTCTTATCGCACCTCAATGGAATTGGGTTCTCTGCATTTACTAGCATCACCGTGTTTGTTGATTTTCTTTGCTTTTTAAACTTTCCATTTATTTTGCAAAATTTTAACGAGGAAGAAAGTCAAAAGTAAATATATGAAAATAGTGCAACAAGCCTGCATGTTTTGTGAGGTCAGGGTGGACTCTTATCCTAAATCACAATGGATTTACTAAAGAACATACACACTATTAAAACCTGCTCCTGAAGAGAATGAGAAAATGAGCGAGTTATTCTCTAATACTAGAGACATGAAATTACAAACAGAAGACCAGGGGAAAGGAAGAAAACAGAAAGCAAAATATAAGAAAGAAAGAAGGAAAGGAGTGATAAAGCTAGATTTAAACTAAAGCATTTGCCTCCAGACTAGAAAATATCAAAATATTAATATGATGAAAATGGTAATGGTTGAAAGAAAGAACACAATAGTTGAGAGTGTGCAGAATACATACAAGTAAAGCAGACAATCAGCTTGAGAAACTCTACTTGATCCTCAGGAGGTGTCAGAAGAGGAAAAATAGGTAGACACATTATGGAAAAAAATATGAGGTAAGCAGGATAGAATTAAACACGTTTGCATCACCATAATGGATGTCCAAAACAGAGAGAAAGATCATTAAAAAAATTGTTCAAAATGGAGCTGAAATATCTTATGTTGCAAATAGAGGGGACCAAAGAGGTTAGGTAAGACAAAACCCACACCTAGATACACTGCAGGAAAATTTGAGAATATCAAAACACAGGAGAAACTCTACTAGCTTCAAGAGAAAAATGGCAGATCACCTACAAAGGACCAAGAAGAACACTGTCAATCAGATTTCTCAATAGCAACACAGATGCAAGAAAATATGAATTAATATTTTCAAACTAATGAAAAGGAGGGAAACACTTGGACATATTATTATACATTCAATCAAATTCTTATTTAAATGTGAAAGCCAATTTAAAATATCCTCAGGCATACAAAACCTTAGAAGATTAGATACAGAAAGATCCACCTTGAAAACATTCTTGGATAAAGACCAGATTAAAAAAAAAAAAAAAAAGTAAGTCCAGAATTCTGTAAGAGATGGAAAGTAAGAGCAATCAAATAATTTAGGAAACGTTCTTATATAAAAAGGTAAGAACAAAAGAAAAGGGAGGAATAAATCCATGTTCACCCAGAACAAGAGTTACAAAATTCTTCGCAAAGTGAACATGGAATAGGCAAAAAGAAAAGATGTAAGAATAGATTAAAGGCCTTTGTATGTTTGACAGAGACGTGGACATTTCAAATTTGTCAAGATGTCAATGTTCTTCAAACTGATCTATAGATTCATGCAAACACTCTCCAAACCCTAGAAGGCTTTAAAAAAATAGATTAGCTGATTCTAAAATCTATATGGAAATGTAAAGAATGTGGAATGATCTTAGAAAAGAATAGCAATTTGGAGGTCTAACACTATCTGATTTTAAGACCTACTAAAAAGCTACAAGACAACTCGATGTTGACATCAGGATAGATTAATTGATGAATGTAACGGAATAGGGAGGATGGAAGCAGACTGTCACATATACTGTTAGTAGATTTTTGTACCACAACTATCCAATGGAGAGACGAAAGTATTTTTAATATTGTTGGAACAATAGATAGGCATATAGGAAAAAATATGAATCTGGATCTCATCTCATTCCATACACAAAAAGTAATCCAAAGTCCATCATACAGCTAAATGTAAAATCAAATCCCATGTTTCTAGGGAAAAATATAACAGAATATTTTCACAGTTTTGAGGTAGACATAGATTTCTGGGACAGGACATGAAAAGTAGAACCTATGAAAATAAAACTAATAACTTCATCAAAATTAAAGATTTCTGCTAATCAAAAGATCCTGAGACAGTAAATCAAAAATCACAGACTTGAAAAAATATTGGTAGCACATACATCTGATATGTTTATATAAAATTTTTGAAAGTTCAGCAACAAAGAGTCAACCAAATTTTTTAATTGAGCAAAAGATTTACATAGGCAAGTGACCTTTGAAGTTATATGAATCAGCCCATGAAAAGATGCTCAGTATCATTAGTCATCAAGGAAATGAAAATTAAAATTGCAGTGATATATCATCTCACAGGTACTGAACTGATTTAAAGGGCTGATAACAGGTATTAGCACAGAAGTGGATCAACTGGAAATCTTGTGCTTTGCCAGAAAAAGTGTAAAATGATACAACACTTCAGAGGACTGTTAGTCAACTTCTTAAAAAGTTAACTATGTGTATATCCTATGACCTACAATCCCACTGGTGGGTATTTACTCAAGAGAAATGAAAACATATGACCACAAAACAGACCATACAGGAATGTTTATAGCAGCTTTATTCATGATAGCTCAAACTGAAAATAACCCAAATGTCCATCAAAAAAGAATGGACTTTTAAAAATCATGGTATATTCATATATTCATAGGATGGAATGTTTTTTAGCAATAAAAAGGAATAAAATACAGATAATTGCAAATACGAATGATCTCTAAACAATTGTTAAGCAATACAAGCCAGACTAAAGACCTGTGTAATTCCTTTTATCGGATTTAAAGGAGAAGACAAAGCAAAGACATCTACAGAAGTCAGAATATTGTCATCTCTGGGGGATAGGAGAGGCTAACTTGAAAGGACCTCGAAGGTTTCTGGGGAAATGCAAATGTTTAACATCTTATTTGGGGTGGTGGTTACCAAGGTGTATACAATTGCCAAAACTCATCAAACTAAAGACTTAAGACATGCATCTTATTGTAAGTAAAATTTGCCTCAATTCAGAAAAATTGAGGTTAAAAAAAGGTAATAAACATAATTATGGGATTCTAATTTTAGGAAACCACTATGAGAATAAAAATAAAATTTATAATTCTAATTTATAATTTAAATTTCATCTGTCCAATAAAGAACATGAAAGAATAATAAAAATATAAACAAGAATAGTAAAGCAGAAACATGAGTTGATGGTAGAAATAAATCCTAATATAAGGGTAATGACAATCAATGAAAATGTGTGGAACTCAGCAACAGAAAGATCAAGAATTCCAGATTGGATTTTTAAAAAATAATCCATCATTCCAAAAGGATCAAGAAAGGTTAAACAGAAGGATGGAAAAAATACTACCAGGGGAATATTACCCACAAAATTATGTAATGACAATTTTAACATTTGACTAAATAAATATCAAGACAAAATTATGTTAAGTGAAAAGAGGAAAGTTATAATAATAAAAACACCTTATGACCACCATGAACCTATATACGCTTAATAATAGCTCCTCAAAATATGCAGAACAACTGGCAAACTGAGAAGATAGATATATAAACAATACTAATTGGAGATTTTAAACACCCCCTTCACCTGAAAGATACAAATATTGACAGAGATAGAGGCTATATGAATAATGCAATTAATAAACTCAAGTGAGTTTATTGGAAACTCTGAGCCTAACAAACAGAGGGCACACAGTCCTTCTGGTTCCTTAGTGTCTGCCCACCACTGTTCTTCCCTGTCTGCAATTAGATAAATATGAAAACTGAGAGTGTTTACGAACTTATACCAATCTGTTACTGCTGAGACATCCAATTACATGATAATTTTCTAGTATTTTATTATATTTAACTTTGCAAAATAATGGCTTGTGACAGATTGGAAATTAACAAAAACAAACAAAAAAAAGAAACCCTCGTCCTTCACCACAGAATGTTTGAGATGCACTTTTTCTGAATGTACAAGGAACAGTTACAGACATTGACCGTATATTAGACCACAGATGAATGCTCAATAAATTTTGAAGAACCAGTGTCATAAAACAATGTTCTCTTACTACAGTGAATAAAATGATACATTATTTTCTTTAAATACAAGCACACTCAGTTATTGTGCTTCATTTTATCACATTTTGCAGATTTTGTGCTTTTTACAATTGAAAGGTTGAGGCAACTCTGCACTGAACAAGTCTATCGGTGCCATTTTTCCAACATTTGCTCACTTCATGTTTCTGTGTCTTGTGTTTAAAATTCTTGCAGTATTTCAAACTTTTTCATTATTATTACATTTGTCAGGGTGATCTGTGATCAGTGATCTTTGATGTTACTATTGCAAAAAGATTGACTCGCTGAAAGCTCAGAAGATGGTTAGCATTTTTTAGCAGTAAAGTATTTTTTAAATTAAGGTATGTACATGTTTTAGACATAATGCTATGGCACACTTAATAGACTACAGTATTGTGTAAACATAACTTTTATATATGCTGGAAAAGCAAAAATTTGTGTGACTCACTTTATTTTGATAATCATTTTATTGCAGCAGTGATTTGGAAAGAAACCCACAGTATCTCCAAGGTCTGCCTATATAACTCCAAAGCTCCCCCTGTTCCTAAAATCTCAACAATATGTATTTTGCTAAAAAAGGAAGCAATGGAGGAAATTGTGAAATACTTATATCTGAGCAACATAAAAATATTTTAAAATGTGCAGACACATCGAGAATAGTACATAAAGTAAAATTTATCTGTTAAAATCCATTTTCATGAGGCAAGAAAGATTGAAAACAAATGATCTAATCAAAGGAAAAGTATGTTGAATTTATTACCTTAAATAGGGATTGATTTTAATGAAAAACACATGGGCAAAGTTAGCAACAGATAACAGATTGAGAGAATATATTTGCAATATCTAAAACCAACAAGGGACCCTATTATCTAGAATATGCAAGAAATGCTTATAAATCAGAAAGAAAACACACAATAGGCAGGGAGGCAAAAAACATGAAGAGACAATTCACAGGAAGGGGAAACCCCAAACGCTAACAAGATGTGAAAAAATGCTCATGTTCATTAATAATTAGAGAATTGAAAGTTAAAACAACAAGATCTCACTTTGCATCCAGCAAACTGGCAAGTATTTGAAAGCTGGATGGACAAGCACGGCAGATAAGTAGGAAAAGGAAAAGGGCTTGTCCTGAGAGGGTCCCGGGATGCTCACAGCCCTTTGGAGAGGAAACTGGCTCTGCTGAGTTAAATTTAAATAAATGCATGTATGTCATCTAACTCAGCAATTCCGCTCCTGGGGACAGAGAGCAGAGAGAATGTAAGGGACATATACAGTGTGTCCTCCCACAGCGCCCTGTGTGGTGACAGAGCTGGAGGGAGTCTAAACATTGACGCTTTGGGAAAAGGTAAGTAAAATATCGTTGCACACCATGAAATGGTGAGCAAGCAGCAGTCAGTGGTCACGTACTACATGAATATTCTGTAATAGGGAGAGATCTTTAAAGTAGAATGAGATCATCCATAGCACTTTACCATTAAATATCTTGTTTTTCAAAAAGATAGTAAAATATATAAAATACAATTTATACCATTTTAACCAATTTAATCATGTATGGTTCTGTGACATTAAGGGCCTTCACAAATTTGTGCCACCGTCCCCACCATCCATCTCCAGAGCTTTTTCATCACCCCAAACTGGATCTCTGTATCCATTAAACACTAACTCCACATTCCGCTCTCCCCCCATCCCCTGGCAACCACCCTTCTACTTTCTGTCTCTATAAACTTGACTGTTCTAAGAACCACATTAGGTGGAATCATGCAGTATTTATTCTTTTGTGACTGGCCTATTTCACTGCACACAGTGTCTTCAAGGTTCATGCATGTTGTAGCCTGTGCCTGAATAATATTCCACTGTATGGATAGAGCACACTGTGTTTATCTATCATCTACTGACAGACATTTGGGTTGTTTTCACCTTTTGGCTATGGTGAATAATGCTGCTGTGAACATGGGTTTACAAATATCTGTTAGAGTGCTTCTTTCAATCGTTTTGTGTACCTACCCAGAAACGGAATTGCTGGATCATATGGTAATTCTAGGTTCAATTTTTGAGGAACCTCTGTAGTGTCTTCCCCAGGAGCTGTACCATCTGGAATTCCCACCAGAGATGCCATTAGCATCAATTTAAAACACTGGCACATGAGACAACAGTACTAATCTTTATAAGATCACAGGGCAATAGCAAGGTACACATCTCACCCACTGCAAAGGTTTGGGGTGAGGGGATGCAAGTAGGGAAAGCAGACAGAGGGGAAACACAATCAGCATATGGGGAGGGTCTACCCCAGGCAACTAGAACTGAGGAGTTTGCACAGCACCACCCTCTGCCCCTCCCCTCCAGAGCTCCAAATCTGGAACTCTCCCCGACCTCCTCTCTCTCTCTCTCTCTCTCTCTCTCTCTCATGGAAAAAGCAATGCTTAATTAACAAATTATGCTGCTTGGATAATTTTCGATTTCTTCATTAGCATTTCTTGATTTTATGCAATTGGATGGAATCAGGCTAACCAGATATGGGCTATTTTTAGCAGTAAGACGCTGCCCCCCTGCAGGGTCACCAGGGCCCACTCTCCTCCTGGAAGGATGCTTCCAGGCCCAGCCATCAGTACCCTGTGCATCCCCATGGGTGCAAGAAGCTCCCTGGAGAGCCCCACTCTGGACAGTTGCCTTGTGGAACACTCCATTACTCCCGCAAGAATAAAAAAGACCTCTAGAAAATGATCTAAAATTATTTTTATCTACCTTTGCTTGGAAATTTCCATACAGTCTCCATACCTGACCAGATGACAAAAGCATGGTGGCAGCCAGGGGGGAAAAAAAAATGGTAAAAACCAAGCAAGCACCATTAAAAGTTTGAATGAAATAATGTATTTGGCAGCATTACTTTCCTCTCAAATCCTGTACTGCATCCCTGCTTCATACAGATGTGGCTTTGGGGGGAGACTGGGAAAGTGTTTACGAGGAGGGCTGGTAAAACTAATAATTTGTTTATGTGGAAACTGTTTTCCAGGAACAGTGCACTGGGGAAACCTCTCCAGAATGAAGCTGCGCAAAGGCAAAAGCAGCGCATTTGTTTCTTTCCTGCCACAGAGGCATGTCAACCACCAATCGTTGCCATTTAAAAGAAAGTTCTGGAACGCGCAGCACCGAGCTCCTCCCCCCTCCCCCACCCCCGCCCGCGCTGCGATCTCCAGGGCACGAGGCTGGCGTGGACACCTCGTGGGCCAGCCCTGGCCAGTGGGCAAGAGGGAGCACCATTTGCCATCTTGAAGCCGGGGGGAGAGGTTTTCTCCGAGCATCTTGGTGGACCGGGATGGGAAGGCGGGCGGGGGCAGACCACACTGACCTGCTTTCCGAGGTTGCCTGCCTGCCTCTAAGTGAGGAGCTGACATGACTTCCAGGCGGGAAAGCCAGTTCCCTCCCACACAGTAAGCAGAGGAGCTGGTGCCCGGACATGGGAGGGACAAGCGGAAGCCCATGGATGATGCCACAGCATCCCTTTCTCCTCCCTTTGCTTTCAGGATCTCTGAGATGGCAAAGAGCTTCCCAGTGCGTGCAGATCAGGCCTCACAGGGCACATGGCAGGAGTTTGCAGCTAGTGGTGCAAGTGGCCAGACTGGGCCCCGGAGCACCGCGGCTGCGATCTCCAGCGTGTTCCAGGCCCGACGGTAGGAAAGAGCGGAGTCCGGCATGAGAACCCCCAGTGGAATCACTCAGCCAGAGGTCGAAGAGCTTCCTGAGTGCCTCAAGCCGGCAAGGGCAAACGAAGACAGTGAGAAGGAGCCACAAACCAGGCATAATGAACCACAACAAAAACACACAATTTTTCCGGGAACTGCAAAATGACTAGATAAGGAATGATAAGACGTATGAATGGAATCAGTTTTCTGGTCTTTTTTCTAACTCCCTTCTTTCCAGGAAACAGCAAAACAACAGTACCTCATGAGACACTATTATAGAATTGCTGCTTTACCTGAGGTAATATTTCAATTAATAAAAGTGTTAAGAAGAGCCGGACCTTCTGACTAATGGATTAACTGACCAACTGAGGATTAAACAGGATTATTTTATATCAATCTTTTTGTTGGAAAACTTTCCAAAACATATTAGTTCTATTTCCTTGCCACACAAATCAGTAAAGTATCCAATAGAAATGTTTGAGATGTTTCCGCGGATTCACTTTCATTAAAAGACGATCTGAGGGTCCACTATGTGGGAGTTACTCTCATAAAGCACTGGAGACATGAAAATAAAGTTTCATTAATAGCACAAAGCGAGAGTTTGATTTTTAAGCTTACCAGACAGTCTCTGCTTTGTAACCAAAGAATCTGAGTCATTTACAAGCAATGTTAGGATCCATATACTTGAATATGTCCCTTCAGTTTTACTTTATTGTTATTATTTATTTTACTTGGTGGCCCCCTTTTTCCCTCTCGCTGGATTTCTTTCTTTTTTTTCTTTTTTTTTTTTGCTGGTTTAATGCATTCCCCTTTCCCTTCATAAATTTAGAAATTCTACTTATTCTTTATTCCTCTCGGGCTTACCTGTTCTTTCCTCACACTCACAATAAAACATTTATTTCCTTTAAATATGAAAATGAAATAAAGATTTATTAAGTTATTCTATTCTCTCCCACCCCATTCCCCCTCACACAATGTCCGCTCAAATAAAACATTGTTTTGACACATTTAGAATATTTTTCTTTCAGCACTGTCCTCCATTGACATGTCCTCCATGTATTCTTTGGAACATAATTACTCCTCTATTTAATTACGAGAGTTTAGTCAATTTTATTTTAGGTTGCTATAAGAATTTCCCTGGAAGTATGCCTCGTCTGTTGCCAGAAACATAACTTAGCACACAATTACACATTCCCAAATAGTATATGCTCATCCAGAGAGAAAGAGAGGGAGAGATGCCAACTTGGGCTCAGCGTGGAACAGTACTGGCTGTTTCTGCTCTCTCCAAATCTGACCCAAATGCATTTGTATCCATTCGGCGTTCTCTCGAGTACTTTCCTCATATAGACCCCACTCTGTGTATTCTCTGACTTGTATGTATCTGTAAATATCTTCCACCTTGTCAGGTCAATGATAGCTTGACTGGGTATAGAAATCCTGGTGTGCAGTCCTCTCCCTGAGCCACCTGTAATTTACAGTATACGATCCTGTTGTACATAGTTGCACTGTGTTTTACTTGCTCTGTTTATACTTGAGAAAACTGATAGCAACATGATGTCTCCGTTTCATTAATAACTGGATATTTGATCCTAGAAACTTATTCAAATGTTTTCCTTTATTTTAGACATGTCTAGGTGTATATCCTTGTTAGCTATTTCAGTCAACAAATGTGAGCCTCTCCTTAGCTCAGAAATTCTCATCTATTATTAGCTTAAATACTTTTCCCTTTTCTGACTCTGGAACACCAGCCATTTTGTGTAGATCTCTCAGATCTTCCGTGCAATTCTCTGACCTTTTTTCTCCATAAGTCCTATCTCTTGATGTTCCAGTTCTTAATTTTATAGGCCATTAATTTCTGACATAACAGTGTCTATCTTCTTCCATTTATATCTTGATTTGGTTGAGGTTTGTCCTGTTTTTTGGTTCAGGTCCATGTCCTTGGGGCTCCCAAGTCTTGTCGACCCCAGAAGAGAGAAAGTCAGAAAACTCTGACCGTTGGCCCACCACCCCAAATCCCTTTGGCTCAGGGGTGGTGGACAGGTCTACCTGGGAACTTCCAGTTGAGGAAAAGGCAGATTCAGAGGGTTTTGCTCAGAATTTCCCAAAAAATCAAGATACAAATTTTAAAAGTACAGAAGGTTAAAATAATCTGAAAGGATCCGGAAAAGTCCTTTACAGCCCTACACCCAGACACACAACCACACATTCACACACACATACACCATGTTATACTTATCAGGGTTCGATCAGAGAAAAAGACCACTAGACATGAAGTAGAAAAAGAGATTTTTAGATAGATTTAATTTGAGGCCACTGTGGGAGCTGCTAAAACAGTGTTTGGTGTCTGGTGCTGAGGCCAATGTCCCCGCACAGGTGGTTGAGATTTCAAGAGGGACCTGAAGTGGGGGCTGCAGAAAGGGCTGAACCTCCTGGAACTTACTAGAAAGGAGCTTGAACCTGCACTGCACTCCCCCTGGACCCTTCAGGGTCCTCTCCCCATCCCCAGGCCTCCAGCCTGGGTGAGCTGCATTTATACAGACTCTTCTTTCTTACAGAGACTGTGCCCCCAGCGCCCCCATCAAGGACACCACCATCCCCACATCTGTTCCTTCACAGCCCAGGCAGGACACATGCTGGTTAACATGCCCTCACCACCGTGGCTGAACATCAATGCAATCCACTGCACACAAGGCACATGGCATGCTGTGTCCTCACGAGGCATGAGGGCCAGAGCCAAGGGCTGGCAGGTGTGGCTTCAGATCCACTGCCACCTGGAGCATGGGGACAGCGTGCGTGGTGGCTACCCATTCCAGGTGGCAGCCCTAACCCCAGCTCTGCCAGCAATATTGTTCCTCTCCACATTCCACCAAAAATAGTCTCTTTCTTGGGAAGAAATGCCTCATTTCAAGAGGGAAAATAACATGAAACCAAACCAAACCAAACAAAAGATGTTCCTGAGCCACTCAGAGTACCTGAGCCCCAGGATTACAATTCAAGTGTTAGGTTGCGATTCAGAGATCAATTTAGCAACACTGGCTTCAGCAAATAGTTTTCTTAAATTATACTTACTGCTGCAAGTAGAAAAAAACAGAGGGCCTAAGATTAGTGTTTATATTAAAACCAGGGGAGAACACTGGGTAAGCCTTTCTCTCCTCACTGAGGCTCAGGCTAACCCAGATCCAGGCCACACTCACTTGATGGGTTTAAAGGGCTTTACATGAAGTGCAGTTTATATTGAATTTCTTTGTTTCTTGGTTTGAAGGTCCCTAAAGACATGGCAACTACAAAGCAGCCCAGAAGAACAGGAATGTTGGAACAGATGTTATTTAGGCATTTCCACATAATAAAGACTTCTAATAATCCCCAATGCCCAATTATCCCAACAGTTATGCCACAGTTTCCACTCCATGCATGATAAATGCAAGCAATATTGACTCGAATAAAACCATAATTACTTAGGACATAGGTAATGCCAATCAAATGTCATCTAAACAATTGACAACCACATTTTTTTCGGACTCAGATTAGCCAATAGCCCAACTTTGTACTTTACGTAGAACCAATTAGTCAAGTAATAATTGCATGATAAAGGCTATGTTCTCTGAGGGAAAAGAAATCTGCTATTTTCTGCATCTAGATCAAAACTATATCATGATATTTAACAGGGAACATTATTTGATAGTAGATCATGTTTCCATCCTTTGCCCTAATCAGAAGATGGTGATGTGCAGTTTGGGAAGAAAATACCATCTTTCCACAAGTACTTTTGTATTTTAAATTAGAGGTCAAAGGTAATTGCAGAAGTGGTGAGAAATGAAAGATGTACCACCTGCTTTTTTTTTTTAAATAGTGAAAGCGTAAGCACAATCCACAAATGTAGCTTCTGATAAATTCCGTCTTGAAAACTAATTTTACGTGGAAAAAAAGAAAGCAGGTTTCTTCCCTTTCTGTAATGAACTTCCTAGTGTTACATTTAACTCTGTGTCTTGATGATACTGTTAGGTCCCGGTTAATCAGAACTTGGAAGACCAGGCCAAGCCTAGTTTAAGGATTCAGTATTTTCATACCAAAAGCAAGTAAACAAATATCTTCTACTGCGAGTGAATTATACATATTTTAAAAGGAGACAACCTTTGGTGTCAAAAGAGCAGGTCTGATGGTTGACAGCTATCTACATAGGAGCTGTGATCCCTTCTGAAAGACATGTAATAGAATTTAAGTGAGAAGTCAGAAATTAATTACCCTTTGTCTCCACTGTCCAGATAAAAGGACAGAGAAGTGAGGGAAAGTATGCTCAATGGATCTTTCAGCGCCTCTCAGAATTCACCAACCAGGAAGGGCTGGGAGGAAAAAAGAATCAAAAAGGGATGGGGACATGGCTTTGGAGGAAAATGCTGTAAAGAGCTGCTTTGTCTTCAAGGAGTCGCCAGGAGGAGTTTCCATCCTGGCTCCAGGATGTTCCCCCCCACCCCACCCCCACCCCCGGGTTACATCAGCAATCCCCAGCCAAGCCTGAGCCCTGCCCTCAGGGCATTCCTCCCCACAGCCCTTCTGGAGGCCTCTGGTGGCTCCCTGTTGGCTGGAACACCAGCTGCTTCTAACAATCCCCACACCTCACGCCGGCTTGGGATCATTTAGGGAGATTATTGATCATGGGAGTAAACTTATCCCAAACTCAGGTGCCTTTTGCCCTCCTGCTGCCAGGGATGGCTACCTCCATCAAGTTTGGGGATCCACCTCAAGCAGACTTAATTATAACATATTTCAAACATACGGAAAATTATTAACAAGTTTGTATCCACCGTCTAAATGTAATACATGTTAATATTTGGGTATATTAGATTTAAACACCTTTATTTATTTTTTTAAATTATTTTACAGTAGGTCCTTGTTGGTCATCTATTTTAAATATAGCAGTGTGTACATGTCAATCCCAAACTCTCAATCTATCCCTCCCCACCACCCTTCCCAGCTGGTAGCCGTAAGTTCATTCTCTAAGTCTGTGAGTCTGTTTCTGTTTTATAAATAAGTTCATTTGTATCATTTTTTTTTAGATTCTGCATGTAAGCGATATCATATGATATTTGTCTTTCTCTGCCTGACTTACTTCATTTAGTATGATCATCTCTAAGTACTTCATTTAGTATGATCATCTCTAAGTCCATCCATGTTGCTGCAAATGGCATTATTTCACTCTTTTTAATGGCTGAGTAATATTCCATTGTATATATGTACTGCATCTTCTTTATCCATTCATCTGTTGGTGGACATTTAGGTTGCTTCCATGTCTTGGCTATTGTAAACAGTGCTTCAATGAACATTGGGGTACATGTGTCCTTTTGAACCATGTTTTTCTCTGGATATATGTCCAGGAGTGGGATCACTGGATCATATTGTAGCTCTATTTTTAGTTTTTTAAGGAACCTCCATACTGTTCTCCATAGTGGCTGTACAAATTTACATTCCCACCAACAGTGTAGAAGCATTCCCTTTTCTCCACACCATCTCCAGGATTTATTGTTTGTAGACTTTTTTCACACCTAACTGGTGTGAGGTGATACCTCATTGTAGCTTTTATTTGTATTTCTCTAATAATTAGCGATGTTGAGTATCTTTTCATGTGCCTCTTGGCTATCTGTATGTCTTCTATGGGGAGATGTCTATTTAGGTCTTCTGCCCATTTTTTGATTGGGTTGTTTGTTTTTTGGATATTGAGCCGCATGAACTAAACACCTTTAATTTTAAGAGACACAAAACCTTGTGAAACTTATTTCACGGAGCCAGGGAAGTTTCTACAAACCTCTAAGCAGCCGTGTTTATTTCTGCACCTACCCTCTCTCTCAGATGGCAGAGTCCCCAAGGACCAACCCTCTTCTCTCCTTCACTTTATATAGCCTTTTATACTCCCTCACATTCAATGTCAGCGACCTCTAGATTTCATCTACCAGTGAAGCTGTCAGTGTCAGACACAAACAAGAATCATTCTTAGGCTAAATATGTCCAACTAAATACTTCATTTCTGGAACCCAAAAGGCTACTCTGTAGGAAGAATTGGAGTTTTAGAAAAGCCTTAATTTATATTCAACATAAAATGTCACTGGTAAAAATAACCATAATATAAAATTTGCTTTCTATAGCAATCCCAGCTTTGAAATCACAAAATCAAAATAGGTCTTAGAGACAATCCCACTTACAGGGAAGGAATGCATGGTTCAGAACAGGAGGTAACTTGCCCGAGAATGCACGGCCTGTTACTTGCAGAACCAGGGCTCAGACAGAAATGCAACAAGCATGCTGCAGAGACACTTGAAAATAGAAAATGTACTGTTTTTTACACTGGGCTAAAAAAAGTACCTTATTTTATTAGTTACTGGATAATGAGAAAAGAGAAGTGAAAACGAATAACACTTTATCTTCAGCTCTGCAGCTCTGCTGTCTGGCTAAGCCTATTAGTTGAAGGGAGAGGGCTTCTAATCAGAAGACACGATTCCTTAATCCTCCCATTAATTGTAATTTCACTCTCAATTCTGGATGAACAGATGACTGTGTTGTTGCAGTATCTGTAAGTTTGTAGTTGCTCAATAAACATTTATTAAATTAATGCAGTTTGAAATTTCACTTTGCTGTTTCCCTTTATTTCCTCTGATTACAAAGTTACAAATACATAGCAATGTAGAAGTTTTTGAAAGCACAGAAACGTACGTGAATCATGAAGAAACCCTGTTCACTTCTGACACATTTTTTCTCAGGGTTTCTCTAAGTCCTTCTTTATTGATATATTTAAATTCACTTGAAATCACAATATATCTGTATCATCTTACACCTTTAAACATTCTTTAAGAGCATAATTTCAATGGGTGCATTATTATTATTTTTCAAATGGATGTGCCCTAATTCAGTTAGCCATTTTCTTTTGGTTTAGGTTATTCTCAATCTTTCCCTACTATAAATAACACTGCAGTTAACATCTTTGTACAAAATATTGGAAACATTTGTAAATATTTTCTGGGATAGATGCCTAAAATAGGCTTACTTTTAATTTCCCTATCTTTTCATTTATTCAATTAATATTTAGGTCACATAACTTAAGAGCACTCCTGACACAGAATTTCTAAAAGAATAGATAACATAAAATAAATTATATATATATATATATATGTATACACATACACACACATATGTGTATATATTTCTTTTAATGTACACCAACAGAGGATAATTCACAGAAGCCAAAATCAATAAGAAAGGGTGAATTCAGAGATATTACCAAGTCTGAGTGCATCTGCTCATCCCTGGAGGTTTAGAGTTCTCAATTTAATAGAACATGTGCATGGGGCAAGAGATAAAACCTTAATCACTGTGAGGTGTGAAAGAAGATCTGTATTCACATAATAGAAATATGAAAGTGTACACCTGTTGTTAAAAGCTGAAAGAAGAGGGAAAAAATATCTCAAGGAAAAAAGCAATAATAAAACAATTCTTTAAGATTTGCCTTTGGGCAAAGAAGTATAAGTCTTTCCTGAGAATCTGTAACCATAAACTCACCTTTACCTGGGTCTGGGGCTCTAAATTATGCTACCTTATGTCCTGTAACCCCAAACTGAGAACTAATTGACAGCAGCCATGATATGATGCCCAAGAAGGGTACAACGTCATTGCCCAAAATGCATAAGTTCAAAGTAATCATGAAAAAATACCACACAAACCTGAACTGAAAGACATTCCACAAAATAACCAATATTCTTCAGAAGTGTCAGGTGTTTGAAGACAAAGACTGATGGCCTGACACAGACTTGTGAGCCTAAGGAAGCAAAAAAATAAACGTGACATAGCATCCTAGATTGGGTACTGGAGCAGAAATAGAGTATTGGCGGAAAATTGGTGAAATTTAAATAAGATCTACAGTTTAACTAAAGGTGCTGTAACTATGGTAATTCCCTGACTTTGATGATTTTACTATGGTTGTGTGAATTTTAAAGTCAAGGGATCTAAGTGAAGGGGATATGAAAATTCTGTACTATTTTCACAACTTCTACAAAAGTCTAAAACTATTTCAAAATGAAAAATTTAAGTAATAATAAAGTGTCCCTGAGTTGATAGTGTACTCAGGAACCTGGCTGGAGTCATGAGTCTCTCTGGAGAAATACATCTTAAAATCCTCAAAAATTTCACACATTTCTAATGATGATGAATTCACTATTCAGAAAAAAAACAATCAGAAAACATATGGAGAAATAATTTACCAGTCTCAGAAAAAAAAAAAAAAAGAAAAAAGAAAGAAAGAAAAGAAAAAGCAAAAGAAACAAGCAACATACTATTCACAAAGTCTTACAATGATGTTTAATAAGGAAAATAAGAGAGAATACTAAAAGTATGAAAGAACAAGAGACTTTCAGAATAACTAGGTAGGTTTGTAGAAGAAGCATATCTAGTATAATATCTAGAAATGAAAATGTGATTATTAAAAGGAGAAAACCAATGGAGAGTTAATTATTATACATTAGACAGATATTAGAGACAACTGAAAAGGGAACTGAGCTGGATGGTCTATCTAAAGAAAGTATCCAGGATACCATGGAGATAAACAAAGAGAAAATGAAAAGAAAGGTTAGAGGCATGAAATGCAGAGTAATAAGATCTAATATTCATCTATCTGGATGTTAGAAGAATAAAATATCAGTGAGGAATATGTGACATTTAAGAAGATCATGACTGGTCATTTTCCAGAGAAGGTAAATGACAAAAATCTTTTTATTAAGGAAAACTGATAAACCCCAAGCCGGACAAATAAAAATCCACACCTGGACACAATGCGGTGACTTGGCAGAACGCGAAAGACAAACAGGAGAACTTCAGTACAGCCAGAGAGAAAAAGGGACTGTCGACCCAAACTGGGATGCCCTGAAATGCTGTCTTTCAAGAGTCAGGGCAAGTAAAGACATCTCCCTGCAGACAGAAACGGAGAGGCTTACTACCAAATGAAAACTGAAGACGAACGGTTTATGATGGAAAATTGTCCGTCTTTAAAGCCACTTTCTCAAAACCAGCAGTGGAAACGAGGATAAAATGGATTAGCGTCAAAGTGCTGAGAGTTTCTTCCAACCTAGAGTCAGATGTCCGAGCCCCTGCCTTAAAGATGGGGACAATAGAAAGACATTTCTCTGATAAGCCAAAGATGACAGCTTACTGCAGTTGGAAGAAAACAACCCAAAAGGAAGATCTTGAGTGCAAGTAGAAATGGGAAACCAAAAAGATGATAAACACAAAACAAACAATGCCTTCATGAAATAATAATAAGCCTTACTTATGTAAAGAAATAAAACACAGAAATAAAATATTAGAAACTATAAAATGCTAGAAACATATAACTAAAGAGGGAGGTAAAGCTAAAGAATTCTAAATCTCTTACATTGTTTAGAAAGACAATAAATGTTTAATTTGCAGTAAGTCAAGTTAAAATCTCCTGTCTCAAATCCATGGAAACCACCAAAACAATTTAAAAAAAGTATACATTTTCCAAACTCATCAAGGCCAAAAATGGAATAAGTAAAAACAATTTAAAGAAAAAAAAACAACAAAAAAAAATGGAGAAAAAAGAATAACACAGAATAGAAAGTACATGGTGGAAATAAATCAAAATGTGTCAGAAATCATAAAAAGCATAAACCTCTTAAAGACAAATTGTCCAGATTAGATATAACAAAATTCATCAACATGCTTTTTAAGACAGACGTCCTAAAAAAAAAAAAATACAGAAAGTTTGAAAGTAAAAAAATTAAAGTAACAGTCCAACTACTAATGCAAATAAAGCAGATACAATGATACTAACATAAGGCAAAACAGATGTTAAGGAGAAAAACTATACTAGTGTATACTTCACCCATAATGGTTAAAACATTTAATTTACTAGGAAGGTATATCAATTCTAACCTTGTATAAACTTAATTTTATAGCTCCAAAATAAGGAAAACAAAATTAAATAAGTCAAATTGAAGTTTCTGCCATCATGGTGAGAGATTATAATACACAGCAATTGAAACATCAAATTAAATCTGACCCCACACGTTCAATATGGGTACGATTTAACAGCAAGTTAAATTTGAAGAGAACGATCCATAAGATTTGACCAAGTAATGGGCTATAGAGCAAATATTAAAAATTTCTAAAGAGCAGTACTGTACAAAGGCTAGTCCTGAAGAAGAAGATCATAGTGTCCAGAGAGCAGGATTTAGCCACAGCAGTAGTTTGTGGAATGGGTAATGGATTTCGGTAGAACTTTGGGACAGAAGAGAGAGTCCAGAAAAATTCCTACATACATATGGAGAAGAAATATGACAGATGTGGCTTCACTCATCAGTAGAATAATCAACTATTTAATAAGATGTTGCCAAAACATTTATCTATGGGGAGTAACTAATCAAATACAAAAATCAATTACAGACGATGTAAAGGTGAAACTGAAAACATTCGGGGACCAAATAGGCAGAATATATTTATGACCTTAGTGTAGGAAATGCCTTTTTAATAAAGAGAAAATAAACCTGACATTTTAGAAGAAAAGAAAATAGATCAATTAGGTTACATTAAAATTAAGAACTTCCACAAAGCTCTATGCAAAAGGTGAGGGAACAGTGCCAAAATCTGACTGAAGACATTTACAACACATACAACAACAAAAAGTCAGTACCTGGATATTATAAGTCTAGATATTGAATGTAAGCCTCTTAAACTAAATAAAGAAATAACTTAAAAGAAAAATTAGCGAAAGATGTGAATAGGCAGCTCACAGAAGAAATGCAAAAAAAAAAAAAAGAATATATGAAAAGATAGGCAACACTAGGGAAATACAAATTAAACTCTCAAAGAGAACAATTTATATAATCATCGGATTGAAACAACTAGCATATCAGCTAACAGCAAGTATTGACCATGATCTCGTAGCAGTGGAAACACTCATACACAAATGATGTGGATACAACCACCTTCAGTAAGACCAGTTGGTATCCAACGATTCAGTACGTCTACTCCTAGTCATATATTCTCTAGAGAAACTCTCACATCTGCTTCAGGGGACGTGCGCAAGAAAGTTTCTAGAAGAATATTTGTTGTGAGAAAAATTAAAACAAGTGGAATGTCGAAGGACAAGAGGTGGAAAATTGCAGCATTTTCATACGGAGAAATGGCATGCAGAGTGAAATGATTGACCTACAGCACATGCCAACATAGATTAGCATCTAAAACATAACACTGAATGAAAAATGCAAGTCACAAAGACTAAATGAAATGGAATTTCATTTACATAGAGTAAAAACAGGTAGAAGTAAACAGTATGTGGCTAAGGTTACAGACATATATGATAGGACTGTAAGAAACCCCAGGGAATTAGGACCACAAAATTCAAGAAGGAAGCCGGGATGTGGGCCTGGTTGGAGAAGGAATACAGGAGCCATCAAAGGTATTGGTATTCCTATCACTTAAACTGCAATGTGGGCTCAAAGGTGTTTATTTTACTCCCATTCCTTTGTATGTATTTATTCTTTTGACTATATGTGACATTTCAGTAACAAAATGAACACAAAAGGCATCACCTATTATGGGTATGGAGTTCAACGCTGTGAGAGTAACAGAAAAAAAAGAAGTTAAATAATTACAACCTACGGTTCCTCTCCTTAAGATGTTGTAATTCAGTCAGAAAAGCAAAACAAATTCAGGTGAAAGAATTTAAAAATGAATTTTTCAGTAGTAGCCCAGGTTAAAGGCAGGTCCATGCAGATTGGAGAAAGCCAGGCATGGTGTAAAGAGCTGAGCATAGAGGGGTGCAGACAGGGGGTCATGGTGTTGGACACATCCCACTCCTGGGCCAGGGCTATTAATAGAAAAAGAGGTCCCTGGGCTCCCGGTGCCTGAAGTCCCCAGCGCAGGGGTGGAGGGGTTTCTCCCAGCACACACAGGGAGGCAGAGTTTTCCGCGGTGCTCTGCTCTTAACCCAGACTGAGCCTGGCTGAGCTATGCGCATGGGAGCCAATTCCAGCTGGAAGGAAGGAGAAAGGCACTTGATGAGAGAGAGCTAGATTTGAGAAGAGGAGGAGACCTTTTTCCAGGACATCTTAAGGCTTGTCAACCTCATGACATTTTGTTAGCAAAGATTTCCCCTAGCACCCTGAGGGGAGTTTATGGTTGGGTTTTCAAAGGTCTCAAGGTTGCACAGGACCAACTATTTATAGGGTGGCTATAACTGGTTTCAGCAAAGCCAAATGAGAGTATTGGTCTAATCTTTCTGCCCTGTATTTCTTCCCCTGACCTGAGGTCTACTGGTGAAAATCTATTAAAAGGCTTCCTGATAATATAAAAAAAAAAAAAAAAGTTGACATTCTACTTGGTCAAAATTGAAACCCAGAAGGATAACCTCACTTTCTGATGAGCTAGGATTGACACAGTAGAGCATTTGCAGCTGAGCTGCCCAGACTTCAGCCTTAAGGCACGGTAGGCCTGATGAGCACGCCCAAGCATCTCAAGGGGGCGACTATGGCGCAGCAGGCAGCACCCAAACAAACGTGTGTCCAAGGGGGCGCGGGATTAGCCAGAGAGGGTGCCCAGATGAGCACGTTCCTCACATCTGGGTATTGGATCCTCTTATTCGTTCCACAGCCGCATCAGGAGCAGACCCCACATGTGGGCTGGGGTGACGTGGATGCAAAACAGTGCTATCTTCTCAACACTGAAGTACTGTCAGACTCTGCTCTTGTTCTTGGGAAATTTTTACTGTGTGAATCTCTTTGTGCATTTCAGGTTACAGTTACACTAAATGCATGATGAGGTTATTGCAGTAAAACTCTGCACTTACGAAATCTGAATGTTGACCTCTATGAACAACAGATCTGGGTAAAAGCAATGACCTGCACTGAAGCTGCATTTTTTACATGTTAGATTGCACTCACACTGAGCCTTCATTCTCCTCCAGCCGAGTGAAGGGTCTCCATTTCCCAGCTGAGGAAGATCTGTGGGCTTTCTCTCTCCTTTCCTCCCTTTGTCCCAGAAGATTAGGTTGCTGACTCAGTCATGCCAGCTGGAGGAGCAGCCACAGGAGTTGATGGGTTGATATCACGTTCGCGAGAGCCTCGCAGGGCACGGTGATGCCTCAGTGATAAACCTCAGGCTTGCTCTGGGAGGTGGAAAAGCTGGACATAGGAAACTGGTCCTCAGCCCTGTGTGTGTGTGTGAGTTCATATAGGTAGATATTGAATTTATATTGGGTTTAAAAAATAAAAGAATCTGTCAAATGCAATCATAAGTATTTTTAATTTTTTTTTATGAGAGTCTTCTAATTGAATGGGGATCACCAGCTTCAGGACTTTGAGACTTAACTTCCAGTTGCAAAGTTTCTGATAAAATCAGCAACCTGGACCCAATGCTGGCACCACCCTAGGATCCCACGTTCATGACGTGTCCTTCCTTCTCTGCAGACCCCTGCCCGCCTCCCCACCCAAGGGAACTGATACAGTTGAGAGAGAGTCCTAGAGAGAAAGACAGAAGCAGAGACAGAAGGAGGCCCATGAAGGTAAAAATTCCTAATCCAAAGACCACCTATGAATGCAAGCATCCATTGCCACGTACTGTGGGCCAGGCTCCAGCTCCTGGGTGAGCACTTTATATACATCACCTCCTTTGCTACCACAGAAGCCTGCAGTGGCGGCCATCACCCCAATTGACAGATGAGGAAACCAGTAACCAGGGAGCCAAGGTTATGTGCCCCACATCACCCAGCCAGCAAGAGGTGGGCTGTGATTAAAATCCTGACTGGATGACTCCAGAGCTACCCATGATCAGACATAAATTCCCTGTAGCATAACCTAAATTAAAAGGCCTCACGATCTCACACAAGAATGACTTCTGACTAGTCGAAATAAAACAGCACATTAGGCACCATTGTTCCAAAACTTACAAGTCATCTTGAATCAATTCTCCACAAGACAAAATTAAAACAAGTGTCATTTATCAACCAAAGTGAGACTAAAGCAACTCTTGTCCTGCCAAAATTAACTTGGAAAAGAAATTACTGTTATAAAGGTTCTAAGACCATTTCTTAAACTTCTCAAGGTTTCTCTAACAGAAAAGGAAAATAAAATTAAAAGGGAAAGCTAACAAGAGCTCCCTGGAAGCATTAAAATGCAAAATAATTCCCTTGCCCTCTGCCCCCTCCAGATTGGATGGCTGTTGACTCTTCCATTATGCCAACAGACTTGGGGTCCAATTAAAAAGCCATCAGCCAACCACCAAGGGAGCAACCAGGGCTCCCCCAGCATGGGGAGGACCCTCGACCGCCTGGGCCTGGAGAGAACCCAGGGTGGCAGAGAGCCCAGATGTACCACCAGAGTAGAGAACATGGTTGCTCCAAACAAGTTCTTCACCTGGTGGCGTTACTGATGTCCTCTTGGCAACCGATGCCCATGACACTCAGCCTTGACTTCAGAAGGGCTCTTTCCAACATCGGGCAGCAGCATGCATAGAAATGCCCCCTGGCCAGGAATGCAGGGGTCCTGGTGTACTGAAAACAGCTGTCTGCTGAACCAGCGGGTGTGACCTTCTATGGAGCATCTCAAATGTTCCCTGGACAGACCCTCATGGCACTAACGCCTCAGTAATTAAACTGCCCGCCATTTGGATGAAACTCTACACTCCACTAGACTCGTTCCAAACATTACTTGTACCCTAATACATCCAAGGAGACTTTCCAGACACTCATTCTGAGGCAGGCAACGTGATAAAACCATTTATAAGTGTTCTTATCTGTCCTCACAACACCTACTATGGCACGTACTCATCTACATCCCATTTTACAGATGAGGAAACGGAGGCTTAGAGAGGTCCAGGACTTGCCTCCATCTACTGAATGGTAAGGTCAGGGCATACGGCCAGAGTCCAGCTGCTTCCTCATTTCCAAAACTGTTCATATGCTGGTAAAAGCTGAACCACAGCAATTGGTTTAATTATATATATATTTTTAAATTTTCTAAATACAGATTGCTTGACTGACATATTTTAATCTCAGCTGGTTTTTATTTCACATTCTCTCCTTGAAGAGAAGAGACCCATGAAGAACCAAAGTGACGGGGCTGTTCTCATATCTGGAAACACTTGAAAGTATGAGCTGTTTGACGTCACTGGGCCTCCCTCTGATGGATTAAGTGATCAGGAGAGAGAACAGCGACAGCTCTGGAGGGGATCCAGGAACAGCTCCCGATGGAATCCCATCTGAAATTGAGGAGAGGATGCGGTGTGTCCATCAAAGCCCCCTGCCAGC
The DNA here is from genome assembly GCF_005190385.1 of Monodon monoceros. NCBI lineage: Eukaryota > Metazoa > Chordata > Mammalia > Artiodactyla > Monodontidae > Monodon > Monodon monoceros. The sequence continues at coordinate 3,732,072 of NW_021703768.1, read as the reverse complement.
ACTTGTCTCAGATAAATGAGACTGGGACACATAAGTACCTTGCACTGGTCACTCTGCAGCTGAAGTTGAGAAAGCTGTGTCTAAATCCTCTCCAATAAAAATAAAGGAGAAAATACCTCACAACACCACACTGGTGGGGTCAGATAAAAGCCTTATCTGTGGATTCATTAGCTCTCCTCATATTCCTAAAATACCATTTCTCACAAGGAACAAAATTGAGTAGAGAATTTCAAATTTAAAGCAATCAACTAACTCCACGAAAAAGTACAAATCTTTTCTTTCCTAAGACCAGCAATTTGGAGGTATAATTTCCATTTGTGTCCCTAATAATTAATAGATATAGATCACAGAAACAGAAGAAAATACATTTAATAGGGATGAGTGGACAGCGATTGAAAGGAAAAAAAAAAAAAAAAAAGTACTGTGAACAATCTTCCATCCCATCCCAGGAGAAAGCATGAGTTCAGTGGGTATCTTGAACATTTGTCCCATGGAAAATATCTGTGACATCAATAAAATTGGTCATTTCATCACATGGGTGTGTCCTGCTTCCAGGAGCCATTTTTGAGAAAGGGCCAACTAATAACCCTATGGTAAGGGGATATTTGAACTGATCGATTGACTGACTGAATGAAAAGATTGTGGATGGAAAATAGAAACAAAGAAGGAAGAAATGGAGGAGATGGGCAGGGAGGGAAAGTAACTAGCAGATAATCATATACATCAATACAAAAAAGAATTATTTGAAACTAAATACCCCGTGCATCTTTGCTTGCCACCTCGAGTGGTCCTACCTTACCAAAATGTACACGATTATGGTGGAAAGAGATCAAGATGGTGGAGGGAGGGGAGGCTGGGCTTGCTCCCCTTATGAACACATCAAAACTACAATGACACAGAGAGAGACCCTTGCTGAAATCGACCTGAGAACCATATCAGAACGACTCTTCTGTGACCAAAGCTGTAAAGAAAGATGCACACGGAGTCAGGGAGGAGGAGAGGAGAAGCTACCTGGTTAGGACCCGTGCCCCTGGTGGGGGACACAGGAGAGGAGGGGGCAGTCACAGGTTTGGGGATCCTCCCTAGAGAGCAAAGGGTTCAAGCCGCATATTAGGCAGCCCAGCCCTGGGACCCAACACCAGGAGGACAAGGCCCCTCCTTTAGCTGGTTTGAAAATGAGTGGGGCTTATCAGATGGCCGTAGGAAACTGAGAGTCTGCTCATGAAGAGCACAGTCTTGCCTACGCGCAGTCACAGCAGACTGAAAACTGCCCGGGGCTCTGGCTGGCCTTCTTGGACCACCCCAGCAAGCCCTGCAGCCCACAATGGGCTCCTGCTCCAGCCCCTCTTGTGCCAGCACTGCTCCCCACTAAGGGGAAGGCTGCCACTGCCAATGAGAGTGTGCACACATGGAGAGAACAGAATGGTCTCAGACCCAAGCCCTGCCTTGGACCAGGGCAAAGGCAGCCATTGCCAGCGCATGTCACTGCACATTCGGGAGGGAGCAAGCTCAGTTCCATCAACCAGCACCATCCCTGTGCACACTTGGGAGGGAGTCAGACCAGCTCAGTGGTGTGTCACCAATGCCTCCAGCCCTGACCCAGATTAACCAATGGGCACACACCAGGGACAAAGTGAAACCAGCACAGAATGCAGCCTCAAGCCCTCAGGTTCAGTCACAACACAAACTAAGGCAGAGCCTGCCATCACACCAGGAGAAACCCAGCTCCTCCTGGCTTCTGTTCCAGCCCCTTGGCCCCTGCCCGCACCCCAAGTAGGGTGGTGATGGCCACTGAGCATAGGAGAAGCCCCAGCTTGCACCTGTCTCTGGCTCTAGCTTCTCCTACTCCAGACTACCTCCCACCTTGGTGGTGGCTGCCAGCACACCCTGGGGAAGACACAGACCATGCTCACTTTAGATCCAGCTCACCAGCCAAAGCCACTGGGTACGTGCACACTGCGTAGGGGTACTCCCACACAAGGACATGCCTTCAAGGCCAGGGTATGTAAGTGTTTCACCTAATTTCCTTGAGACAGAGAAAGTTAACCAAAATGGGAAGATGGAGGAATATGTTTCAAATGAAAGAACAAAAAAAAAAAAAACCTGAAAAAATCCTAATTAAACAGAGATAAATAATTCACTTGATGAAGATTTCAAAGCAATGGTACTGAGAATGCTAACTGAATTGGGGAAAGGATAAATGAACACAGTGAAAATTTTAACAAAGAACTAGAAAATATATAAAAAAAAAGAACCAGTGTGAGCTGAAAAACACAATAACTGAAATGGAAAATATACTAGAGGGAATTAACAGCAGATTAGGTGAGACAGCAGAAGGCATAAGTGATCTGGAAGATATATGAGGTGGAAGATAGGATAATGGAAATTGTGCAATGAGAACAGCAAAAAGAAAAACAAATTTAAAAAAATTGATACTTTAAGGGACCTTTGCGACAGCATCAAGCGTACCAACATTACAGGGATCCCAGAAGAAGAAGAGAGAGAAAGGGTAGAAAATGTATTTGATGAAATTATGGCTGACTACTTCTTGAAGCTAAAGAGGGAAACAGATATTCAAGTACAGGAATTACAGGGAGTTCCAAACAAGATGAACCCAAAGAGACCCACAAAAAGAGGCATCATAATTAAAATGGCAAAAGTTAAAGATAAAGAGAGAATTCTAGAGGCAATAAGAGAAATACAAAAAATCACATACAAGGGAACCCCCACAAGATTAAGAAGGAAGGTTCTCTCTAAAGGAGTTGTGACCCTTGATGAGATTAAGAAGGAAGATTCTCTCCTAAGGAGGTCTGGTTAATGCAGATACACAATACACACTAACGGGGAACGAGGAGACCCACTCCGGCAAAGGAATAATTTATGTTTAACTTTTCCTCATCTTGCCATAAAATATGAATTTTATTTCATCAATAGAAACAATAAGAAAGTAGGGGTAACAATACACCCTATCAGCCAAAGTAGACTTTAAAACCGAGTCTATAATAAAAGACAAAGAAGAGTATTATGTAATAATAAATGAATCAATATAAGAAGAAGATAGAATATCCATAAACATATAGGCACATAATAAAGGAGCAACTAAATAAAGCAAATATTAACAGGTATAAAGGCAGAAATTGACTGTAATACAATAATAGAAGGGGATTTTAACATACCACTTAATTAATGGACAAATCATCCAGACATAAAATTAACAAGGAAAGAGGAGCCTTAAGTGACACATTAAACCAGTTGAACTTAATAGATCTCTACAAGAGATTCCATCTAAAAACAGCACAATGTACATTATGTTCAAGTGCACATGGAATGCTTTCCAGGATAGGCCACATGCTAGCCACAAAACAAATCTCAGCATATTTAAGGCAATAGAAATTATGTCAAACATCTTTTCCAACCACAACAGTATGAAACTAGAAATCAATTATAGGAAGAAAAAGGGAAAAACAAACATGTGGAGACTGAAAAACACTCTACTAAAAAATTCAATGGGTCAATGAAAAAAATAAAAGGGGAAATCAGAAAATACATTGAGAAAAATGAAAATTCAAAAGAATACAATAGAGGCATACCTCAAGGAACAAGAAAAATCTCAAATAAACAATCTAACCTAGCATCTAAAGGAATTAGAAAAAAGGAATTAGAAAAAGAAGGACAAACATAGCCTGTAGTCAACAGAAGGAAGGAGGATAATGGAGAAAAGAAAATCTCTTCAAAGAGTAGTCCTGGGAAAACTGGACAGCTTACACATAAAAGAATGAAATTAGAACACTCTTTAACACCATACACAAAAATAAACTCAAAATGGATTAAAGACTAAATGTAAGGCTGAAAACCATAAGACTCCTAGAGGAAAACATAGGCGGACATAGCAAAAGAAATATACAAACAGCTCATACAACTCAACAACAGCAACAAAAAAACACAGGTGAAAAATAGACATTTCTCCAAAGAAGACATACACATGGCCAATAGGCACATGAAAAGATGCTCAACATCATTAATTATAGAGAAATGCAAATCAAAACTACAATGAGGTACCCCTCACACTACTTAGAATGGCCATCATTAAAAAGCTTACAAGTAACAAATGCTGGAGAGGGTATGGAGAAAAGGGAACCCTCCTACACTGTTGGTGGGAATGGAAGCTGGTGCAGCCACTATGGAAAACATTATGGAGGTGCCTCAGGAAACTAAAAATAGAATTACTATATGATCCAGGAATCCCACTCCTGGGCATATATCCAGAGAAAACCATAATTCAGAAAGATACATGCACCCCAATGTTCATTGACACACTATTTACAGTAGCCAAGACATGGAAGCAAACTAAATGTCCATCGACAGATGAATAGATAAAGAAGGTGTGGTATATTTATACAATGGAATATTACTCAAACATAAAAAGGAACAAAGTAATGTCATTTGCAGCAATATGGGTGGACCTAGAGATTATCATACTAGATGAAGTAAGTTTGACAGAGAAAGACAAATACCATATGATATCACTCATGTGTGGAATCTAAAATATGACACAAATCAATGTATCTATGAAGCAGAAACACACCAACAGACATAGAGAATATACTTGTGGTTGCCAAGGGGGAGGGGAGGGATGGACTGGAAGTTCCGAGTTAGTAGATGCAAATTACTACATATAGAATGGATAGACAACGAGGTCCTACTGTATGACACAGGGAACTCTATTCAATGTCCCAAAATAAACTAAAATGGAAAATAATATTAAAAAGAATGCATAGGAGACAGGAGAAGATGATGGAAGAGTAAGACGCAGAGATCACCTTCCCCCCACAGATGCATCAGAAGTACATCTACACATGGAACAACTCCTACAGAACACCTACTGAACGCTGGCAGAAGACCTCAGGCCTCCCAAAAGGCAAGAAAGTCCCCACATACCTGGGTAGGACAAAAGAAAAAAGAATAAACAGAGACAAAAGCATAGGGACGGGACCTGCACCAGTGGGAGGGAGCTGTGAAGGAGGAAAAGTTTTCACACACTAGGAAGCCCCTTCGCGAGGGGAGACTGCGGGTGGTGAAGGGGGGGAGCTTCGGGACCGCGGAGGAGGGCACAGCAACAGGGGTGCGGAGGGCAAAGCGGAGAGATTCCCACACAGAGGATCAGTGCCGACCGGCACTCACCAGGCCGAGAGGCTTGTCTGCTCACCCGCCGGGGCGGGCGGGGCTGGGAGCTGAGGCTCGGGCTTCAGTCGGAGCGCAGGGAGAGGACTGGGGTTGGCGGCGTGGACACAGCCTGAAGGGGTTAGTGCGCCACGGCTAGCCGGGAGGGAGTCCGGGGAAAAGTCTGGATTTGCCGAAGAGGCAAAATACTTTTTCTTCGCTCTTTGTTTCCTGGTGCGCGAGGAGAGGGGATTCAGAGCGCTGCTTAAAGGAGCTCCAGAGACGGCACGAGCCGCGGCTAAAAGCACGGACCCCAGAGACTGGCGCGGCCGCGGCTAACAGCGCGGACCCCAGAGACGGGCATGAGACGCTAAGGCTGCTGCTGCCGCCACCAAGAAGCCTGTGTGCGAGCACAGGTCACTATCCACACCCCCCTTCCAGGGAGCCTGTGCAGCCCGCCACTGCCGGGGTCCCAGGATCCAGGGACAACTTCCACGGGAGAACGCACGGCGTGCCTCAGGCTGGTGCAATGTCACGCCGGCCTCTGCCGCCGCAGGCCCGCACGGCACTCCGTGACCCTCCCTCCCCGCCGGGCTGAGTGAGCCAGAGCCCGTGAATCTGCAGCTCCTTTAACCCCATCCTGTCTGAGCGAAGAACAGTTGCCCTCCGGCAACCTACACGCAGAGGCGGGTCCAAATCCAAAGCTGAACCCCGGGAGCTGTGAGAACAAAGAAGAGAAAGGGAAATTTCTACCAGCAGCCTCAGAAGCAGCGGATTAAAGCTCCACAATCAACTTGATGTACCCTGCATCTGTGGAATACATGAATAGACAACGAGCCATCCTAAATTGAGGAGGTGGACTTTGGGAGCAAGATATCTTATTTTTTTCCCTTTTTGTGAGTGTGTATGTATATGCTTCTGTGTGACATTTTGTCTGCATTGCTTTCTTTCACCATTTGTCTTAGGGTTCTGTCCATCCGTTTTGTTTTTGTTTTCACTTTTTAAAATTTTTTCTTAATAATATTTGTTTATTTTAATAACTTATTTAATTTTATCTCACTTTATTTTATTTTATCCTCTTCCTTCCTTCCTTTCTTCCTTCCTTCCTTTCTTTCTTTCTTTCTTTCTTTCTTTCTCTCTCTCTCTCTCCCTTTCTTTCTTTCTTTCTTTCTTTCTTTCTTTCTTTCTTTCTTTCTTTCTTTCTTTCTTTCTTTCTTTCTTTCTTTCTTTCTTTCTTTCTTTCTTTCTTTCTTTCTTTCTTTCTTTCTTTCTTTTCTCCCTTTTATTCTGAGCTGTGTGGAGGACAGTCTCTTCGTGCTCCAGCCAGGAGTCAGGGCTGTGCCACTGAGGTGGGAGAGCCAACTTCAGGACACTGGTCCACAAGAGACCTCCCAGCTCCACATAATATCAAATGGTGAAAATCTCCCAGAGATATCCATCTCAACACCAACACCCAGCTTCACTCAACGACCAGCAAACTACAGTGCTGGACACCCTATGCCAAACAACTAGCAAGACAGGAACACAACCTCACCCATTAGCAGAGAGGCTGCCTAAAATCATAATAAGGCCACAGACACCCCAAAACACACCACCAGACATGGACCTGCCCACCAGAAAGACAAGATCCAGCCTCATCCACCAGAACACAGGCACTAGTCCTCTCCACCAGGAAACCTACACAACCCACTAAACCAACTTTAGCCACTGGGGACAGACACTAAAAACAACGGGAGATACAAACATGCAGCCTGTGAAAAGGAGACCCCAAACACAGTAAGATAAGCAAAATGAAAAGACAGAAAAACACACAGCAGATGAAGGAGCAAGGTAAAAACCCACCAGACCTAACAAATGAACAGGAAATAGGCAGTCTACCTGATAAAGAAATCAGAATAATGATAGTAAAGATGATCCAAAATCTTGGAAATAGAATAGAGAAAATGCAAGAAACATTTAACAAGGACCTGGAAGAACTAAAGAAGAAACAAGCAATGATGAACAACCCAATAAATGAAATTAAAAATACTCTAGAAGGGATCAATAGCAGAATAACTGAGGCAGAAGAACAGATAAGTGACCTGGAAGATAAAATAGTGGAAATAACTACTGCAGAGCAGAATAAAGAAAAAAAAAAAAAAAGAAAAGAAAAGAAATGAGGACAGTCTCAGAGACCTCTGGGACAACATTAAATGCCCCAACATTCGAATTACAGGGGTCCTAGAAGAAGAATAGAAAAAGAATAGAAAAAGAATAGAAAAGGAAAACTTCCCTTATATGAGAAAGGAAATAGTTAATCAAGTCCAGGAAGCACACAGAGTCCTATACAGAATAAATCCAAGGAGAAAGATGCCAAGACATATATTAATCAAACTGTCAAAAATTAAATACAAAGAAAACATATTAAAAGCAGCAAGGGAAAAACAACAAATAACACATAAGGGAATCCCCATAAGGTTAACAGCTGATCTTTCAGCAGAAACTCTGAAAGCCAGAAGGGAGTGGCAGGACATATTTAAAGTGACAAAGGAGAAAAACCTACAACCAAGATCACTCTACCAAGCAAGGATCTCATTCAGATTCAAAGGAGAAATTACAACCTTTACAGATAAGCAAAAGCTGAGAGAGCTCAGCACCACCAAACCAGCTTTACAACAAATGCTAAAGGAACTTCTCTAGGCAAGAAACACAAAAGAAGGAGAAGACCTACAATAACAAACCCAAAACAATTAAGAAAATGGGAATAGGAACAAACATATCGATAATTACCTTAAATGTAAATGGATTAAATGCTCCCACCAAAAGACACAGACTGGCTGAATGGATACAAAAACAAGACCCGTATATAGGCTGTCTACAATAGACCCACTTCAGACCTAGGGACACATACAGACTGAAAGTGAGGGGATGGAAAAAGATATTCCATGCAAGTGGAAATCAGAAGAAAGCTGGAGTAGCAATTCTCATATCAGAAAAAATAGACTTTAAAATAAAGATTATTAGAGGAGACAAAGAAGGACACTACATAATGATCAAGGGATCGATCCAAGAAGAAGATATAGCAATTGTAAATATATATGCACCCAACATAGGGAGCACCTCAATACATAAGGTAAATACTAACAGCCATAAAAGGGGAAATCGACAGTAACACATTCATAGTAGGGGATTTTAACACCCCACTTTCACCAATGGACAGATCATTCAAAATAAAAATAAATAAGGAAACATAAGCTTTAAATGATACATTAAACAAGATGGACTTAATTGATATGTATGGAACATTCCATCCAAAAACAACAGAATACACATTTTTCTCAAGTGCTCATGGAACATTCTCCAGGATAGATCATATCTTGGGTCACAAATTTAACCTTGGAAAATTTTAAAAAATTGAAATTATATCAAGTATCTTTTCCAACCACAACGCTATGAGACTATATATCAATTACAGGAAAAGATCTGTAAAAAATACAGACTCATGGAGGCTAAACAATACACTATTTAACAATGAAGTGATCACTGATGGAATCAAAGAGGAAATCAAAAAATACCTAGAAACAAATGAAAATGGAGACACGATGGCCCAAAACCTATGGGATGCAGCAAAAGCAGTTCTAAGAGGGAAGTTTATAGCAATACAATCCTACCTTAAGAAACAGGAAACAGGGCTTCCCTGGTGGCGCAGTGGTTGAGAGTCTGCCTGCCGATGCAGGGGATGTGAGTTTGTGCCCCAGTCCGGGAAGATCCCACATTCCGCAGAGCTGCTGGGCCCGTGAGCCATCGCCACTGAGCCGGTGCATCCGGAGCCTGTGCTCCACAACGGGAGAGGCCACAACAGTGAGAGGCCCGCATACCACAAAAAAAAATAAAAAATAAAAAACAGGAAACACCTTAAATAAACAACCTAACCTTGCACCTAAAGCAATTAGAGAAAGAAGAACAAAAAAACCCCCAAGTTAGCAGAAGGAAAGAAATCATAAAGATCAGATCAGAAATAAATGAAAAAGAAATGAAGGAAACAATAGCAAAGATCAATAAAACTAAAAGCTGGTTCTTTGAGAAGATAAACAAAATTGATAAACCATTAGCCAGGCTCATCAGGAAAAAAAGGAAGAAGACTCAAATCAATAGAATTAGAAATGAAAAAGGAGAAGTAACCACTGACACTGCAGAAATACAAAGGATCATGAGAGATTACTACAAGCAACTCTATGCCAATAAAATGGACAACCTAGAAGAAGTGGACAAATTCTTAGAAATGCACAGCCTGCCGAGATTGAACCAGGAAGAAATAGAAAATATGAACAGACCAATCACAAGCACTGAAATTGAAACTGTGATTAAAAATCTTCCACCAAACAAAACCCCAGGACCAGATGGCTTCATAGGCGAATTCTATCAAACATTTAGAGAAGAGGTAACACCTATCCTTCTCAAACTCTTCCAAAATATAGCAGAAGGAGGAACACTCCCAAACTCATTCTATGAGGTCACCATCACCCTGATACCAAAACCAGACAAAGATGTCACAAAGAAAGAAAACTACAGGCCAATATCACTGATGAACATAGATGCAAAAATCCTCAACAAAATACTAGCAAACAGAATCCAACAGCACATTAAAAGGATCATACACCGTGATCAAGTGGGGTTTATTCCAAGGATGCAAAGATTCTTCAATATATGCAAATCAATCAATGTGATAAAGCATATTAACAAGTTGAAGGAGAAAAAACATATGATCATCTCAATAGATGCAGAAAAAGCTTTTGACAAAATTCAACACCCATTTATGATAAAATCCCTCCAGAAAGCAGGCATAGAGGGAACTTACCTCAACATAATAAAAGCCATATATGACAAACCCACTGCCTACATCATTCTCAATGGTGAAAAACTGAAACCACTTCCTCTAAGTTCAGGAACAAGAGAAGGTTGTCCACTCTCACCACTGTTATTCAACATAGTTTTGGAAGTTTTAGCCACAGCAATCAGAGAAGGAAAAGAAATAAAAGGAATCCAAATCGGAAAACAAGTAAAGCTGTCACTGTTTGCAGATGACATGGTACTATACATAGAGAATCCTAAAGATGCTACCAGAAAACTACTAGAGCTAATCGATGAATTTGGTAAAGTAGCAGGATACAAAATTAATGCACAGAAATCTTTGGCATTCTTATACATTAGTGATGAAAAGTCTGAAAGTGAAATTAAGAAAACACTCCCATTTACCATTGCAACAAAAAGAATAAAATATCTAGAAATAAACCTACCAAAGGAGACAAAACACCTGTATGCAGAAAATTATAAGACACTGATGAAAGAAATTAAAGATGATACAAATAGATGGAGAGATATACCATGTTCTTGGATTGGAAGAATCGACATTGTGAAAATGACTCTATGACCCAAAGCAATCTACAGATTCAATGCAATCCCTATCAAACTACCACTGGCATTTTCACAGAACTAGAACAAAATATTTCACAATTTGTATGGAAACACAAAAGACCCCGAATAGCCAAAGCAATCTTGAGAACGAAAAATGGAGCTGGAGGAATCAGGCTCCCTGACTTCAGACTCTACTACAAAGATAGAGTAATCAAGACAGTATGGTACTGGCACCAAATCAGAAATATAGACCAATGGAACAGGATAGAAAGCCCAGAGACAAACCCACACACATATGGTCACCTTATCTTTGATAAAGGAGGCAAGAATATACAGTGGAGAAAAGACAGCCTCTTCAATAAGTGGTGCTGGGAAAACTGGACAGGTACATGTAAAAGAATGAAATTAGAACACTCCCTAACACCATACACAAAAATAAGCTCAAAATGGATTAAAGACCTAAATGTGAGGCCAGAAACTATCAAACTCTTAGAGGAAAACATAGGCAGAACACTCTGTGACATAAATCACAGCAAGATCCTTTTTGACCCACCTCCTAGAGAAATGGAAATAAAAACGAATATAAACAAATGGGACCTAATGAAACTTAAAAGCTTTTGCACAGCAAAGGAAACCACAAACAAGACCAAAAGACAACACTCAGAATGGGAGAAAATATTTGCAAATGAAGCAACTGACAAAGGATTAATCTCCAAAATTTACAAGCAGCTCATGCAGCTCAATAATAAAAAAAAAAAAAAAAAAACCCGATCCAAAAATGGGCAGAAAACCTAAACAGACATTTCTCCAAAGAGGATATACAGATTGCCAACAAACACATGAAGTACTGCTCAACATCATTAATCATTAAAGAAATGCAAATCAAAACTACAATGAGATATCATCTCACACCAGTCAGAATGGCCATCATCAAAAAATCTACAAACAATAAATGCTGGAGAGGGTGTGGAGAAAAGGGAACACTCTTACACTGTTGGTGGGAATGTAAATTGATACAGCCACTATGGAGAACAGTATGGAGGTTCCTTAGAACACTACAAATAGATCTACCATACGACCCAGAAATCCCACTACTGGGCATATACCCTGACAAAACCATAATTCAAAAAGAGTCATGTACCAAAATGTTCATTGCAGCTCTGTTTACAATAGCCAGGACATGGAAGCAACCTAAGTGTCCATCAACAGATGAATGGATATAGAAGATGTGGCACATATATACAATGGAATATTGCTCAGCCATAAAAAGAAACAAAATTGAGTTATTTGTAGTGAGGTGGATGAACCTGGAGTCTGTCACACAAAGTGAAATAAGTCAGAAAGAGAAAAACAAATACCGTATGCTAACACATATATATGGAATCTAAGAAAAAAAAAAAAAAAAGGTCATGAAGAACCTAGAGGTAAGACAGGAATAAAAACACAGACCTACTAGAGCATGGACTTGAGGATATGGGGAGGGGGAAGGGTAAGCTGTGACAAAGTGAGAGAGTGGCATGGACATATATACACTACCAAATGTAAGGTAGATAGCCAGTGGGAAGCAGCCACATAGCACAGGGAGATCAGCTAGGTGGTTTGTGACCACCTAGAGGGATGGGATAGGGAGGGTGGGAGGGAGGGAGATGCAAGAGGGAAGTGATATGGGGACATATGTATATGTATAACTGATTCACTTTTTTATAAAGCAGAAACTAACACACCATTGTAAAGCAATTATACTCCAATAAAGATGTTAAAAAAAAAGAATACATATATATATATGTATAATATAATTGAGTCACTTTGCTATACAGCAGAAATTAGCACAAAATTGTAAATCAAGTATACTTAATTTAAAAAAGAAAAAGAAAACATAGGCAGAAAACACTGTAAATCATAGCAATATTATTTTTTGATAGGCCTCCAAAGGCAAAGAAAATAAAAGCAAAAATAAACAAGTAGGACCTAATTAAACTTAAAAGCTTTTGCACAGCAAACGATATCTTCCATAAAATGAAAATACAACCTATTTAATGGGAATAAATATTTGCAAATGACATGACTGACAAGGGTTAATATCCAAAATTTATAAAAAGCTCATACAACTCAATATCAAAAAGCAAAAAACAAAACAAAACCAAAAAATGACCTGATTTAAAAAATGGGCAGAAAGCCTGAATAGACGTTTTTCGAAGAAGGCATATAGAATGCCAACAGGCACATGAAAACAAGCTCAACATCACTAATAATCAGATATGCAAAGCAAAACCACAGTGAGGTATCACCTCACACCTGTCAGAATGGCCATCGTCAAAAAGACCACAAATTAAAAAAAAAAAAAAAAAAAAGACCATAAATAACAAATTTTGGCAAGGATGTGGAGAAAAGGGAACACTCTTGCACTGTTGATGGGAGTGTGAATTGGTGCAGCCACTATGGAGGACAGTATGTAGGTTCCTCAAAAAACTAAAAATAGAACTACCATATGACCCAGTAATTTCACTTCTGGGTATATATACAAAGAAAATGAAAACACTAATTTGAAAAGATACATGAACCCCAACGTTCCTAAGCATTATTTACAATAGCCAAGATACAGAAGCAACCTAACTCTTGGTCAACAGATGAATGGATAAAGAAGATGTGGTATATATATGTATTAATATATATGTATATATATATATAGTAGAATATATGATATTTATATAAAAAATTAAATATTGCCAGTTGCAACAACAGGGATGGACCAGGAGTGTATTATGCTTATTAAAATAAGTCAGACAGAGAAAGATAAATACTCTATGTTGTCACTTATAAGTGGAATCTATAAAATAAAAGGAACGAATACAACAAAACAGAAACAGACTCAAAAGTAGAGAGCAAACTAGTGGTTACCAGTAGGAAAAGGGAAGTGGGGAGGGACAAGTTAGGGGTATGGGATTAAGAGATACAAACTATTAGGTATAAAATCAATAAACAACAAGGATATATTGTACAGCAAAGGGAAATATAGCCATTATTTTGTAATAACTTTAAATGGAGTATAATCTATAAAAATACTGAATCTCTATGTTGTACACCTAAAACTAATATAATATTAAAACTAATATAATATTGTTAATCAACTATACTTCAACTTAAAAAAAGAGATTTGTTTCTGATTTCATTTATCATAATATATTATGAGGGATTTCCCTGCTGGTCCAGTGGTTAAGACAACACGCTCCCAATGCAGGGGGTCCAGGTTCAGTCCTTGGTCAAGGAAATAGATCTTGCATGCCAAAGCTGAAAGATCCCGCACACTGCAAGGAAGATCCTGCACGCGGCAACGGAGTTCCCATGTGCCGCAAGGAAGACCCAGCACAGCCAAATAAATAGATAAACAAATAAATAAATAAATAATTTTTAAAATGACATACAAAAAATATTATGAAATAATGCAAGAATCTGTTGTATGATACATTCATTCATTCATTGGACAATTTTTTTTTTATTATTTTTTATTTATTTTTATTTTTTGCGGTACGCGGGCCTCTCACTGTTGTGGCCTCTCCCGTCGCGGAGCCCAGGCTCCGGATGCGCAGGCTCAGTGGCCATGGCTCACGGGCCCAGCTGCTCCACGGCATGTGGGATCTTCCCGGACCAGGGCACGAAACCGTGTCCCCTGCATCGGCAGGCAGACTCTCAACCACTGCACCACCAGGGAAGCCCTGGACAAATATTTTTGATGCCCCGAATGAGTGAACTGCCATTCAAGCACTGGGCAGTGGTAGAGGGCACAGATGGAGAGGATGGCAAAGCTACTGCCCTTGTGAATATTACCTCCATACATGATGCTTTAGCCAGGATGCAGCTCTCATAACCCTGGGAAGAATTCCTCTCCTCACCCAAAATTCTGCTTGTGTATACATCTTTGCACGACTGTTGAATTTTCTTAAGTTAAATTCATAGAAGCAAGCAGTTCGGACCTTGTGGACTCCAGGCCCACTAGGAAGGATGGGAAGGAAGACTGTGTGGTCCATAGGTCTGGATTTTAGGTCTGGAGCCCATAGATTTTGTCTGACCCTGGAAGGGTCTTGCCCCCCCCCCCCCAATTCAGCTCCTGTGATCAGTGGCCAGATGAAAGATGTCCCTCCTTTGCTGGAAGAAGAGCCCACATCACTGGGAGTATTTGCCCTTGTACCCCCTCTGTCAGTGTTGTATACAGGCATTCACTGGATCAATCTCTTCCCCACTCAGAACGAATCCATAATTCTGCAAGCACGGTTCCCAGCCAAATCTATCTAGACCCTCCCATATTAAAACATATTAAAAGCAGCAAGGGAAAAACAACAAATAACACACAAGGGAATCCCCATAAGGTTAACAGCTGATCTTTCAGCAGAAACTCTGCAAGCCAGAAGGGAGTGGCAGGACATATTTAAAGTGATGAAGGAGAAAAACCTACAACCACGATTGCCCTCACCCCCTTGGGCCTTGCTATGGGCTGAATTGTGTCCCTGTAAAATTCATGTTGAAAGCCTAATCCCCAGTGGCTGTATTTGGAGACGGGGCCTCTAAGGATGTAATTAAGGTTAAATGAAGTCATAAGGATAGGGCTAGAATAGGATTAGTGTCTATAAGAAGAGACACCAGAAGATGGGCTCTCTCTCTCTCTCTCTCTCTCTCTCTCTCTCTCTCTCTCTCTCTCTTCGTACACATACACTGAGGAAAGGTAGTGTGAGCACACAGAGAGAAGGCAGGCCATGAAGAGGGCTCTCAACAGAACCCGAACTGGCCAGAACCTTGACCGTGGATGTCCAGCCTCCAGGACTGTGAGGAATAAATGCCTGTTGTTTAAGCCCCCCAGCCTGTGGCATTTTGTCATAGTAGCCCATGCTGACTGTGGAAGAGCTACGTGGACCCAAGACTGAAAAATGGCCAAGGCTGAGGGTAACCCCACAGTGGGCAAGACACACAGAAAAGAAGCGAGGGGAGTCTGCCCCAGATTGTCTGGGGACCCAACAGTCGACCCTCCAGCAGGCTCAAAGGCAGATTCTGGGAGACAGTCAGAGACCTGGTAGGTGATGATTTTGGAGACAGACAGTTATCTAGAATTAGGTGGTGACGCGCCATCTCTGAGTTGGGAGGAGAGGCACGGGCTGTCCGCCTCCACCAACACAAGCAGGCACCAGCCCAGGGCCGGGACCAGGAGAGGCCAGCCTGGTGTCCAGGGCACAAGGTAGAGGAATGCCCTGTGTGACCGGAGAGGGAGCAGCCCCTTAAATGTGCGGCCAGGGCCTCGCACGCCTCCTCTCCGCCTGGCTGACGCAAACTTTGGGAGCTGATGCTTGAGAGTTGATCGAATCAGTACATGATTGATCGATAGCAACTTTGAGAGGCTGCAGATATCGCAGGGAAGGACTCACTTTGCTCACATCTCCTTCGCCTTGATTACAGCCCTGCTTCTGCAGCTCAGAGCGTTGGGTGGCCACCCTGTGAGGTGGAGAGGAAGCCCAAGAGGTGTTGTGTCAAGTGGAAGGGAGGGCGGTGAGGGGCTGGCTTCTCGGCCGGACAAGCTCGTCCCTGAAGCATCCTCCCTCCACACCCGCCTGGCTACGGAGTTGCTTCTACATGGAGGGTACATCCACTTCCTCTCACTAGACAGGTGCCCGGTGGTCGCCACAAACCCAAGAAAGACATCCGAGGCTCCCAGAAACATACAGGGTCCCCTCAGACAAGCCTGACCGTCGGGACCTTGTGCCCTTGAAACATAAATATATTTATTTACTTTCTGATTCAGAGAAGAGAGAGCTCAGAGGGGTGAGGCCTCATATCCACCAGTACTCCGGCCTCGAGCCAGCTGCCTGGCACTCAGTTCTCATGCCACATGGCTGGCAGGCCCTCGGGTGGCCACTGGACAGATGGCCGGACAGAGGATGGGCCTGCAGCCCTGGGGACAGTGGTGCTCAGTTGCATAGGGAGGAAGAGAAGGCCAGATGATCTGCGGTTCTCCCAAGCCCTCACGCTGAGGCCCAGGCCCTTCGATGAGACCGCCCGGTGCTTGGCTGCCCGCGGGGCTCAGGAGTGGGGAGCTTCTGCAGGGTGGCCAGTGTGTGATGACAAGTCTTTTCTGCTCACTTGAAAACCCCAAATCAGAACACAGTTAGGAAAATGCCCACTGGGGATGGGTTGTGGTCCAAGTCAAGGAGGAGGATGTGTTTATGAATTCCATAATTTGTTTCTTGTTTCCCCAGCACACCTAAGGGTGCTGGACTCATTTTGAAGTTTAGGACAAAGGCGCACAATCGGTGAGCATTACGTTCAAGAATTAACAGAACCTCAGTGCGGGGTGAGGCAAGCTCTAGGGTAACGAGCGTCCGGGACGGGGCGCACGGCCGCTCTGGGTTTAAATTCCGCTGGGCCGCGCATCGGCTGCCTGACCTCAAGAATGCTTCTCTGAGCCTCTACTTTCTCATCTGAAAATGGGAGTTATTACAATCATTTCATCCAGGCTTGCCTTGAGGCTCACATAAGAAGAAATAAACGTATAAAAATGCCTGTGACAGCATCCAGCTGTAGCTGGAATTTGATAATTAACCACACTCCGTCCCTCCACTCCCCTTCCCTCTGCTTCTGGGAGCAGAGTACATAGTGGTTAAGAATAAAGCCTTTTTCATCAGAGGGCCTTAATTTTAGGTCTCGTCTGTTGAGACTGTGGGTCCTGGGTCTGCATTGGCCTCTTTGACCCTTTGTTTCCCATCTTTAAATACTTGGTAATAACATCCAAGTTCTTTTATTAGTGTGAGAATTAAATGAGATGGTATATATAAAAAGCTTAGCATTTGAGAAATGGCAGCTACTGGTATCTTTCCTTAGAAGGAATTTTCATCAAAAAAGGGTATTGAGCAACGTGGAATTTCTCTATTCAGAATGCGTAGAGCATGTAGAATATACCACCTAATTGTAACACTACAAGAATTCGTGGACACAGTGAGAAATTCTGGTTAGGAATGCACTATATAGGGTTGTAACGTCCACCACAAATAGCTCGTAAGGGCCGATGAGGTACCTGGTCTCTGCAAAGACTGTCAATGACGCTTAGTTAGACTTCTTTCTTCTTGCCTAAAGTAATAGGCTCCAAAGACAAGTTATTTTTGTCTGTTTGTTTTTGTTTTTTTTGCGGTACGCGGGCCTCTCACTGCTGTGGCCTCTCCCGTTGCAGAGCACAGGCTCCGGACGCGCAGGCTCATCGGCCATGGCTCACGGGCCCAGCCGCTCCGCAGCCTGTGGGATCCTCCAGGACCGCGGCACGAACCTGTGTCCCCTGCATCGGCAGGCGGACTCTCAACCACTGCGCCACCAGGGAAGCCCTTACAGACAAGTTTTAAGCTAAGACAAGACCTATACATAAATGCTTTTCCAAGATCATTACAAGTTGTTTACAATTTCCTAATGATTTTTCAAATAATTCTAACCTCAAATTAAGCATATATCCATCAACTTGGTAGGAAACACATTTCACCATAAACTGGCCTCATACAGATAAGAAAACTGCTGAGAAAGAAGATGAGTATAATACTTGGCTTCATTCCACAGAGCATTTCCTCCCCAGTGAACATGGCAAAAGTCTGACTCTTGCTTGATCCAGGGTGAGCCACGCCCAGCACAATTCATCTGATCAAATGCTAATTATTTTTCTGTTGAAGGGGTGCTTCCTGAAGATATTTTGTTATTGAAAATATGTAGCAGCAGGCCAACAGGACCAAGAAAGGAATATCCGGCTTTAATCCTGTCCTGATTGGCAGCCCCCAAAAGCTCTAAATAATTTAACAAAGACTAAACTTCTAACAGCGCGGGAGTGACATGCACAGAAGCCACCTTCAAACACGGGATGCTCCTCACACAATGAACGGAGCCCTTCTCGGGCACACTGCCTCCCTCTCCATCTCCTTTCTCCTTGGAAACCACAGTCCTCCTGGCTTCATGGCCTCCCTTGCTAGTAGTTTGTTTTATAATTTAAAACATTAAGGTTGAAAGGAAACTTGGGGGAAGGAGGGCCAGAGTCCCAGGCAGCTCCAGTCATCTCTCACCTGGGAAGGTGGCTGTGTAGGCAGCGATGCCCAAGCGAGCTCCTGGCCGTTTGTTAGGGGAGAGCGGGCCTCTGGCCGCTGGCCTGGAAACCCACTCGTGTGCTCATTCACATGGCAAAAATGCTTGTTCCAGGAATGTGGGATCCATCGGGGGCAGGATGGGCTAGGATCCCTGACCCCTCTCTTCTAGGAAGGAAGAGGTCATGCCATAAAAAGTAAACGTACAAATAAGCAAATCATCTCTATGTGCCGTGAAAAAGTATAAAAGAAACAGAGATGGTGGGGGTCAGAGGAACAAGCTGGGTGGGAGGAGGGTGGTCGGGCAGACTTCCTGGAGAAGGTGGCATTTGGGGAAGGCCCTGAGGGAGGGAAGGAGGGATGAGACCTGCAGAGAGGTGGGGGAGGACCAGCCAGCACAAACACACCAGGTGGAGTTGCTGGGTGTGCCCAAAGCTCCAAGGGGCAGAAACAGGGAAACGCTGCTGGTTTGACTCAAAAAGTGAACCAACTAAACCAGCAATTAAGAAAGTGAGACAAACAGCATATTGCAGACAGGGAGGAATGTCAAGAAAGGCAGGTGTTGAATGGACCGGAGAGAGGCATTTGCAGGTGCAGGGTGGAAGGCACCGCACATCTCCCCCAGCGCCACACCCCTACGTCCCCAGGGAGCTGCTCATGAGCTTCGGGCTGTGGCTCTGGGCAGCCTTGTTGGGATTCCATTTGTCCTCTCTGCATGAAGGTCCAGAGTCACACTGAACAAGTGAGTATTTCAAAAAGCATAGATGGGAGAAGTATTCAAACTCCTTTGCTGATCACTGATTCCCCAAGTTCCAGGTAGAGTCTGTTCATAAATCCCAAATCCACATCAAGTCATCTTTAGGAATCTACTGAGAGTATCCCAAATGGTCACGGGATGGGGAGCATCAAAACTGTGACCCTAGATGAAAGTTGTTAAATTGTGCAACTGACCTTTATGAATACATGGCCCCTATGTCAACTCGAGGACCGTAAAGTTACATAGTATGTAAAAAACATTTGAAAGGCGAAGGTGCAGAGCAATGCATAGTCAATCACTACATGTGTAAAAGCATCTGTACAGAATTGTACATAAAACACAAATCCCCTGGAAGATGTACAAAACCAAGTAGCCTTGGTTGTTGGACAAGGAATCATGTCTAGTCTGTGGGAGTAGAGGAGGGATTTTTTTTTCCTCCATGTGCCCTTTTACTTATTTTTTAAATTTCAGACTATAATATTGCATTATGTATTCATAAAAGTCAATTGAGTATTTTGAGGACAGTAAAATTTATTTTAATGGGAGATTAAAACTGTTGCATTTGTTTGTGAAGAGATGCCCAATAATGAATAATTATTTTCTCAGTGACTCAGCTCTGTGGCTGCAGGTCATCCCTGTGGCTTTCCAACAGCGAAAGCCTCCTGCATCGAACAAGCTCAGAGAGGTGACCAAACAAGGAATCTTACTGCCATGGATATATCATCATAAAAGAAAGATTCCAAAGCTACTTCCTCATAAATGTAATAAGTATGTTCTCACAAGGATATCTAAACTAATTCAAGTTCACATCTGCATACTCTTAAGAAAAGTTGGTCTTTAGATGCTATGACCCAAAGGCTCTAGAATAAGTTGATCGTTTCTTGACAAGCATGTCCTCCAGACCAGGAAGCGTCCACAGAAAAGACGCTCTTGGAAACCCATGCATCGTTCCCATCACAATACGTTTTTAATTTTGTGTCAATTATAATTAAAAATGTAAGGATCTATAAGAGCTCTGTGTATGGATGAGTTGGCCCTGGCTGTGGCCTGCTAATAAGAAAAAGATAACTGGAATTTATTAACCAGTGATTCTTTTGTACAAGCAAGGTCCATTCGACACCATGGTGACTGAAAGGGTATTTCTCTACAGTTCAAGGGAGAGGGGGGTGATGAGGGGTTTTGTCACCACATAACACAGAGTATGTTTAACGCAAAAGAAACAGAGCCCTAGAAGTCCAAACAGCATCCACACGGAGAGCAACAACTTAATTTAAACCAAACGACACACTGATGTTGTTAATTTAAGTATTACTGATTGTAAAGCTTTACTTGCACGTAATTTTCAATTTTATGTGTATAATGGCAAGTGTAAAGGGTTTATACTAGCTTTATATGTGTACATCTTCCAGTAATAGAAATTAAAATAATTTATGTCAACACTAGGGATTGTTGAGAAAATGTATACCCTTTTCAGAGAGCCCATGTAGCACTCATGTTGGAGAAACACTACTCGGTGAAGAGCCCTATAAACTAAAAAAAAAAGAAAGAAAAAAAAATAAAACAGATTCCTTTGTGAATACTAAGGCCTCCTGCAAGAAGAAATCAGAATAGGGAGGGTGGGAGGGAGACTCAAAAGGGAGGAGATATGGGGATATATGTATATGTATAGCTGATTTACTTTGTTATAAAGCAGACGCTAACACACCATTGTAAAGCAATTATACTCCAATAAAGATGTTAAAAAAAAGAAGAAGAAGAAGAAAGCAGAGCCAAGCCACCCTGTAAAGGGATGGTCTCGACTGCATTGGTGCCTATGCTCAGATGTTAGGCATTACACTGAGAATGTACATACTTCCTTCTTCCACTCACCTGTCCAGGTGTCACACCTAGCGTCTGTGGGGCTGTGGATACACTAGAAATAGCACAGCCATGCTATTATACAATAATTCCTGACCATTCTGTTTCTTCCCTAACTTGTCCTGGTAGATAAATAATCTCAGGACAATGCATTCAGCTGCAGGTAACAAAATCCTACAAAGAGCAGCTTCAACAGAGTGAAGCTTAACTTTCCCTGTGTAACAGAATTCTGCAGGCAGGTGGCCTGGAAGCTGGAGGGTGCCGGGTCCACATCTCTGCAAATCTCTCGTCCTCTGTCTCATTCCTGGAAGTTACCACCCCTCCTGGTCTCAAGACAGCAGGGGGACCTCCAGGGCACAAGTCTGCTCTGTAGACTGGGATAAGGGGCTTCCAGGGTGGAGACTGTTTCTGTTCCCAGATGCAGGACGCATGCAGACCAGTCAATATCCGTACCCTGACCCCTCGGCCCGGCCCGGCCCGGCCCAGATCACGGGAGCTGTGCCAGTGAACAGAGCAGGGTGGACGGGAGGAGATGGCAGCCCTGCCACAAACGAGTCTTTCATTTTCACTTTTAAAAACAGTGTCACACTGGCTGATAATTGTAAGAAACCTAAGAATTGTAGCAAAGTCCAAAATTTATGAAAACAAACTAAAGCTTTATAAAAATGAGCTTGGCATATCAGCCTGTTAGATGTAATAACGGAAACACTCGTTTGGTGTATCCAATATTGTTTGGACAAGATTCGATTCTATTTTTAGGAGATTTCAATTTCCTTTCCCATAAACTCTCTGAAATACAGTATGTGTCATATTTATAGTGACCCTTTAGAAGAGTATTACACTTTTGGACCCTTTAATAAGTCTAAATGAGATGGTCTCCCCCTCACCTCGCTGAGCAAATAAATAGATGGTCATGACAGTCATTGGAATTAGGCCTGTGTCCCTTTCCCTCCCAGGCTACCCCATCTTAAAACTTCCCGTTCCTATAGCAAGAGCTCTCTAAAGACAGTTCTAGGCAATAAAGACAATATTTAGGGCCATCTGGTGATTCCATTCAATTTATTTCTTTGACAAGACTTATAAATAAGAAAGCATAATTTCCAGAAGCAATCATGAAATTTACTAGGCGAACCGCATGCTGCAGCCCCCTCTGCACCCTTTCCCTTCTCATACACATGTGCGGCCTCTTACAATGTGAGCCTTTTACAGCACTTTACATTTCCAAAGCACTCAGCAAAATTAACCAATTTATTCTCGGAGAGTGGAGGATGCTGGTACACACAGTGCGATGGAGTAAACTGGCAGGGCTGTTCCGCATCTGAAGAAAGTTATCCCAGACTCGCACACCCCACAGATAATGTACTGCACCCCCATTTCACAACAGGTGACCCCTGGAGAAAAGACTCCCCACACTCTCTGCAAGGAGCCCAGTATCCTGACTTCTTTGTGCTGACGGAAACAGCTAGGCCACTGCCAGGTCCCCAGGGCAGCCCAAGGCCACCCTCGCAAGTAGCATCCGTCCCCCAGTAAGCCCCAGGAACCCAAATGGCTAGCGGGTACAGCCGTCCCCATTCCTCCCAGTGACTCCCAGTCACCAAGTTACGATTCAGGCTGAGTTTCACGGGGCTCCTTTTGCTTTTCTAAATGAGCCCCCCGATGAGTAAGATCTGCATTGGTATAAACTTATCCCAAGGACCCTGAAATCACTCAAAACGTGTTGAGTGTCAGTCCTTTGGATCTTTTCCCAGGGACTCCGATAATGAGGAAGGAAAGTTAGAAAGTGCCTTGCCCTACAGAATTGTGACTCAGCTAAACTTCAATAAAAAGTGGGGACTTTCTTAAGGAAAAGAATACAAAATTACCAATAGAAATAGGCACAAAGGTGGATTTTTATTTGGAATGAGGACATGAAATTACAAATTTGAAAAGTTTGGTGAAGACCACATACACCACAAAATGCAAAATGATTACATATCTTACTAATCAGACACACTTTTGTAACAGTTTTCCCCATTTTTATTGCTTCTTATGACAAGGATCTACTAATAGCGTCTTTCTACAGAGAGGGGAGATCGATGACGTAGCGCCGCTGATTGAAATCTGGTTTTTATCTCTAGTATTCCGAATGCAGGACCACGTACATCACACGTAGGTGTGCTTGCTCTTCGTGGTAACGCAATAAGTCTGTGCTCGACAAACAAATTCTGGTAAATTCCATGTTGGTCTATTTTCTGTTTTTTTTTTTAAAGAGAGAAAGGATCCTGCGTCTACAGTGGAACATGCTGCACAGGAAAGAACATTCCAGAAGGGCCAGAGTTCCGGCTCAGACCAACCGGGGAGGAGACCTGAATCCTCTCCATTTCCAGCTCTGCAAACGGACGATGAGAAGAAGGCCCGGCATCCCACACTGCAGGCCTAGCTTCCGGCGCGGACCCCGAGACACACCTGCTGGGAGCTGGTCCCTCTGGCCGGGGGTCTTCACGCCCTGAGCCGCGTGGGTGGCCTCGTGGGCGACAGGCACAGGCCCACTAAAGGCCGAGTCCCTATGGGAGGCCGTGTTCGCAAACCACATCCGCGTTCACTGATTCCACCAGGGGAGCCCAGTTCGTGCTGCCCCTGATCCCCAAATGTCCACAGCCCCCCACTCCGGGGCTGCCCCACCCCAGGGCAGTTTGACAGAGGGGATTTCAGCGTGCGGAGGGTCCCACCTACAGGTGACGTCTACCGTCCTGTGAGGCACCACCAGGGCCCCAGGCCCGGCCGCGCAGGGAGCTCGCTCCGCACCCGGCCCCGGCTCCCGCCTTCTCTCTTCTCCTCGGCACTTGCACTGCCAGTTTCCTCGGTTATTCCACGTCGTCTGGATCGTTTCCCAACCCCAGAATACAAGGTGCCCCTTCTGCGGGGTCCATGCCGGGTCTCTGAGCCTAGACGGATCCTGGCACAGGGAAGACGTTTAGGAAATATTTACTGAATAAACGGATCGCAAGCTCTTGCGTCCCTAACAGTCTCTCCGCAAGCCTGTGCCTGTGCACCCGTGATGTGCGTGTACGTGCTGAGGCCGCGAGGTACCAGGACACCGCTTGGCTGTGGGTGTCGCCTGCGGGGAGGCTCCACCTTCCAGCACTTTTAGGATCACAGCGGGTCATAGAAACAGGACCTGGAGGAACCTAGGGTCAGGGCTGGAAAAGCCCTGGATTCTGGAATCCCGCGGGCCGAGGAGGTCTTGAGAGGCGCTGGGATACGGAAACCTGGAGGCCGGAGGATGTGAAGGCACATCTCGCCCCACCCCGGGACCGATGCGGGGCTGCGCAATGCTGAGTCCCCCTGATGGCCGGTTTGCACTGGGGGTGCCCTGAGGAAACCAGGGAACCTAATAGCTTCCCCAGGAGAGAGGAGGGCTGAGGGTCAGGCTGGTTGGATGCACAAGTCCCCCAGCTCCAGAGTCACAGCAGCTCCCAAATAGCAGACCTGGGAGAATTAGGACCGGCGCAGAGACGGTTGATGGAGTGACTCAGGTCTCCAGATGGGCGCCAACCCAGGGCCCTGGGAGGTGGAGCCAGGCCCCTGCTGCAGACCTGAGTTTGACAAACTGCCCGTCGCAGCTCTGTGGAAACGGCAGCGCCTCTAAGCGGGTCCAGTCTTTGGAAAGGTCTGCAGGAAAGACACACCTAATCTAACCCAGTGTTTCCCAAACTCACAGTATTTCCTTGCATTCGGGTGCTTTGAAAAAACGTTTCTGAAGTCAGGGTGCATCTGGGAAGCACTGTTGGCGTGACATGTCCAATGAATTCCAGAAAAACTGTTATTAAGTTAATGGTGCACATTACAGTTGCCAGCACCTTAGAATTAAGGAAACGTGATATTTAATTATCCACTGTTCTACCGAATTTCCCCCTGAACACTGAATGGAGTTTAGGAAAAGCAGCTCTGTAAGGAGAGCTGAGTGACACAGAGCCTCTCGACCAAGGTGATGGGAGAGGAGAGGATGAAAAGAGCACAAAGCACCGCTTGGGGGGAACATCCTGGTCCCCCCAGGGCCCTACTCTCACTGCCTCCGAGCCCGGTCTCTGGGGGCAGCGGCCCCTTCACGTAGGTGTATGGGTGCCATGTCCGGTGGTCCTGCCTTTGGCTCCAAGTCACCACAGCTCAATGCCCTCAGAATGGGAACCCAGGGAACCTAATTGCAGCCCAGCATCAGGGATCCCGGCCCCATCCTCTCCTTGGTCCTGCTTGGCGAGGTTTCTGGGAGATTTGCCCCAATTCTACAAAGGCCTATCCTGGCACTTCATAGGTGAGCAAGTCCTCGCTGGACCTGTCACCCAAACCTCCTGCCCCTCCTGCCGGGAAGCTTAAGGGACCCCAGGTCCCCAGTGTTCTGGGAAAGGTGGGAGCCACTCAACTGCTCCAGGCTGGACCCCAGTGTCCGATTTCACGGGGGATACACATCTTAGTGCAGGACACACACGGGCTCTCTCCTCACGACACCAAGGGGAACTTTGGGATTCATTAGAAACCTAGAATAGGGTCTGCATTGAAGCTCAGAGCTCCCACCCGTGCAGGGGGCGGGGACCCCCGGGACCCACAGGCAGAGCCAACACAGAAGAGAAAATGCAAAGAACAAAGAACAGTGTGGGCGTGGTCTAAATTCTAAACTGTGGGAGCCTCACATTTCACTTCAGAATTGACTTCATTTGCTTAAATCTGCTTGAATTAACAACAAAAGTAAGAGCCTGAATTCTGAGACCACAAAAGGATTTCTCCAACAGCCTCGTGCTGTTGCAAAAGGGGGACCAACCAAGAGCAGAACCCCTTTCAGGCTTTCTGTCTTAAGACAGAAAGTTTCCTCCAACTTGTTGATTTTGAAACATTTCAAACCTATGAGAAAACAGCACAATGAACATCCATATACTTTTCACCTGGATTTACAGGCTTACGGGCTGCCAGTGTGGAGTCACGTTTGCTTCTTTCCTGTTTCCCTCTCTGTTGGTTTCTCCCTCTTTCTATCACTGTCACGCACACACACACGCACACACATATACACACACGCGCGCATGCGCACTCTCTTTACCTGAACCACGGGAAAGTAAATTGTAGACGTCATGATGGGGGGGGGTGGAGGATGAGACAGAAAGACTCCAGTAGCCGCAGGCTGATGACTAGTAGAACGTTCTGCGTTTAGCACTGACCTGGACCTTTTGACTTGAACACCTAGGAGAGCTAGTCTTTTAAATCCCTATGAGAACAAGAAGACATGAATTGTACTTTCAGAATTCCTGTGGTTAAGACAGTGAATATTTTTATTTCATTTTAACTTTTATATATGTTTTATGTTTATCCATTCTTTCAATCCACTTATTCATCAAATATAACTTGAATACCTGTCCTGTAGCAGATGTTTCCTACTCAGGACCCTACATCTATCTCTCAGAACGCTTTCTTTTTTTTTCTACCCCTAAATCCTTTATCAAAAAAGCCTCCCAAACTACAGTACGCCAATACCATTGTCACCCCCAAGATGTTAACATGGATTTAAAGGATTATTTAGTACACAATTCATATTCAAAGGGCCTCAGTTTTTCCCTAAATGCCATTTAGAGCGTTTTGTTTTTCAGTTCCATCCAGGACCCAACCAAGACCCAAGATAGAATTGATAGCTCTGTGTCTTTATTTCCTTCACTCCCCAGCTCCCTCTTATTTGTTGTTTTGTCTTTCCTGGTCTTGACTTTATGGAAGAACGTTTCACAGTCTGATTTGTCCTTTTGTTTCCTCATGATTAGACTCAGGTTAATATTTTCAGCAAGCTTCACTTATGGGAAGTGCCCTGTGCGTCCCCCAGGCAGGCCACACCCTGCACTGCACAGCAGCTTACTCCTGGATCTCCTGGTGGAGGTGAAACAAAGCAGGTAACTCTCCACTAGAAAAAGTTGAAGAAATGCTGCTACATCCACACAGAGGAGTCTACACAGACGGAAAAAGAATGAGGAAGGTCTCTGTGAACTGATGTAGAGTGATTTCCAGATAGGCCTTTAAGCAAACTGCAAAAAAGAAAAAAAGTGGAGAAAGTGTGCTACTCTTTTTAAAAAGATAGAAAAATAAATGAATGTCTGTATAGACTTGCTTATTTTTGCAAAAAGAAGCACAAGAAAGATACCCCAGAAACTCATGAGAATGGACGACATACAAGAGACAAGACCGCACAGGATGGGAAGCTAGGAATGAGACTGAGATTTAAGAATTCCTGGGCCTGGGGTTTTAACTTTTGACCTGCACAGATTTTCATAGTCAAAATAGTAAAATGCAATTTAAAAAGGATAAAAAAGTGAATTCTTACATTGATTTCACCAAGAAATAAATAAAACATGGTTCGAGGGACAGCATAACTACAAAGAAAAAATAATTCATTTGAGTCCCCTTAGAGCCAGGAGCCCTTTCTCTCAGCGGCTGCCCACATGGAGCCCCCGTGCTGCTGTAACAGCAGGCTGAGAGCAGGTCAGAGGACTCCCCGTGAGAAATGACCGCAGGTGACAGAGCCAGCAAGAGCAGGAGGCATGTGGAAGGAAGCCTCTCTCCAGTGTGTTGGCTGAGGCTCTGATGGACATTCTCATTTCTTTGTCGGGATGTTCCTCGTGGGGTAACATGGCATTTACCCGACCACACTGATCCAGTTGGGCAGGATGTGGGACTTTGTCTCAGAAAAAATACATCGCCTGTGAATCCCATTAGCATCACATGTCCAGTATCTGATTGATGCTGGGGGCAGCCAGACTGGGCCCCAGTGGCTCTGCCTTCTCGAGGGTAGCAGGCAATGATGCTTCTGGTTCTGGTGCTGGGAGAGGACCACTTAAAGAGCTCAGGCTGCTCCAGGCTTCACTTTGGCCCCATGCTTCCACATTCTGGAACAATTGTGCAGCCACAAGGTGGCCAAAATTCCCGGGAATGCCATTTCATCTCAACAGATGTGGCTTAGAAGCATCTAAGTGGCACCTACGGAGAATGGTAATGGACTTATTTCCTGGGCTCTAAATCTTGACACAGCATTTACTATCTGGATTCAGATGAAGACCATGAAAAATGTACAGACTCAGACATCTCCATTAGACAGGCATAAAAGGCACGTGTTGAATAGCTTTCCAATATTTTCAATGTCCTTCTCCCCACTCTGAGAATTTAGTGACACTGTTAGGACTGGTTGGGTGGCGGGAGAGCTGATCACTGTTACCACGGAGTTCTCCCTGGGGTTTACTGACGAGTGAGATGCAGGCACATGACATACAAAGTCCCCTGTATTTTTATAATTATAGGTTAATATCTCGCAGTGGGTTACGTGAGCATCTCGCCAGATGTGTAATGAAATGGAGAAAATGCAATTTTCAGACTCCATCACACCTGGGTGCATTTCCCAGGCTGCCACATTCTTAGCAATACTTAGACCTGGAGTGAGATGCCTGAATTTTCTGAAGCTCAGTTGTCTAATCTGTAAATGGGTTATTCTTTTATTGACCTCATGAGGGTTTGTGGAGGTTGGATGAGATGATAAAGGGGTAATGGATGTCTGCCACCTAAGAAACGTTAACAATTTAATAATTGTACATTGTTACCTTCTATTTCCTAAGCTAGTCCCTTTTAGAAGTTAGGAAGCAAGGTAACGGAGACAAAACAGGAATAATAATTTCTAAATTACAATTTATGAAACCATAAAAATAACTTACCAGTGTCTGATTCTAAATTCATAAAACGAATCTCAAACGCTACTTGGTTCCCTGAGTAAAACTACTTCCTCCTTCTAACTTAGTCTTTTGGTTGTAGTTTTTTATCATGGTAAAAGTTAATCAATGGCATAGTCTCAGTTAACCTGAATGTTTTGCTTTGGTGCAACCAAAGCCCATTTTGGAAACTCCACTTTAGGTATTTTATAGTTCTGAAATTGTGTGGCGTGCCATCTATTTATCTGAAGTAATATATGGATACCTAAGTTTCATTATTCGGAAGTGGGAAATTTTAATCTGTGGCCTCATCATCTTAACGGGTCCACAGTAAAAGTGCACTAACAGCCTTCCTCATGGACTCCTCCCTATCACACCTGGTTGAAAGGACCTCAGCGTACTTTTCTGTGGTTTCCATAGGGACAAGTTTTCACATCCCATTTCCCACGTTTCCTGCCCAAAGCTTCCATCTTTGGTCATCACCACTGGCCAACACTATGAGGTTTCACTGGGGGAAAAAAAGCAGACTCTAGGTGAGAAATACTCAAGATTACACATTTCAGGAAACCTTAAATGAAGGTTAAAGTAGTCGAAAATCAGAGACTGAGAGCTCTCAGGATGCCTGACACTGACAAATATACAGCTGAGAGTCACAGAGGGAGGCGGTGACTGGCTTTGTCACTTGGGGAGCCCTTCAGAGCGCCAATCCCTGAGCACCTCTGCGCTTCAGTCTTTTCAGGGCAAACATCCCCCAAATGAAAGAGCAGGAAAAAAGTGGCAACTATTTCACCAGGTATGCTAGTAAAAAACTCAGAAGGGAACGTATTGGGATAACAGTATTAGCAGTGGATGGTATTACTATGGCCTTTTCAAGGACGTTTCCAATATCAAAATGCTGTATTCTATTGCTGCTGCAGGCCCTGGAAATGGCCATAAAGAAAGCAAAGGGCGGCAGCAAGAAACACGCTATTCGTTTGCTTGCTTTCTAAAAAGAGTTGCACTTACAATTTGAAGGCCAAGGCTACTTAAGGAGCCAGGCTGAAGTCAAAACAGGAACACAGCACACGTTGTTTTGCAGTCTGTCTCCACCCCCCAGGATTCAAGAACCGTGCTACACAGGCTGGAGTGTAAAGACAGATCTGGGAGGCAGCATGGATGCGCCTCCAACGGGGCCACATGGGCACCTTGTTTGGGCAGCCTGCCCCCAAGGACCTCGTAGCCCAGCAGCTTTGTTGAAGGAGATTGAAGTGGCACTGACATAGGACGGATGACCCCTGACAGTGCAGTATGCTCAGACACCCTGTCACCATGGTGGGGACACAGTGAGGGTCACACAAATGTGTCCCTGCCACTTGCTAGCTGCTCGGCTTGGGGCAGGCCCCTCAGCACCTTCTCCCTCAGACTGCTCATCTCTAAGATGGGTTCACACCACCCACAGTGTTGCTGTCAGTAGTCAGCTCTTGTCTGTGATGGGCTGGACAAGACACCTGGAGCAGGGCCCCCTCCCCGAATGGTGGCCCCTGGAGTTGATAACTAGGGGTTTCTTGATTGTGCACCAACCTGTCATCCTGGAGAATCTCCCAGCACCTCTGGGGAATGTTCCTGTACACCCAGTCATTACTAAGATGGGGGTAGAGGGGATGGGGAGGGGAGTTTCACATGTCCACCACACACGGTGGACCCACAAGAACCAATGAGCAGAGAACCTGCCATTCTTGACCCAAGAATGAAAACCATGGCAGGTTCTGGAGGCCCAGAGTCTCCAGGGAGGCTGCAACATTCATACATTGATGTAAGCACCAACAGAAAGCAGGCTGAGCCTGGAATACAACCATGGTCCTTCCAAGAAAACCCTAGGGAAAACAGCAGGGCTGGCTGCATCATCCAGACCCAGAAAGACCTCGATGGGTCAGGCCAGCGCCCGTGCCTCAATCGGGAAGGAGAAGCATTGTTAACAAGCAGAAAAATAAAGAGTTTCTGTACACACAGAGGAGAAAAAATCTAGTGGAAAGTTCAGCCATTCCAAAAATTATGCTCATAAAATATTTTTGAGCAAATGACTCTGCTTTTAAGTTATTTACTGAATCTCATACCCCAATGTGAACCAAAGTCATAAAAACATAATGACAGTGCAAAAGTAGCAGTGCTTTTCAATTTTGAGTCCCAGAAGAGCAATGCATGTTTTCAATGTTTAGTTAAAATTGTTTGAATGTCCAAAAACTGTGTTATGAATTGCTGTTGGAATTAGAATTAGTTCAACAGAAAAATAAAAAACATCACTTCTCTTCCCGCCCTCCTTCCCATCCTCAACCCAACAACCAGTCTCCCAGGTTCCAGCCCAATCACTGAGGCTGCCACCAGGCAGGGAGCAGAGCAAATTTTCGTGCCTTTCCCAGAGTTGCCTGCCATCCACAGCAGCCAGTTCTGAGACACATCTTGATGGGGAAGTTTTCTGTTTTTGCTAACTTCCTGGCAGAAGGGATCATTATTGCTCCAAGTGGCATAAGATAAGGTCGTCCTCAAGTCAGGACAGCGTCAGCTCCTGAAAGGTGGAATATGCCCCCAGAAAACTGGAAGCCTGTGATTACCTGAAGCGGGAAGCAGGAAGTGATGCTCCTGCAAACACCTGCAGAGCCAGCCCAGCTCCAGGTAAAGGGAGGAGGGGCCCAGGCAATCCAGCAGGTTGCTCTGGACCAATAGCCCTGACTCAGCCTCTGTTCCCTGCTTCCCGTTATCCCCCATTTCCCAGCCCCCTTTTCTTTCTACTTTCTCCCTAAGTTCCATCAGGAGTTTCTGCAGGTTTCTGAGTTCCTAGCCACCCAGAACAATTCACGGTGAGTCCCCATCCACGCCTGCTGGGGCAGCCTCGCCAGGAAAGGCACGTGGTGGCAGCCTCTCCTCTGGCTCCTGGGATGCAGCAGGAATTGAGAAGGGCAGCCTCCATCTGCTGAGTAACTAGGCTAATAGGAACTAAACCTCCAGCCAGAGACAGGCTGGTGAGACAGGCCTCCTCTCTGTGGGGATGACCAGGCTGAGCCCTTGCTTCCCAGAACCCCTGCAGGTGTGGCTCACAGTGGTGGATGGTCCTGAAGACCCTGTCCCCAAAAAGGCAGACAGGAGAGGAGAAGAAAGTAGCTGTCACAGGCGGGAGACAAATTCCTGAAGATAGACTGAGTGATTAGCTAGCATCCTTAGAACTCCAAACCTTGAGGAAGGTGACAGAAAACAGCTGAGATTTTGCAAAGGCACCCATGACGTGCTAGAATGAAGAACAGTCCTTACGAAGGCTTTGTTAGGACCTCTCCCTTCACCCCAGGAGCAGCAAGATGAGGAAAGTAACCGATATTTGTCAAGCACCTACGATGCCCCAGGGGCTGTGCTGAGAGCTGCCCCACTGCTCACCCCATTCAGCCTCTTGTCCGGGGCTCAGGTAGGCAGGAGTGCCCGACACTCAGAAATGCTGCGCTTCATCCCCAAAGCCTCGCCATTACAGAGGACGGCTAGATTCCCACCCACCCGCGTCGGTCTGGTTCTGGTCCCTTCTGCACCAGAGCATGAGCTCCCCAGAGGAGAAACGCCTCTTCCTGACAGATGAAGGGAGAGCATCTCGATGGCCTTCATGATGAGAGTAGGGGGAGGCATCAACCCTCGTCTAAAGTCCAGCCCCGCCTCTGGTTCCGAGATCCTTGTGGATTTAAATGGGTAGACTGAGAAGCAGTTGGACCCGTGGGAGTCCTGCCCATTTCCCTAGGACTTGAAAGAAATCGCCCGTCTAGGGATTTCCATCCCCACCCCTGCAGGTGGATGCTGAGCCCTTTCCACCATCACACAGAGCATCTGCTCTACTGCAAACAGCTAAGGCTGGACTGTGAATAAGCTCCTTGAAAAGAAATAATCTCCACTTACATTTATCTTTCACACAAATTGTCTTTTATCATAATACAGCAGGTTACGCATCCCATTTTCTGGGTTGAAAGCTCTCAGAACTCCCAGTTGTGAACTAAAGACTGCAGAAAATCTTCCACCAGGTGGAAGCTTCCAGGGTGGGTGAAAACAGCACCCACCTTGACACCCCTTCCCAGCAGCCCTCCTGACTCGGGGTGCAGAGCTGAACTGGCTGCTGCACCTGGGGACACCTCAGGCGTCATCCTGGCATCCCCTGGCAGAAGAGGGACATGGCAGAGAGAGGCCATCCAGGGCCCCCAGGGGCCCCAGCCAAGCTGCCCTGAGGACCTGGGCCCCTGGCCTTCATTACAGAAGAAATGGTACACTCAGGAACACAGACATGGACTTTGAAGGTTGTTGTGCTACCCTGCTAAGATAACAGAGAGATTTTTAAAACTCGAGACTCTAACATAAGGTACTTTAGGCAAACACTGGAGAATGACCTTTCCCTTCCATGTTGGACCATGAATCTATGAAAGGGAGAGACCGTCTTTGAGGACAAGCTTTTATGGCATCAATGAACAGACCCCTACACGTGTAGCCCGTCGGATCCCTTCACTCCTGGGGCCAGTGTGGGCACCCTGGAATCGACCAGCGGCTGTGGCATTTCTCACACCTGCTGGAACATCTACAGCACCCGCTGCAGAAGGCACTGGGCTGCCTCCTGGTTGCCCAGCACTGGCCCGCGGCTTCCCGAGGGCAGAGGCCACGCGCTCAGCCTCAAACAAGTGATGAGTAGCCGCTGAAGTGCTGGATGGGCAGGTGACGGATGGATTGGCCCAGTGGGGACGCGAGTTAACACACGGGTGTCAAGCCAAATGACCCTGAGTCTGCCGGGTCCATTTCTGCAGCTAAGACATCGCCGTGGGGCTTGTTGAGAGGTGTGTGGACCAGCGCTGGTCTTGGTGGGGGGGATGGACAGCATTCCAAAACCATCACTTGGAGTTGGTAGGGCGGCTCCATCCCCGGCACCTTCAAGAACCACAAAGACTTTCTGAGGACGGCTCTGAAATCAACGCCAGCCATGGGGTCAGAAGTCTGCCTAGCAGCCTCAAAGAGGCAGCCCACAGGCTCCCACCAGTAACAGACCTGAGCTTCCGAGTGGCCCTGGAGAGCCTCGTGGGGGTCGGCCTTGAGGGCCTCCGGGGACCCTGACCAGACACTGGCACACCCTGAGGAGCAGCCCTGGCCCCTCAAGGGAGCTTTCCACATCCTCCCCGGAGCCGCCTTCCTCCTTCCCTCTTCCTTCCCCAGGCCCGGGGCATCCACCGTGCTTGTGTTTGCAGCGTTCTCAGAGGTGACTGCACTGAGGAGAGCACAGGTTCGACCTGGAATCCGTACCCACTTCTGCAGGAAAACCAGCCAACGTGGTGGGTGTGAGAGGGGTGCCCTGGGCTCAGGAGGGAAAGGAAAACCTGCTCCCCAGGGGTGAAGCGTCCTTAGCCCCCTGCCACTGCAGGCGCCACCCCCGGTCCCCAGTCCTATCTGTGTGTCGTCTCCTGAACTGAACGGGGTGTGCACGCAGGTGAAATCCCAGCAAAGCATGAGCCTAACCACCAGCAAAGAAAACAGTTCGGGGGACACTCTCCCTTGACAGGGCTCCCACATGTCTGCTTCAAAATGCAGGGAAACTGGTGGTTCTCGCAATGTCCCGGGAGAAGGGTCATCCCCCGCCTCTCATGTGCTTTTGGAGGCCCCCGTGGCCCAGTTAACTGTGCTTGGCAAGGGATGCAGAAACCGGCTTCTCTCTGCCCACCCGATTCTGGAGCAGGTGAGCACGCAGGGAACACAGTAAACGCGGTCCTGCCTCAGCGCCAGGACCCAAGTCCTCCCACCGCCTCTCCCCAGGGCTGGCTTCACCGTCCAAGGTCTGCATTTCACTCCCCACTCGAGATGCCCTCTCCTCCATCCCCTCTGCGTCCCTCAGAGAAATAGCCTCCAAAACGGGGACGTGAAGGCAGGGTGGAGATTTCTGAATACTCTAGGCAAACTGTATGTTTTCTACTCATTTCTTTTCTTTTTTTTTTTTAATTTTTATTTATTTATTTATTTATGGCTGTGTTGGGTCTTCGTTTCTGTGCTAGGGCTTTCTCTAGTTGCAGCAAGCGGGGGCCACTCTTCATCGCAGTGTGCGGGCCTCTCACTATCGCGGCCTCTCTTGTTGCGGAGCACAGGCTCCAGACGCGCAGGCTCAGTAGTTGTGGCCCACGGGCCTAGTTGCTCCGCAGCACGTGGGATCTTCCCAGACCAGGGCTCGAACCCGTGTCCACTGCATCGGCAGGCGGATTCTCAACCACTGCGCCACCAGGGAAGCCCCTCTACTCATTTCTTTATCCAAGTTGCTCTTTGTCATTTTTCCATCTTAATTAACTGTGGCTAGCAGACTAGGGTGAGGGATAAACCCTAGTAACATGGACACTCTTTGCTAATTCCAGGCAGGGCTGGGGATGGTCTGGCTGCTCACAGAAGTGGGGTCAGCAGGAGTGGCTGGTCTTACAGTCAAGGACCTCACCATCCATGATGATTTTCAGTCTTCTACACCGTCTGCTTTGATTTTCACGGAACTTGATGGTGTTCTGGCACCCTGACCCCACTGACTGCCCTCCTCTACCACCATGTGATACACCAGGCCTGGGTTCACGGCCCGAGGAGGCTGCAGCTGGTCCCAGACCCTCCTCGAAGGCCTCGGCCTGCAAGCACCCACTGGGATGCTGGGCGCAGAAGTGAGAGTAGGGGACCCTGAGGTGGATCTGAGTTAAGAGGCTCCCCACCTCTTAACGGGAGCCCTCTCAACTCAGACCCACCTCGGGAGGAGAGCAGGCCGCTGTCCCCAGACCACTGGCCCAAGCATTCTGTACCAGATGCTACCACTTAAAATGTACCCTTTCAGGAGCAATTTGACTAAATCCCTCCATGACTGCTTTCAGCCCCTCATAAAAGACTTTCCCATGTCGCTGGTCCCTCAGCCAAGAAGAGACTCCCAGGTCTACACTCGACAAGGCTCAGATTCTACACTCCACGAGGCTCAACCTTGGTTCTGAAACAGAAGCAGCGGGACCTAGGGAGGAAGGGGAGATACAAGGGGCAAAACCCAGACAGGAGGGGCCCTCCCCTCCCCAGCCCACTAGGGAAGGGCCAAGTGTTCGCTCACTTCCTTTTCCCTCTCTTCTGTTCACTTTTTTGGGTCCCACAAGCGCTGGGTCAGAGCTGCATGCGAGGGAACCCAGGGACAGCGTGGGGGGATGGGGGGCGGGGAGAAGCCTCTGTCCCTCGAGAGGGCACTGACGTAGGTCCCCCTTCCCCCTCGGCGCTGCCCCTTAGTGCTGAGGGTGTGGAGCCTCCAGGCCTGACCCCTGGTGGCAGAACCACTGCTCCTGATTGTCTTCCTTCTTTTTGCCTCTTCCTCATTGGTTGTTGAAGATGGGGCTCAGGCTAGGAACGGCCCCTCTGAGGCAGCCCGTCCTCCAGGGCCAGGGCCCTCGTTTTCCTCTCTAGCCCCCCAGAGTACAGGGGTCCCCACCATCCGGGCACAACAGGGCAGGGCTCAGCCCTCCTGGATCTCCTGCCCTGCCCTAGACCCTGGCCACCCGGGCCAGGCTGTAAGGGTGTTCCCCAGGTAAGCTGCTGCAAGCAGAGTCCCCAGTCCCCCCTCCCCCTCCCACCCCTACCCACACTCCTCAGCTGGGAGGCATCTAAAGTGTGGATTCCAGGGCCAACAGTCACATGAGAAGATGCTCAGCATCACTAGTTATCGGAGAAATGCAAATCAAAACTACAGTGAGGGATCCCCTCACACCGGTCAGAATGGCCGTCATCAAAAAGTCTACAGATAATAAATGCTGGAGAGGGTGTGGAGAAAAAGGGCACCCTCCCTAAACTGTTGGTGGGAATGGAAATCATTACAGCCACTATGGAGGATTCTTATAAGACTAAAACTAGAGTTACCATATGATCCATCAATCCCACTTCTGGGCATATAACCAGAAAAGAGGAAAACTAATTTGAAAAGATACACACACCCCAATATTCATAGCAGTACTACTGACAATAGCCAAGACATGGAAGCAACCTAAGTGCCCATCGGCAGATGAATGGATAAAGAAGATGTGGCACATGTATACAATGGAATATTACTCAGCCATAAAAAAGAATGAAATAATGTCATTTGCAGCTACACGGATGGACCTAGAGATGATCGTGCTAAGTGAAGTCAGCCAGACAGAGAAAGACATATCGTATGGTATCACTTATATGTGGAATCTAAAATATTGATACAATTAACTTATTTACAAAAGAGAAACAGACTCACAGACACAGAAAACAAACTTACAGTTATAAAGGGGAAAGGGGGGGAGGGATAAATTAGGAATTTGGGATTAATAGATACATACTCCTGTATATAAAATAAACAATAAGGACCTACTATATAGCACAGGGAACTATATTCAATATCTTGTAATCAGTTATAATGGAAAAGAATCTTAAAAAGAATATATATGTGTGTACATATATACACATATATGTGTATGTATACTTGAATCACTTTGCTGTATACCTGAAACATTGTAAATCAACTGTACTTCAGTAAAATAAACTTGTTTTAATTTTAAAAATATAAATAAATAAAGTGTGGATTCCCAGCCCAAACGGCACACCTACAGATCAGAGTCTCTGTGGGAGGAGGCCCAGAATTCTGCACTTAAACAAGTTTCCAAGATAGTTCTTCTTTGGATCAAGTCTGAGAGCTGCTATCTTTCACAGTGGTACCCAGCAAGGAGGGTAGGAAAGGGGGCACCAGGAAAGGGAAGATCTTTGCCAAAAAATGATATGAATCAGTGACACATGAAACTCCACAATTAGAGCTTCATATTATTGTCTATAGAGCAAACAACTCAGAAAGGGTCACCTTCCATTGCACCTCAGTGCGAATGACATCATCAGACTCGTATGCCAGATATAGACTGTCCTGGGGCTGGACAGGCAGCTTGAAGCAGGGAGGGGAGTGAAGCAGAAAGAGGAGGCCCTAGGTCTGTAGGGAAAATCCACCCAGCACCCAAAGATGGCCTTGGATGCCAGTTAAAGTCCTGAGGTCTTAGGAGCAAAATGACTCAGCAAGTGGGCTTCTGACAAGTCCTCTCCATCCCCGTTGAGTCCTGTGTGTGCTCAGGTGACTGGTCCACTCTTGCTGGCACCTTGCTGTTCCCACACAGTGGCAGTGACAATCTCTTCATTAGGGCATTCTGGAGTTGTGGTGAGGATGGCATGAGAGGTCGCCATGCACCAGGATGCTAGGTGGGACTTTCCCCTTGTCTGAGAACTTCCCCTAGGGCCCCAGAGATGCAGACCACAGGGCGAAAGTCATCCTCACATTCTAAAGAGGACTCTCCAAGTGCAATGGGTTGAAGATAGTAAGATATTGATATGTTCAAGCCCCGACCCCCAGAACCTGTAAGCGTGAGTCATTTGGAAAAAGTGTCTGTGGAGAAGTACTTAAGTTGAAGATCTCCAAATGAGATCATCGTGCACTTAGGTTAGCCCTAAATCCAATGACAGGTGTCCTTATAAGAGTGAGTCAGAGGGAGACTTAAATATCAGACACAGGGGGGAAAGCCAAGTCAAGATGGAGGCAGAGATGGGAAGGAGATGGCCACAAGCCCAGGAATGCCCAGAGCCCCCGGGGAGCTGGAAGAGGCAGGAAGGACCCTCCGCTGGAGCCTGGAGGGAGAAAGATCCCATGACACCTTGATTTTGGACTTCTAGCCTCCAGAGTTGAGAGCAGATATGGCTGTTGTGTAGGTCACCAAGTTTGTGGTGCTTTGTCAGAGCCGCCCCGGGGTGCCCACACAAGAGGGAGTTAGCAGTTCCTGACCTGCAGCCCCATCCACCGTCCAAGCCAGTAGGAGGAAGACTAGAGTCCATAAGCCCCACGTGGCCACGACTGCCGTGCATCCCACAGGAGCGTGAGGCTGTTTCTCCTTCACAGCTGTATCAATCCTCTCTCTAACCACACCTCAATTTTCTCTCGAAGACAGAAGAAGAGGCAGGATAAAGGCCCCTCTGGCTCACTTTTTATGGCACCAAAACACAACGACACTAGTGAATGAACGATCAGGAAAGCCCATGAGGTGGACCCATGAGAGAAACAGTAATATTTATGAAATCAAAATTTGTAAAAAAGTGTTTTATTTGCTCAAATTAAACAAAGGAGGATTGTAAACAAATATACTGGAGGTTCAAATGGTAATGAGTTGAGATTGTTAATGTCGTTGGTGGGACAACCCAAGATGCTACGGGACCACCAAATCCTGCCAAGAGACGTTTTCAGAATCCAAATATCCACGGTGAGAGCTGACTGCAGGAAGCCAGAAGGTTTTAACTTGAGAATGTGGTTTCTCCCCATCATAGCCCTTTTGAGATGACTACATGAGACCTCTGTGAGTGTCTTTGTAATGAGCTTCCATTTTAAGTTTAAGAAATCGGTATGATGCACAGCTTGCCGATTATAATATAATTCTGTAATACAAATTAGACCAGGCTTCATTGTCTTTGAAAGGTAGTGTCTTAAAAATGGTACCTACAGGTTAAGAGATACAGATTTGGAACACCAGGATTTACATGAAATTATCACACAGGCTTTGATGGAGTCCTGGACGGATTCACAAGAGCAAGTTTCATACGAAGCTGTCTCCTCCTCTTTGAAAGCACCTTGATCTCTGCTCAGTCATCTATTAATTATATTACAGATAAGGTAAATAAAAGTGTGGCAATATGGAGATGCCAGCCTTCTTTTTTCTCATGGAGACTAAAGGTATCGGCTCCTGTGAAGTCTGTGGGCAATGAGGGATGATAAAGGTGTTCTGTGACAGAGAGGATGTATTTATTTTGACACATGATGGAAAGATCTGAGGTTCAATAGCTGAGAGCAGAACGGATGGGGCAGCACAGACAAGGCACAGGGGAAGGGGGTCCAGCGAGGATCTAGACTTTGGACCAGAGCTCACGGTAGGGGACATCTTGGTTTTAGAAACAGTGTTGTTACAAATGAACTTATATACAAAACAGAAATAGACCCACAGGCATAGAAAGCAAACATGGTCACCAAAGGGGACAGGAGGGGAGGGATAAATCAGGAGGTTGGGATTAACACACACACTACTATATATAAAATAGATAAACAACAAGGACCTACTATATAGCACAGGGAACTATACTCAATATCTTGTAATAACCTATAAGTGAGAAGAATCTGAAAAAGATTATATATCTATATATATATATATGTATGTATAACTGAATCACTTTGCTGTACACCGAAACTAATAACGACATTGTAAATCAATTATACTTGAATAAAAAAATAGTGTTGTCGTTGCGGCTTATATTCAAATAGACTTTATGTTTTTAGAGCCGTTTTAGGTTCACACTAGACTTGAGTGGCAGTGCAGGGAATTCCCCTATAGCCCTTCCTACTCAGCCACAGCCTCCCAGCCATCAACACCCCGCCAGAGGGGTGCGTGTGTTACAATCCATGAGTCTATGCGGACAAGTCATTATCACCCAGAGTCCACACTCTACATTAGGTCTTTCATAATTACTTTAATTATACAAATAGTGTTACGTGTCCTTCATAGAGACAGAGTGTTCTCTGGAGTCTGTGTACACATTCCAGGAAAAAGTGACATACATCCCAGGGGCCTCGTCACTCAGAGCCACAAGCTCAGTGGATGCCCTACTGGGGTTTTTCCATGGCCCAGGTGGTACGGAGTACCTGTTCTAAAATGCTAGGGAAGAAAACACCTTCCCTGACCTACAGGGTAGAATTCTACGGTCTCCACAGTAACTCATCCGTGTGGTTAAGTAAAGTCAGATTTGCCTTTTGGGGAAACGGGTACAATCCAGGATGAATCCCAGACAAATGAGATTTTGCCTTTCCATCTCCATCACCTGGTCTGGAGTCTGGGCCATAACAGAATTTAAAAGTTAGTTGAATGTGCGGGCTCTATGTCAGGTTTCCTCTTTTTCTCCCGATTCTGTGTTCAGTCACCTGTACCTGTATTAAACCTTGGTGCTGGGGTGCATTGGCTTCTACTTCCCATGTTCCTGATTTTATTTACATAATGCATTAACCTTTCGGTACATACCTTTACTGTAGGCATCCTGGACCAGTTTTAAAAATAGATGGGAAATAAGGAGATAAACCAGAGCGAATGCGTGCTTCAGATATTGACATTAGGCTCAAGTTCATAGCCAGTTTTCAGCTGTGACTGATTGCTTTTTGATTGCTTCCACTTGGTGTAGCTTACAGAGCTTTTCAGAAAACCTTGCTCCTTACAGGCTCTGAAAGGCTCTGGATGAACCAGCTCCTTGCACAAGGTGTGCCTGTGACTCCTGCACCGTCATTTGTCAAGTGCCCATCAGGCATCTGTCTGCACATTCCACACGCTGTGGGTGTGGACTCACCCCGTGGACAGAGGCTCAGTCTCCCCAGGGAAAAGGGAGCGAGCTACAAAGGCAAGAGGGGCTAGAACATGTGAATCTATGTGAATGTGTTAGTCCATTCAGGGTGAAACTATTTCCAGAAAATAAGCTTTATCAGAAATACAACTCAGGGTTACTTCTTGGCAATGTTAAGGCACATTTTAGGGAAAAAATTGAGTTATTTAGCTGAGAAAGAAATCATTATTTTTGGACAGAGAGTTTTTGACACTGTCTCAGAAACAGTCCAAGTGAAGGTGGATGTCAGAACAAGAAAACGTAGGAAGGGTCCACAAAGCCCAGCCCTGTCCCAGAATGACATACCTGAGAATGACAAAGGAGGGCCTTGAAGGTCAAGCCTTTAAGAGTCCAAAGGAGTCTCCTTATGACAATTATATCTCAATAAAACCAGGAAAAGGATAAAGGAGGCTGGTCGACTTCCAAGCTACTCACACCAGGTTTTTGGTGAGACACTGAGGAGACACCGGGAGAAGCATGGGGATGATCCCTGGAGGCGCCTTCTCTAAGCCAACAGCCCATAAGTACCAATAAAACCTCTGGAGTTTGGAGATGTCCATCTCCAGGGCAGCAGCAAGGAGCAGAGGGAGGGAGGCTTTAGTCTCTCAAATCTCCATCAACTTTCCCCCAAATCCCAAATAAAAATAAATAAAACAACATTCTTGCCGTGTAAACACAGCTTCAAGACACAACACCAAGTCCTACTTCTAACCAACCATAAGGCCTCTCTGGGCCCCAGCCTGGGAATTACAGAATAATCCAAGATGGACCACCCACTTCC
The DNA here is from genome assembly GCF_005190385.1 of Monodon monoceros. NCBI lineage: Eukaryota > Metazoa > Chordata > Mammalia > Artiodactyla > Monodontidae > Monodon > Monodon monoceros. Next base: position 3,689,889 of record NW_021703768.1, on the reverse strand, counting down.
TCAAAAGAGCCTGAGAACCAGGAAATGTGAGAAAAGCTCCCATCATCCCCCTGGGTATCAAACACCATCATCACAAAGGCAACGGGCCTTATTCACTCACTGGTCAAATTGTTGTCTACATTCAAAACTGTTCTGCAGCTCTAGCTTTCCATTTATTTATGTTTGGTTTATGCCAAGGCTGTAATGGTAGGCTGTTACAGTTATCCATTTGTAGCTACAGAGAAGCCAATTTCATAAAAATGTGTTCAGCTAGCTAATTAATCCTGACCTTTTCATTAGACAAAGAAGCTACACAATTTCCGGTTGACCGCAGTGGACACAGCACTTGAGCCTTTAGAATCTTACCGCTGTCTGTTATCAATGAACAATGACATTTTGGATGGGAAAATCAATTTTTCCCTCTGCTCCTTTTAACCTCTTGAGCCATCTTCTTCCCTTCTCTGGACTCAGATAACATAACTCACCATGAAAGCCGGACAGAAAGGGCCTTGGGCATGTCCACAGGAAACTCAAATCACATCAGCAGCAGAAGGACCCATTTCCCCTGGCAAAGGCTGCTTTACCCAACGACCTAATCATACCTTTCAACTCTCCTTATTAATCCTTAAATTTCCCCAGGAAAAAAATTGAGTTGTTTCTGTTAATAATGCAAGACAGCATGAGTGCCAGGCAGGCAGTTCTGGAAAGGAGGGTTATGACTCTATCAAACAGATGCCGAGCCCGTGCAGAGTGAGCTGGGGGTGGCCCTGCTGCCCCTGAGTGGAGCCTGTACCGGCTGCAGGCACTTTCTCTGCTAACACTGAAATAAAAGGAGCCTGTGTGCTCAGCACAGGATCACGGAAGGCTCTGCAGCCCACAGCCTGGGATCCCTGGTGGACACATTGATGCTACCCAGATGCCCCATGAGGACGGGAGGACGTCTCCCCGGTTACTGAGTCGTGCAGACAGCCTTGGCCCCCGCCTCTCGGGGAATCGCCTGGCTGGAGAGCATGTCACCCAGATCACACCCCTTCTGGGGATCCCATAGCTGGCTGAGTGAGGGGACAAAGCCGAGACCCCCTCACCACACCCCTGCGAGCATCCTTTCGAGCTCCCGGAGGCTGGCTGCCCCTTCCCCTCCACAGATGTTCCTCTGTAGAGCACTTCCTGCACCTCCATCTCCATGTCAGCATCCACTCCCCAGGAGCCTGACCTACAGTGGGTTCAACACTGAATCCCACCATCTCTAAATTGACCACCTGTGCAAGTCACTTAATCTGCCCTCACTCATTTTCCTCATCCTCGTCTGTGAGCGCGAATAAGAATGGCACCTACTCCGTATGGCAGTTGTGATGACTCAGGTAAAGTGATTGTAACGCTTCCTGCCAGTCGGGAACTGAACTGTTCAAATATATCAGTTATTAATTGCTGTACACAAGACTGAGGTGATGGCTTGAGCAAGCTATTGCTGTAAACGGTTGGCTTTTCTCCCACTTATGGGATCAACACTTTATGCTCTGTCTTGTAAACCAGGGTGAAAAGTGTGTGGGTGTATGTGTGTGTGTGTGTCTGTTGTTTTGTTTTATTTAGTTTTTGGCAAGTGAAGCCATTGGGAGCTCACGAAGATGGGGATAAGGTGATATGACTTACATTTTTAAAAGCCCTCTGGCAGCCTTTAACATCCAGTAGCCAGACAGGAGGTCAGATGCCTTTCCCAGTGATCCAGGTAAGAATCGATGGTGGATAGGACCAGGGTAAGCAAAGGGCCAGAAGTGGGTGAGCAAAGGGCCAAAAGTGGAATCCAGGAAAGAGGTTGGAAGTAGGGCCAGCAGGACATGCTGACAGACAGGTGACAGGGTGAAGAAAAGAGAGCCCCTTGGGTTTTAGCTGAGCACCTGGGATGTGGTGTCCTGTTCATTTCAAAGGGGAGACAGGGTATGGGGCAGTTTGAGACAGAGGAGATCGGTGATTCCCTTTGGACGCTCCGGGTTTGGAACGCACACTAGACACCCCACCCGGAGCCCTGCAGAGGGCAATGGGCAGATATGTGGAGGCCAGGCTACAGGGCAGATACCTGGAGTCATCTGCACACTGATGCAATTTATAGTCATCAAGTGGACGAGGTCACCTGGGGAAGTGTAATGAGACAGGAAGAGGATCCATGAATTGTGCCAGAATCCACAGTCAGGAGGAGCCAGTGGAAACAACTGGAAAGAGGTGGACAACAGGAAAGTAAGCAATTCCAGAGCCAAAAGGGATAGTGCTTTCCAGTTACCAGCACTCGGGGGGGCGTCTGGGCTCATGTGCAGAGAGACTGAAGAAGAGGGCAAAGAAAGGGACAAGCAGCAGTTGGATTTTCAAAACTGGAGGATGCGGTGAGCTGGGAAGGAGCAGGCCAGGTGGAGAGGGGAGGGACGCAGCCGCATTCTGGGGGACTCAGGACAGAGGATGGAGTTGGCAAAGTAAACACTGAGTAACATCATTGTTTGGAAGATGTTTCAAATGTAGACACAGTTGATCAAGACAACAAGGTGTTTATTGTAGTTTCAGAAGGGAGACATCAGAACACATCTGCATGCAGATGAAAACCATCCAGGAGAGAGAAAACACAAATCAACCTGATAACAGAAAAGAAAAGCCTCTGGTGGAAAAGCCAAGTCTTTAGATAGAAGGCAGTGCAGGAGCCCCAGGAGGGAGGCAGCATCCACCATCCTTTGCTCAAGGACGCTTCCTCCTCCTCCCAGGAAGGGACAGTCCCTGGGAACCGACTGGAGGTCCCAGGCTTGGGTTGGGAGACTGAAGGGGTTCTTGTCTGACTCAGGTGGTTGACGGGGATGACGGGTGTTGAGGCTTCAGGAGAGAGGAGGGTGAAGTGGCCGCGTCAGTGGAGCGCGAATCCATGAGGAATACGCACGGGCTGTGCTTCTACACATTATCAGTGGCTCACGGTGGCCACCCCGGGCCTTGGGGGTCCCACCCAGCAGCCACAACCCCAAGGGCGTCCTTTCTTGCCCCACACGCGTCTCTGGTAGGGTGGCTAGATTTCCAGTGTAAGTAGGATCATAATAGATCTGAACTCTTGCTGAGTGTCCCAAAGATGTCTAATCCCACCAGCCTTGTGGGATCCGGCAGACAAAGGGAACAGAGGGCAGACACTGGGTCTCACCCCCTCCGCCTGTCCCACCTGCCCCCACCAACGACACTCACTCCCTACAGGTACACGAGCCCTCTGGACGCTCCCAGGAGCTCAAGGACAAGATGCTGGCCTTGTGGTCTCTATGACAACCTCCCCACAACTCAGGTCCAGTCCGGGCCAGCTTGGACCTACCTGTCCTGGGCCTTGCTCATCAAAGCTCCAGACGTCAGGAGAGAGCATCCGTCTTCCTTGAAGGGTGCCATCACAGGCGTGGGATCCCTGGCAATTCCAAGGCTTCCTGTGACTTTGAGGGGACATCTCCTCTCCTTCCACCCAACCTGGAGGCTGAGCAGACAGATGGAGGCCCCGGTTGCTAGGGGACTGTACCAGGGAGAGTAAATGTCTCTAGCATCTCAGCTTATCTTCTGGTTGAACATCTCCCTGTAGCAGAAAACGTGCTAACTGGTGTGGCCACTGAGGCTTTTCTCTAACCTCATTTTACATGTTGGGAGGTAAAGGCATCGGTGTTTCCCAGTATGCAGATCATGGCACAAACTGAGTTGGCTGAAACCAGCATCTAAAACTAGAAGAGGATGAAAAATAGTGTGTCGCACAGGCTGTGGTAAGTGTATTTTCATGAAGCCTTTTTGAGTCATCAATGTGAGTGTGAGTATATATGTCAGTGTGCACTGCATGCATTTTTATTTTTGTGCCATGGGTTAGTCTGTGCTTTGTACTTGTAAAAAAGAAAAACAAGTTCAACTCCATGGTACTAAATGATATCCATGGTCTTGTCCTATCTAAGACATCACAGAAGGGGTGAGTGATCACCCCAGGCTGCCTGGCTTAGTGAAGACAAAAGCCACAACACCACCTGGGCTCCAAAACCCCATGGCAGTGCACTTTCTATCTTTCCGCCCATTTTTTGTTGTTATCGTTGAGTGTAAAATAGTCACATGGGCCAATAATTAGGAGAATCACACAGAGGATCCAGAATGAATGCGATGAGGGAGAAGTAAAAAAGATACATTTTTAAAAAGGAAATTATAATTAACTCATCATCAAACATGATGTCTTAAAGTAGTCAGTGGTGGTGTGTCTTTTGCCCTATGGAGTTACTGCCCAGGCCAGGACCATCTGGCATGTTTGTGGAGCCGCCATGATGGTTTCATAGACATTAATGGTATGCCTGGTGTTTGTGCCTAAAGGGAACAGGGACCCGTTGTATAAATAAAGGGCAGGAAGACTTCCCCCAAGCTGCCTGGCAATTCTGTGCCTCTTAGCCTTTCACTAAAGCTCTTTTAAAAAATTCATTTCATAGCCAAAACAATTAATTTTTGAAATTTTAATTTTAGGAACTGAGGAATGCCATTGGGGGCTTTTATCTGAGACATAAGCCCGCTGACACATTTTGGGTTTGGGGACAGTGAAGACCAGCCATTTTCACTGGGAGGATTCCACTACAGGTGGACAAAGGTCCATCTACTAGACATGCCTTCAGTGGGGTCCATATATGTGGTCC